>NC_133930.1:17962406-18273697 GCF_964199755.1 Larus michahellis
GAAAATAGCATAAAAATGCTTAAATTTTTATAGAAAAGGTATAACTTTGTAAGAAAGCGCTATCATAAATTCCAAAAAAGTATATCTTAATGATACACTTAGAGTAAATCATTTGCCTTGAGAGACAGGAGGTCTCTAGTGACCTGTATGGCAGCCACAAGAGACTACCAGACTAGCTACTTTCAGCTAAATGTACTCTCATATTAATATTTTAAAATGCCATAATGCCTCTCTGAAAACCTCAGAGGACAGATACATCAATTTGCGAGGTCTTCACTCCAGGAAATAGAAACAGGGATAATCTGCCATTAAAAGAAATAGTTCATTATGTCTGCTTCTTGGGAGCACATAAACTATGTCCCTCACATACTTATGTTGCAAATCCTCACTTTAATGTGAAGGGAAACACTATGCCCCAGAGCTTTATTGTCCCACTGTTTATTAGTACAAAAAGGTTTGTTGTGGTACGAAATCTTAAGCTTGTTACAGTAATCAATCAGCTTCAAAGAGTCTCTTCCCTGAGCCAGAATCATTACAAATAAATCAATTAAACATAAAGTTTCTATTTTCAGGAGGATCACAAAACCAAAAACCAGCAGTGCATCATAGTTAGAGAAAGGGATTTTACTAGGTTGGGGCTTCTAATACAAGACCTCCTTTCCTTTTATTTTTTATTGCAAAGGGTAAGAGATTTATTTTTTCTCCCAGTTAAATCCAGACTATTCCTCTTTTAAATATCTATTTCAACATGAGAAATTTATACATTCATGAGAAAAATAAAGACTACTGCTTAACACTTCTCTAGCTGTAGGAAAGAATAAGAAATTAATTTGCATTGTTTTGGCCATTAAGGATACAAAATCAGAGAGGAATGCTGCAAAATGGAATGTGTGTGTAAAACCAATTTTTATTTTATTGGTTTATCTGCTGGGGGAACTACAAGATATTAGGACACATATGGATTATTTTTTTCCTTGAGAATTTCTGCTTTATCATTGTTTAAATAGGTTCCTGAGATTTCCTGTAGCATTAAACAAATGTCAACTGTGACAACAATAGAATAAACTATACTATTCAGTTCTATTCCATTCTATTCCATTTTATTCTATTTACTAGTTTAATAATACTGACACCCTTCTTCAGTGGGTAAACTGGATACTCACTATAATGCTTTGTTTAGCTGGATTTTAATTTATTTTCTGGGAAAGGAATGGGTGCGTGGCTCTTTAAAAGCATGTACACACTGCTTATGCTTATTTTTGTCAATGACATGTCAATGACATGAAGGATGCTTTTTGTCTTGATAAGGGAGGTGATGTTCTGATACTGAGATCTGTGATGATATTAAGTTTCAAATTTATATGATTATATACTCAGCGCTTATTCCAAAAAACTTCTGACATGTATTCTACACGTCAGTGTTCTGGGGAAAAAAGATGGTTTTTGAGTGAAATAGAGCTGCTACCTTTAAGCCTCAGCTTCTGCTGTACAGGTTGGAAGCTATGTTGTAAAGGAGGCAGAGAAATATAACAGAGAAAGGATGCGCTTTGATGGAAACACTCCCCTAGATAACTACATCCAGTTGCTATTTCTGGCACACAACCTTACTGTGGATGAAGCAGGTGCCTGGTCATATATGGCTGCTGGGCAAAGTCTTGTTTTTCAGGGTGTACACACCCTGAGATTTTCTCAGTAGAGCCTCAGGTCTGATTTATAACAATGGCGAGGGATTGCAACAGAACTGAAAACAGAACAGTGCTCCAAGAGCCAGGCTGAAGGCTTGCTGAATCAGTTGTCTAAATAAATCAATCCATTTTTGTTTGATTTCTCTTGCAGATTAAACTCAATTTTGACAATCTTCTCCATGAACAAATTCAAAACAAATATTTTGTTTTGGATCAGATGAAACAAAATTGGGATGTTTATTTACTGAACGGATGCCAAACATTTTGTTCCAATAAACCAGCCAGCTGTATTTTTCCTCTGAGCATATAGTATTGAAGAAATTTTAGCCTGTTTACAGGCTGAGTTCCTTGAAGAGCTATATCTTTCATTGCAAAAAGCAGTTTTCTCCTGATGCAGTTCACATCACTGCTGGTGCATCACAGGAGACAACCTTTGACTCAATGGCAAAAGGGACAAACGGTCTCTACTACATCATTCATTCATCGCACTTAACAGGGGTCCGTAGTTTTGAACAATAATCACCCTTACCTTCCAAAAGTCATTTTTAAGCCTACATAAACATGAACCATTTTCTAGTGGTGTTCATACTTTCCATTGGCTATAGGTGGAGATCAGGATGTGCAGGTTATTCAGTCAAACTGCTCAGTTAATTGCTAGTGTTACGTGGAATAAATCAGGATTAGAGAAACAGATCCTGAAGTTCTTGATTTTTTACTTTGTCTCCAATCAAATTAATCTCCAGCTGAATTACATCCTGCCTGTAACAAAATAAAAAATCAGGTTACCAATATCATCCGTACGGTCAGGCACAGATGTTAACATCCATTCAAACTTAGTCTGCAGCATTCTCACCTTTTAATCCTACACGCACATATTTCAGACAGACCGAGAAATGCTGATCCGCTCTGAGTAAATTCTGAGACCATATATTCTCACGGGGAGGGAGAAAAACTGTTTAGGTTATGTAACTATAATCTTGAAAATATGTACTATTGCCTGTATGGAAAAAAGGTCCTGTATGGAAAGCAAAAACATATTTCTGTTCTCCTTTACACCTCATGGAGAATTATCAGTGAAAATCAGTATCTTTCTAATGACGGACCTCGTCACCCTTGCAGAATTCAGTACCAAGAACCACAGCAGCACAGGTCTTAGTCTGCTGGAAAGAAGGATTTCCTAGAGCCAGCAAATGGTGTCTGAATGGATGCATTTGTATTTCCAGTGGAATACCTCCATGGAGGACCATGTTCATGCCCTGTCATCTTATAAGCTGGAACAAGATCTCCAGGGTGGCTGGGGATCCTCCATCCTTGAAGTTTTCAAGATCAGACTAGACAAAGCCCTAAACAACCTTGTCTGAATTCAGTATTGACTCTGCTTTAGGCAGGAGGTGGAACCAGAGGTCCTCTGAAGGTCCCTTCCAGAGAGAAAGTTTTGGTGTTTTTACTTTTCTAGTACCTGCCCTAAAGAAACCCCACAAAGACATCCAGGGGTATTCCAGGAACCCTATGTAGAATACTTGCCTGAATTTCTTCTTTTTAGAGTGCTGTTTTGCTGTTCCTGGCAAGACAGCACAGTCTACTGTGAATAAAAAGATTGCTATGAATTAGCACAATCAATCAATCAATTAATTAATCAGTTCTGCAATGATCGAGAGTAGAAACAAAGAAAGATGAGGCTATATTTGTGCAAAACATGTGCCATGTAAAGAGCAAAAAATATTCAATCTTCTTAGAGCTGCCGCCATTTATCAGTTTACCTAGTCATATATCCATGATTGCAATGCTTGTAAAATGGCAGTGCTCTAAATAGCTGGCCCCAGAGGGCTTTCTAGGCTAGTGACGCCAAAGAATTAATTTGCACTGAGATATGAAATTAAGGTTTTGTTCCAAGGAGAATAAAAGAACATATTGGTAAATTTGTGCAAAAGGAACCAGCGTCAGCAAAACTATCTTCCCTTTTGAAAAAGAAAACCAGCTAAAGCCCTTTAGTAATATCCACTGGTTCCTTGATACATAATACACTGTGCATATGGTGAAATGTCAAAGTGCTCTTCCAGACCCACAAAAGAAACAAAGGTACAGAAAACCCACTTAATATAACACCAATACTTCCAGAGGGGTGGCAGTAATTCTGTCACTCTATTCAGAGAAGAGTATGAAGCATTCAGCTACATTTTCTTTTGAGTTACCAGATGGTCCTTCTAAAAGACAAAAAATATCCTTTATGAATTGATAGTGTACTTGCTCTATTTGCTTACCTCTCTGAGATAAGGTTGCATCAGAACCTCTAATTGTTATAAAACACCTGCTGATAATAAACAAAACAAGTTAGGGTTAGAAAGAAAATAGTCTTGTGATCATGTTAGAAGGCTTGTTGAGCATGTTTTATCTGAACGCTTGAAAGGCTTCCACAGATGTATCACCTTTGGAATGTCAGATCTTCTGACCCCACCACTACAAAAAATCACCTCTATGCAACCAAGTGATAATAGAGCATTTTATTAATGAAGACAAGATACCATTTACCTTTCAGGGCTAGGTGTTTTATTTATTAATAGGGAACATTTTATTTGCACCCATAGACTGTACTTAACTGTCATTTTGTTTAAGCTGAAAAGTAGTATATTTACAAGCTGAGAACTCCTATTTCCAGAGGTCTGAAGTATATACCTTGTTCATGCGTCTATGAGATAAGATAAATATTTCTAAAATAAATGCTTATTTCTTAAAGGTGATTTTGACGTTGCTGATGAAGAATTGCTGATCTTCTCGGAACACTCTGAGAACCGCCCAGTAGATGAACACTAATTTAGACAAACTTGAAGTGGAAATTATTACCTTCACTAATTGCCATGGCAAAGCCTCTATGTTTTGATGTTTTCAGATCCAGAAGATATGGCTTTCTGCTAGGTACACTTCTATCAAACACAATTTAACTCTGGATCACTGAATGGTAGAACATTAGATTAAATAGCATTTCTGTTCCTTCAAGTCTTGCCTATGAAGACAGTATCTTTCTAACTTTGCTGAATACATTTTACCACTTCTGATGATATGGGTTTTCAGTGCTCTACAGTCAAGGGAAAACCCTCCATTGATTTCTGAAGCTTTTAAATCAGCCTCAATCAGATTACTCATAAAACAAAACACGTTTTACTTTGAATGTTAGGGAAAAAATTTCACAAGGATTGTTACTACAACACTCTTCCTTTGACTCTTGTAGTTCTGTCATGTACCCCAATATCTTATTGCGTGCCAGGGAGCCTTTAATTTCATCAACGGTCATTTCAAGATGTTTCTGCCTTTTGTCTATTAACTCTGCTACTGTTTTCCCTACACTTGGCCCATGCACCTCCAAGAAGAACTCGCTCTCTTAGAGTGTATAATAGGCAGAGGAGCTAGGGCATTTGTTATGGTGTCTCAGGTGTCGCAGCACCTGAGTTTGCTGCCCTTAAGTAAAGGAATTTTTGCTGGTAACTGTTACTCAGTTACCTTGAATGCCAGTTACCTTAACAAAAGCTGACTGTATAAATCTATTGATTTGTCATATTCAGAATAGCAAAGTTACATCTGTTTTAGAAAAGACATAAATGAAGGCAAAGGGAAATTGTACGTAACTTACACTAAGATTAGATCAGAAAGTCCCGTTTTTCGTCAGCCTGGCAACAATCTTTGCATGGCACTCCTGTCTTAGCAAACAGTCTTAGGAGAGAATCCTAGCCAAAGACGCTCTTACAAACAAAATCCTTATTCACGTTTTATAGGACACCTAAGACCTGTTCAATCTTTCTTTCTGAATCTTCCTCTAAATTTTCTCTTTTATTAGGAGGCTGGCTTTTAATTAGCATAAAGTTCTTTCCGTATTTTTGTAGTCTCTCTTCCCAGCACCAACCCCCCTTGCCCTGTTGCACTTAACTAGTTAGTAAACAATTCTCAGTTTCAACAAAGTGTAAAACTCCCCCTATCTGTGCTGTCATTTTGACATTCTTCAGTCTAGCGTGTGGCTGTCACTATACATATATATCTGTTACAATTATATGTACATTAAAATGATGCATAATTCAAACTGCTAAACAGGCAAATTTAATATAGTTTATAATTTTCTGCTGACTGGGACCATACCTGTTGTAAGACAAACATTTTGGGGTGACAATTGAATTGGCATGCTTCATCCCCAAACTGTTTTCAAATAACCGCATTTGTTCTACTACGATGTAAAGATACATTAAGGAGAAATATAGCCGGACTATGTTCTTTTAAACACAGTAATCAACTTAAGATTTTTTACTAATACGTTACTAATGCCTTAATACAGACAGACTCTTCAGTTGCAGCCACCAAAATACAGCAATTTGTTATCTGAGAAGTTAATTAGAAAGTTCGATTTTTTAGACATTATCTGTAGTAAATAGATGCACAACAGGAAAGATCACTAAGGGCCACATTGCTGTGAAACTATATCCTTATGGAATAAAGGGTACTTAGTGTCTGTAAAAGTATCAACATCTGGTGCACAACATGAAGTAGAAAAGGTGGATCATTTGGCACTGTATTGTGAACTGCCCTGGCAGCCTTTGGAAAAATAATAGAGACGTTTCTAAAATGGCTTGTGGCAAGGGTCCAAATGCTGACATTTTTCACACAGCTGGACCTACCACTTAACCCAATGAAGTTCTGTATGAATTTCAGTACAGGGCATGAATCTCTCTGTTTATTGTGTATTCATTTTAATAATCTGGTTGATCTGGTACTTTCTAAGCTTTGAATAAAATCTATTCCATTCCCTGAAAAGCTAAGCTTTCTACAGACATATTATGAAGTTTGGTAGTATTCAATGCTGTCTTCATTTTGCTGCATATAATGGTCCTATTCTTCACCATTCATGAATTATGTAGGTCAGCACATACTCATGCCAGGAAAACCTTTCTAGCACCTCACACAATCATGTATTTTGTATATGTATTGACATACATTATTGTGATCCTCTCAGAAATATTTCTCGGAAATACTAGAATGTTAAAATTACTACTTTTGTTTGTCTCCATCTGTAATGTCAAGTGAATTAGTTGTCATGAATGCAACTGTGCAGAGATCGAGAAGGAGAAAAATAAAAAATGGAGAAAGGTTTAAAAGTAGATGCTTGGCCAAAAATAGCTTTTCTATACATAAAACATACTGCAGTGTTATGGTTTGATTATCCAGGTCTACCGGTTTATATATTTGAGGCCAAGAATGTTGTTCATTGTAAAGATAGAAATGTAAATGTTATCAGAAATTTTCCTGTGCAAAGATTAACTGAATAAAGAAGATTCACTGATGCTCTGCCTTTGCCATGGATTCACTGATTTTTTTTCCAAATCTCAAGCATGATTCTCAAGCAATGTTACTAGTAGTCCAGTTCAGACGAAGAATCCTACATTTCTGGGATCTGGAATGTTAAAGCACTGCTGCCACTGAGACTAAGCTAAAGCTGGGGATCAATTACTCTCAGGGCTAGGAAAACTTTTTGGGTGATAATTACTATTTGCCCATATTTCAAAGTTTCAGATTTTGTGGAATTTCGATGATTTCACTTCCTATTATAACTCATAAGCCCTGAAAAATTACCTAGTTACTGGTCTTTTTTACTGTCTCTGAGATGCTAGTCTCTCAAGTGAATTAGTGGAAGAGGTAGGTTAGTATTTCTTTGATAATTTTTTTATTAATTAGGGAACAAAAGAGAAAATTTCATAGCTAGAGAAAGGGATAGGCACTGATTTCTTAATTTTTCAAGTTGGTTCAACGAAATCATGAATCTTCTGAAGCTGCTCAGCACATGCAGATTTTTAGAGACAGTTCTTGAAGCAACATATGGATGGATAAAAGTATCTTTTATTACTTCAAGGCATACATAATATAGTTGATGCATTCTTGCCTGAAACAGGTCTAAAATAGCATTTAGTCCATACACTAATACATTTTTAAACGTTTGGTTTGACACATCATTTTAGCATTTATCAAGAAGAATTTTTCAAAGTTTTGAAAACCTACAAACCAGTGCTTTAGAGATAGAGCTCTGAAACAGACTTGTGATACATTTACACACAAACAAAAAGGTTTTTTGGGGGTAGAGCATTTTTTGGTTGTTTAATCTGACACCACTGAACTTGGAAACTCTAAGTATTCGAGTTTATACTTGCTAGCATAATTCATGCAAGAAAGATTTCCTGGCTGATTGTGGCCACCAGAACATGCTTTCTGATGTTATTATCAGCTGTCAGTCGCTGTCAGCTTTCAAGCCATTATGTACAGTTAAAAAGAGTCACAGCCCATCATCTGAATCCATAGTCCAGACAAGTTTGAAAATCTCATTTTTTACCAATCATTGTAATGAAGAAATAGACCACCCTTTCAGTCTGTTGCCTTAAATTCACTCTTAACACCAATTGAAAAATGAGCTGAACTATTTACTTACAACCCAAAACAGATGACTTTCTTACCATCTTGAGACAAATAAAGGTGGCAGAAGAAGAAAAGTACACTTCATTTGCTTATGCAAAACCGTGAGGGTTCATCTGCCTCCCTACTCTTCTCTCTACTTACCTATGTAAAAGAAGTGAGTATTGGACATAAAACCATATATACAATACGAAAACCTTAGACTATGAACCTCGTAGTTCATTTAGATATGCAGATTGTCCATCATTTTATACACAAGTGAATTGAGTGAATACCTGCATTTCTTTACTGATTCATCTTTGAGTGATAACAGCATTCGAATATTTATGGTCTCGTTGAGTTTGGAGTACACAATCCTCCAGTCCAGTCTTTAAGGGATCCTATGACACATGTTAATTCTTTTGATCATTAAGTAGTTTTTCTGCAGTTCAAAGCACTTGGAAGGTTCACCAGGTCTTTAAATGTCTGTAACTATTATTTTCCAAGTCAAAGTTTTATTTGTTTTCAGTAAATAATTTCATTAACAGGAGACAACACTTAACCAGCAATCCAACACTGGTCATTAGCCACTTTCATATCTAGCTCTAGTGTCACAAGATACAACATCCAGCCCCTCTCAGTGCTGACTCATAGAGCTCTCTCTCTCTTTCTCTCTTTTAAGCTTTAAAATTTCAGAAAATCACTATTGGAACCCTTTCCTTCATGCTTTCATACCTGTCATATTGCATCAAGATCAGTTTTAAAGGCAGCTGTGCACCAGTGAAAATCAAAGCAGTACCAAGACCAGTTGTGAGGACTGCCAGTCTCTTAGAAAAAACCGACTGATCAATCTCTGCATGAAAAAGAGAAGTCAATAAGTGGATCTAGTTATTTTATGATTTCACACCTAAAACTGTCTGCATCTCTAAATAAACAGAGATAGATACATGCTCTAGCAAATGTGTTTATACTTAGACTGTGGAAAGAAGGAATATTTTAAAAACAAAATACAATTGTTCTAACAAAACTGAAATCTATTAAAAGATCACAAATTTGACCTTTTAGTGTAGTTTATTGTTTGTAAAATGTGCTGACTGTAAGAGCATCTTAGATACTCAGTGCAGTTCCTAGCTATTATGAGATTTGATCTCAAGCAGCTATCATAAAGCAGCTATAGGTTGTTATGTACCACATACCTGAAATAGGGGGAAAAAGTGTTTGTATTAAATTTAGTTATCTAAAATAATGATGAAAACTTGTTTCACGAAATGGCTTTGGAAAAAAGAGACATCTGACATTTACTTTGTCACCTCTGATGGTCCATCTTATGTGGTTTTCTGTCTTTTGCACCAAGCGGTGATTCAGTTTAGAGGAATGTAAAGTTATATTTATACACTGAGTACAGGCTTTTATTAGATATTTACCTGAGTCCAGTTTAAATGAGCCTTCCTGGTCAGTCCTGACACTTTATAGTTCTGCAATTGGCCTTTTCCCAAGGGTGTTCTACCACATGGCATGATGAAAGGTACCTATTTCTGGAAACAAAATAAGACTATTCTGGTCAGAACAAGGAAAACGGTCTTGCTTCTAGAAATACTTCATATCTCCTTTTACTTCTCTATAGAATTTCACCTTGATTTTTGACCCTATTTTCTTGCTGCATTTTTAATGAAATAACACACAATTCCTTCATTTCTTTTTCAGTGGTAAAAGCAATTATTCAGTATAATTAGAATTTATGTTCAGCTGAATAAAAATTTTTAGGCTTATACCTAGTACCAGAGCAAACAGGGATAATTATTCCTTTTCCATTCTCCAGCAGTCAGCTGAGCTTCCCACTTACAGTTTCTGTTTTTCAGCTTTCTGGCCCCGTGGGTCTCTCTGTCTTCTCTTTGTGGTAGGCTGGATCCTATTTTCTCAAAGGAAGAGTTATAAAAGGAAAAAGTCTCCAAGTTCCTCTGAGATGAAGTTTTTATTGTTTGCTTGCAAGGCCTCTGTTTGTTTCTCAAGTGACGAACCCTGCTTTTCTTCTTTTTATTTTCTTTCTTTTTGTCTTCTTTTCCTGGGTGTAAGTGTGGCTTGTTCTTACCCTTCTTCATCAAAGAGTTGCAAGGGAGCAACCCTGTTAACAAGGAGACTTCTGTGATAGTGGACAGAGAATATCACTGAGTGAAAATTATTATCCTCTGACATACAGGAGGTCAGTCTAAATGATCTATTAGTCTCCTTGGACTTAAGCTTTTAAAGTCTATTATTTTAACACAAATTATACATAAACCTCAATCACTATCTTTCATACTTTTCCGGGGGCGGGGGGGGGGGGGGGTTGGGGAGGTGTATTCAATTGATTCATTTAAAGTAGGCCTACAATATGGATTCAAGAGAAATTGTTAGATATTTGTTTGGATTCCCATCCACTGTTACTATTGGACAAGAACAATTTTTATGGTAATCACTGGCAAATTGCATTGATAAGGAAAACTGTACACTGGACTTTATCAGGAGTGTAGCTACCGGACTGAAGGTAGGTGGTCTCTGTTCAGCACCAACGAGGCCACACCTAGAATACTGTGTCCACTTTTGGGGCTTTCAGTTCAAGAAGTGTTTTGGAAAATGGCAGTAATCCAATGGAGGGTTCCCAACATGGCTAGCGGCCTGTGGGGTGAAGGTTTTAGGCAGCTGTACTTAATCTAGCGAAGAGAAGGCCGAGCAGAAAGCTAATAGCTTTTTACTGCTACCTGAAAGGTTCCCAATGACAGAACCAAGCTCTTCTTGTAGCGCCAAATTGCAAGAACAAGAGGCAATGGTGGCTTTTTCACTAAGAAGTTTACACAGGGAGACAGTGGAGTCTCTACCCGGAAGTTTTTATGAGATTCAGCTAGTGAAAAGCATGACTAACCTGAACTACCACTGACAGTAGCCCTGCTCCGCATGAGAGACTGGATCTTCAGTGGTTCTTTCCAGGCAAAGTCTGTGTGCCTTCGCAGTACTTCCTTTCAAAAATCTTTGGAAATCCACGATGCTACAGATACCACTCCACTCCACCATAAACAGTGAAGTATCAGGGCCTAATGCAGTACTGCTCTAAACAGGGCATGTGCATCCATGTATGTATCAGGTTTTGTAGGGATACATACAAATGGTCAAGGGGGCTACAGTCCCCCAGTGATCTCCCTGGTAAATCTGCACCCAAAGTTTTAGTATTTAAAGGAAACTGAATACCAAGACTTTCCCAAATTATCATTCCATCTTCAGCAATTCAGAAATTTCTTGTTACATACAATATATATGTAAAAGAATGAATTTCTTATGTAAAAACATTTTCAGTTACAAAGCTAGTTTATATGACAAATTAATCATAATTTATTTAGAGCATTTGGATGATTCCAGGCCTAAAAATTGGAAGCTAATTTTTTTATTATTACAAGCTCAGGTTTCAATCCCCAGTCACATAAATTTACATATGTGAGACATTCTCAAAGAATAATACAGAACTGTTCCTGTTTGTAAGCATCTGTAGGATCAGGCCCTAATGGATATGGATAGGTAGGAGCAAGAGAAGATACAAAATTTTAGCTTTTATAATGTCAACCTTTTACCATGATTTGGCACACAAAGAATACTACACAAAGCAACTGCAAATAGAAAAATGTGTCAATGTGTAGTAAGATTTCTATGTCAAAACAACATCAAAACATTCAAAGGAGCCATTTATGATGTCAATGAAAGAACTACAATGCTACTAATTCACATTGCTTCTCTTTTCCTTACTTAATTGTTTATGTGCTTTAAAGGAATGCAGTTTTCTCAATAGATAGTGCCTCCTTGGAACAATTCAATTTCATCTACTGCCCCCTAAAAGGCCAAGTACATGTAATATACATTTGCATATTTTTAAAATGCAGTTTAAGCCTGTGAAATTGTAGGTGTGCAACTCATGTTATCTTCTGAAAACCATAGGATCAAAAGGAAGCATGTTCTTTGAAACATGTGCTCTACAGGAAGCTTGATTTTATTTTGAATCATGTGTCACAGGCTCCAGGAAGAACCTCAAGAGACAACCAGAGTCAAATAACAAGAAGTGAAAATATTATTGTAATTTAAGACAAATAAATATTTCTCCTTCAGCCGTTGCATAAGATTGAATATTCTCTGAAAACACATCAGAACATACACAATTAATTTTTATATATTTAGCAAAATTATCAATATTTCATTTTTAATTCTATTTTCATAGCAGATATAAAAGCAGCAAATTTTTAAATCACTATTTGACATAATTGAACACAAGTCTAGAAGCCTGTGGCCTTTTCAAACAGTAGTTGTATTCAACACAAAGGCCTGTCGGAAATTTGGTGCATGATTTTATACCGGATGCCTCCAGTTTTCTTGAAGTATTTTTGTGCTACTAATCTCTGTCATGGTTTAGCCCCAGCCAGCAACAAAGAACCACATGGTCATCACTCAACTCCTCCACCCCCAGCTAGGATGGTAGGAGAACTGGAAGAAAAAACCAAAACTCATGGGTTGAGATAAAGGCAGTTTAACAAAACAGCAAAGAAAAGATGAAAACAACAACAAGAATACTGACAAAGGAATATACAAAACACGATTAATATACCACTGCTCACGGACCAAAGCCAGGAAGACCCCAGGCCGCTGCCCCCTCCCCTGGCCAGCTCCCCAAGGTATATGCTGGGCATGGCATCACATGGTATGGAATACCCATGTGGCTGGTTTGGGTCAGCCAATGAGGCTGTGTACCTGTCACAGCTCCTTGTGAAAATTAACCCTGTCCCTGCCGGAAGCAGGACATTATCCACCTCTTATTCTATACCATCCACATTATTCCTGGGGACCAGATGCTGAAGTCAGTTCTGATCCCATCACCTCTACTCTTGGTTTCATCAAAGTCCATCTGTCGTGAGTTTGGGTGATTCTTACTGTAGTATAATTGATAGCAATTATATAAGTGGCAGAGTTATTTAGCAATTAACATAATACAATTTGATTTATTAGCTATTCTCACTCTTTGAGGTACACATTGGCCCTGCCCATCCTTCCTCACATACCAAGTATACCCAGGTCCTTGAGCAAAAGCAATACCAAGGATGGGTTTTCTTTTGCCTCAGGGAGGACTAATCAAGACTGTCTTCCATAACACATTGTTCATGTCCACCACAAGGACTTTATCCCCTCCTATGGAAGTTTTGATTCGGCAGGGCCAACTCATTTGATAGATTCCCTGGCATTAATTAACCAGGTAGCTTTTGCTAAATGTGTATCCCAGTGTTTTAAGGTCCCACGACCCATTGCTCTTGGTGTAGCTTTTAGCAGTTCATTGTATCATTTGGTCTTGCTGGAGGCTGGTGCCTGATAAGGGATGTGGTATACCCAGTCAACGCCATGCTCTTTTGCCTAGGTGTCTGTGGAGTTGTTTCAGAAATGAGTGCTATTGTCTGACTGAATTCTCTCTGGGTACCATGTCACCATAAGACTTACTTTTCAAGGCCTAGGATAGTGTTCCGGGTGGTGGCATGGGGCACAGGGTATGTTTCCGGCAATCCAGTGGTGGTTTCTGCCATTGTGAGCACATGACACTTGCCTTGGCAGATTTGTGGAAGTGTGATGTAATCAATCTGCCAGGCCTCCCCATATTTATATTTCAGCTATCATCCTCCATATCAAAGAGCTTTTAACTGGTTGGCTTGCTTGATTTCAGTGTATGTCTCACATTCATGGATAACTTGTGCAATAGCGCCCATGATCAAGTCCACTCCTTGGTTACAAGCCCATCTATATGTTGCATCTCTTTCTTGATGGCCTGAGGTGCCATGGGCCCATCAAGCTATGAATAATTCACCCTTATGTTACGAGTCCAGATCCACCTGAGACAATTCCATCTTAGCAGTCCGATCCACCTGCTGATTGTTTTGATGTTCCTCAGTGGACTGACTCTTGGGCACATGGGCATGTATGTGACAGACTTTTACAACCAGATTCTCCATCTGGGCATGAACATCTTGCCGCAACGAGGAAGTCCAGATGGGTTTGCCTCTGCGCTGCCAGTAGGTTTACTCCCGTTGCATTTGCCACCATCTGTGAGTATAGAGATAAATTACTGGCAATTTTTCTTGTTCAAGCAGTGTCTAAAGCCTGCTGGATGGCTTTCACCTCTGCAAACTGGGTTCTTTCACCTTGTCCTTCAGCAGCTTCTGCAACTGATCATGTATAACTCCACACAGCAGCCTCTCCTACAATCCAGCAGGACCCATCAGCGAACAGGGCATGTTTCTACTCATTTTCTGTAAGTTTATTATACTGTAGGGCCTTTTCTGCACTTGTCACCTCCTCGTCTGATAATATTCCCAAATCTTTGCCTTCTGGCCAGTCCATGATCACTTCCAGAATTCCTGGGGGACTGGGGTTTCACATTTGAGCTCACTGTGTGATCAGTGCAATCCACTTAGTCCCTGTAGCATCAGTCACATGATGTGTAGTGGGGACCCTTTCTTTGAACATCCAGCCCAGCATAGTCAGTCAAGGTGTTAAGAGGAGCTGTTCTTCCATACCATCCACTTCTGAAGCAGCTCCAACCCTTTCGTATGCTGCCAATATCTCTTTTTCCATTGGAGCACAGTGGGCTTTGGATCGCCTGTATCCCTGACTCCAAAACTGCAGAGGCTGACCTCGAGTCTCCCCTTGTGCTTTCTGCCAGAGGCTCCAGGCAGGGCCATTCTCCCCAGCTGTGGTTTAGAGCATATTTTTAACATCTTGCCCTGCCTGGACTGGCTCCAGGGCTACTGCATGAACTGTTTCCTATTTAATTTGTTCAAAGGTTTTTCATTGCTCAGGGGCCCATTTAAAATCGCTCTTCTGGGTCACTTGATATAGAGGGTTTACAGGCAGATTGTAATTTGGGATATGCATCCTCCAAAAGCCCACAACACCTAAGAAAGCTTGTGTTTCCTTTTTGCTAATCTGTGGAGACATAGCTGCTATTTTGTTGATCATATCCATTAGGATCTGATGGCATCCATCTTGACATTTTATTCCTAAAAACTGAATCTCCTATGGAAGTCCCTTTACCTTACTCCTTTTCATGGCGAAACTGGCTTTCAGAAGGATTTGAGCTATTTTATTCCCTCTCTCAAAATCTTCTTCTGCTGTGTTGCCCCATACAATGATGTTGTGAATGTTTCGTAGGCATTCCGGGGCTTCACCCTGTTCCTGTGCAGTCTGGATCAGTCCATGGCAAATGGTGGTGCTGCGTTTCCACCTCTGGGGCAGTCAGTTCCAGGCGTACCGGACACCCCTCCAAGTGAAAGCAAACTGTGGCCTGCACTCTGCTGCCAAAGGGATTGAGAAAAACGCATTTGCAGTATCGCTTGTGGCATACTACTTGGCTGTCTTTGACTCCAGTTCATATTGAAGTTCTAGCATGTCCAGCATGGCAGCACTCAGCAGTGGTGTGACTTCAGGCCACGACAGTCCACTGTTAGCCTCCACTCTCCATTATATTTTCACACTGGCTATAAGGAACTATTAAAGGGTGAGTGAGTCTTGCTGACCACTGCTTGGTTCTCTAGTTGATGAATCAATTTATGGCTAGAAATCAGAAAGTCTCAGTTGGTGCTGCTGATGCACGTTGTGGCGGCAATCAACATCTGTTTTTCTTTGACCCTCAGCAACCCCACAACAGAAGGGTCCTCCAAGACAGACCAGGCAAGGTAGACAGCTGTTTAATTTTCTCCATCTCCAAGGCAGCTATGCCAAAAGCCCACCACTTTCAGTCCTTGAAATACTCTCTCCTGAGGTAGTCTGTGCCAAGGACGTATGGAACTTCTGAGCCAGTCGCAATGGAATGCTTTTGCCACTCTTCCCGGTTAGACTCACTTCAGCTTCCAACGCAGTCAACTGGCACTCCAGAAATACAGATAGGTTCTGCCCCTTTATACCTTGATGGTATTAGGGCACACTGTATAGGCACACTGTATAAGGCTAGAGCCTTATACTCCTGTGGGTGTGATGTGCCAGGCCATCGAATCCACACGGTCCAATAAACCCAATTGTCCTTTTCCTCCGCCTGGCTGGAGGTAGGTCCCCTCTAAACTTGGTCATAGTATTCCTCACTCACTTGCAAAAATGACTTAGAAATCTCTTCAAGAGGATCAGAAGTAAGATCAGGCCTCTAGTCTGGGGAACTGCCCTCTTGAAACTGAAGTGGCACTTTTCCTGGAAGCATCCTCTTTTTTGATGGTTCTTCCTTGCAACTCATGTACCTGTGCCTGTGGGATTGAGGTAGGTTGTCATTCCCACTTCCTCACATCCTCTCCATGGTCACACAAGTAAAACCACAGGATGCCTTGTGGTGTGTAACCTCTGTGTCCTTTCTCTTGAGTAAAGAAATACCTACTCCTAATAGCTGAAATACTGTCCTGTGCAAATGAAGAGTAGGACAAATTCTCTTTGAGTTGCTGAACCTTCCAGGACAGTGTCTCCACAGCCAAAACAAGGGAGGAAGAGAGATTTTCTTTGTATTGCCAGAGTTGGCCAGCCACCTCATCCACTGCTGATCCATCTTCGCCTTTCTGTTTCATTGCTGCCAATGAGCTGGCATACAACGATGGTGTGCTCCATACAAACTTCCGCTACGTGGGCCACGTGCATTGGACTTCATCAGGATCTGTGGGTAACTGTGCATTCTCCAGGTCATAATAAATCATCTCCTGCATGGCTAATTCCCTCAGGTACTGGATGCCACTCTCCATGGTGGTCCACTTGCTTGGATGGTGTACAACATTTTCACTGAAGGGGTACCTTTCCCGCACACCTGACAGGAGTCACCTCCAGAGGCTGAGGGCTTGTGTCTTTTTCCCAATCACTTTGTCAATGCCCCCTTCCCTAGACAGGGATCCCAGGTGTTTGGTTTCCCTACCCTCTAATTCCAAGCTACTGGCCCTGTTATCCCAGCACTGGATTCTTCACGTATGTCTTCTGTATAGAGCCGACTGATACCAGCACAGCTTGGTTTTCTGGTTCAGCTGAAGTGTGTGTCACTGGGGTTTGGATCACCACAGCACCAGTTGCATGGCTTGGAATAGCCTGTTGCAGGAGTTGGAGTGCCACAGGGAAACTAGTCTGGTTTTCCTCTCTTTCCCGTAAGGGTGCTGCATAATATTGAGCAGTGTTTGGTAGATACTGGCCAGGGCCCAGCACAGTCCGGTAACCTGTGCCTCTCTGAAATAATCACTGCATTTTCCTTTCAAATACTCTATCACTTTATCAGGGTCCTGTAGTTGTTCGGCGGTGAAGTCTCAAACTATTGGAGGTGAGAATTTCACTAGATACCTGCCCATATTCTTGACATGCCATGCCACCCATGACTATCCAGCCTTGGGGAAGATAGTTGGGTGGTATTCTTAAATAGTTGTTTAGCCCTAAACAAGACCTGAAACACATCAGGAGACATAGCAATAGGAACATACTGGCTTGAACATCTGATGGATATTCAAAATTCTCAAAAGCTCTTGTACCTGCCCTGAAGGAGAAAGGGGAGGTGAAAGAGGTGGGGAAAGTATCCTCTCCCTGTTTCCCCCCTTGATTGGGTGTGACGATTAATCAGTTCCAAGAGATGGTGCCCGAGGTATGGGCAGGACAGCAATGCCACGTAAGTGTACCAACATAACCATGTGAACAGTGATGTTGTGATATCAAAAGCTGGTATTACACAGAGCAACTAAATGATAAACCTGATCCCTCTCCCAGAGGTCACAAACAGCATCATGGGGAGTACATAGAGCATATAAGAATGCTATGCTGTGTTATGTCACAACATGGACAGTAAGGTGGATAGATAACTGGTTGAAAGACAGAGCTCAGAGGGTAGTGATTAGGGGCACAGAGTCTAGTTGGAGGTCAGTGACGAGGGGTGTTCCTCAGGGATCGGTACTGGGTCCAGCTCCCCGAGCTATATACTGGATGTCACATGGTATCTTTGGGATAGTTTGCAGTCAAGGGACCAGCAAGTCCTGTCCCAGTTCCTTGTGAAAATTAACGCTATCCCTGCCAGAATAAGGAAAATATCTTATTTTAAAGATAATTAAAATTCAGGATCATGATTACGAGGAAGCCTCACATGTTAGATAAAGAATATTCTCTAGCGGTTTCAGAGGAGTTGACTTAAGCAAAGAAATCCTAATTGATGCTAATATGGAAAGTGTCAGTCATGCTGTTATGTCTAACTATATTAGCAAGATACTGGGTCAATCAATTTGTAATGGTTAATATTTTTCCAAATATATTACAAGCATTTCACTTCATGAACAGCAATTCAAACGAACTATGGAAACTGAAGACTTTAAATCCCAGCTGCAATCAGGAATGGAAATTTTTTTCTTTCCTCCAAATATAGATGGTATTGTTACTGCGTACTTGCTATAAACCAGTGTAAATCAGAAAAAATTATGATAGTCTTGCTAATAGCATTTGACTAATTACATTCTGCCTGTCTTTCTCCAGCAGTTTCAGCTGAATGCTTTTTGTCCATGTCATCTGTCTTATACACCAGTGACTTACCCAGACAATTCTTTCTTCCTCTTTCTTCACCTTGTTCAGACACACACAAAAGCAAAAAGCTGAGAGAATAAATGGTCTTGTACCATGTTCTGAAGGTCAACAGATACAGGATTTGTAAGTCCAGTTGAGAAAAAAATTCTGAAGTCAAGAGCTTTGGTAAAGTGTGCAACAGCACTTTAAATTGAACTTTGGCTCTATTTTAGCGTATATAGAATGGGTTCTGTTAAACTACAGTTTTCTGGAGGAGAATGCTTTTTTCCCCGTAAGCAGCAGTATTAAGAGCCTTGAACTCACGTCCTTTCTTTTAACATTGCTGTCAGAACCTCTTCAAACCGGAACCCAAATGTTTTGAAAAGGCTGTGACTTACGTGGGCTACCATTTAGACATTTTAAAAAACAGTTCAAAACCCCATGGGTATTTAGGACTTGTTCATTTCAACTGCAATTCCACAATATTATTTTTTTTTGCTTTACATCTTCAGCTCTTCATGCTTTTTCTCTTTGTGGCAACAAAAATACATGTTTTGTGTTACTACATTTTGGCACTGGGGACTTAGAATTTCACTGTGATCTGTAAGAGACATTTCTGAAAGTGGCTGTTGGCTGGTTTGGTGAAGTTGCTAAACTGCTTGGATTTGTAATGATGCAGCTAATTAAGTTAATTAATACTCAAAACACTTGTAAATGTTAATATCAGAGGGGAAAGAAAGAAGAGTGAAAGCTTATCCCATGAATATTCTTAATAAATGAAAATAAATTGCAGTTTAAACAAGGAAAAAATAAAATTATTTCAATTTTTGTTTGAAAATCATACTATATTTTCAGGCAGTGAATTTTGGCCTGGTTGCTCTTCTAATTAACCATGGAAATGGTATTAAAAGAATGGAAATAATTCTACTAATATATGTTTTGAAAAGTATATTTTGATTCTGTGAATCATGAAAAATACATGTTTAAGAAATATGCTGAAAAAACAAGGACAAGAGGATAACTGCATGTTATAGTTATATCGAAATAGAAACAACAGAGATGTTAATAATATCCTATCTGAATATCTCCTGCATTTTGTATTTCTTTTGACTGACTGAGATATTTAAGCTCAGTAATCACCAGAACACACTACATTTATACTATAGTTATTAAGGTAATACCAGAAGTCTTCCCTGGAAAGAGTAGCTATATTATTTTAATCACTAAACCATATTGTATATTTCTTCCAGTGGTTTTCCTGACCACTTGGCTTATCCTGGTGAGTATAGTTTTGCACATGTCCACAGGGAGAGAAATTAGAAAATATAATAAAAAAATTAAGTGCTTTTCCACATTAAAAGCATTAGAAATACCAAATAGTGCTGCTGATGTGAATGTCTCTTTTATTTATCTGAGGATTTCCACCACAAAGGTTTTTGTCTTTCATACTTCTTTACTTCTTCCCTCTTTTTCCCCACTTTCTCTGTGCCAGGTCTATCTCCAGTCCTTCAGGTTTTGCCTTGCTTTTAGTTCTTTATTTCTCAATCTGTTCTTTAAATATCCCTCTTGCTTTACACAGTCATCTTTTTCTTTAAATAGCTCACTGAACTGTAGCTGTGTAGGAATTGATTGGGAGTACATCAATGGCTCAGCGCTCCACAGGGAACTACTGAGGGCCAAGTTATCACTATGCTCTTACACAGCTGGTTCCTGTTAAGTTGAGTCTGAGATGCTGTATAGGTAACATTAGGGTAGGTAAGCAATAAGCAGGGCTACGAGCCCTTTGCATCTTATGGCTTTTCTTAGTGTAAGGGCAACACTAGATAAAAACATATGTATAAAAACAAAGCAAGAACCACTATGGCTCATCTGTCTGTAAGGACTGTGTAAATTACTGTATTACTGGGTATGCTACTTTGCGTCTTGAGGTCCTAAGGCTGCCAACCAGACCACAGCGTGTGCTGCAACTTGGCTGGAGGAGCAGCTCAAGTCTGCCTTTGCCAAGGTACCCCTGTGGTTGGAAAATTAGTGTGTGATGGAGTATTCACACATGCCTCACAAACGCAGACATTATCACCACTCCTTTGTGCAGACAATCACACCAGCACATAGTTCTGGCAAAAGAACTTAGTGAGTCTGTCAGATTAGTGAGAAAAAAAGCCTTTTATAGCTGGATAGTACTTTCTTTTTTTTATAGAAAGTTTATAGCATAGCATAGCATAGCATAGTATAGTATAGTACAGTACAGTGTGTAATTACAGATTATGGAGTGAAATGAAGAAGCAAAGAATAGCGCTAAAACCATCCCTCTGTAGTTTTCATTATCTAGACAAAAACTGGGTTGAGGATGTTAAAATCTAGATTTCAATCCACAGATCATGAATTTTCTTGTTTATTGGACAGGCCATTTCAGTTCAAGTGAAAGAATCAAATACAATTCGGTTTCAGTCACCTCCAAAGATATCATTAGCACCACATTCAGAAATGAACTTGATTGAGTCAAAAAAAAGAGTGGATAATCTCAAATTAAACTTGTTAAGTGAGCAGGCCAGGCTCTTGTTCTACTGCAGTTGTTACACTATGGTGTAATCCATGGAGTTGGGAAGAGAGACATGAATGGAGGATAATGTTTAGAGATTTCATATGATTTCTGGTGGCAGTAAACACAGCTACTGTCTTTAAAAAAGCCACCCTTGAAATGGAAATAAAAACGACCTAATAATATGGCAAGCATTATTTTCAAAAACGTTACACCTATGATGGATTATTTAAATAAAATGCTGAGCTAAAGGCAGGAATGAAAGAAAGGGGAGTGCTTGGCAGAAACCTGTGAATAGAGGTTTATCGCTGTTTGCAAATTGTATGTGGAGGGTGAACACTCTCCTTCAGAACATGCCATAGGTGTTCAAGGTTATTCTACAGCTATGGGGAACATGCTGCGCATTTGGCTAATCCTGGACAATTTTGGTGGCTTGTTCTAAGACTATTTTTAATTTGCTGTAATTTATCCTGCTTTATTCCTGCTGAGGATGCAGGCGTGTATTCATGTGGAGCTCAGCAGGCACACCTTTCCTTATCTTGCAGCTTACTGATGCTGCTTGAGTTGTGGAGATACTCACTAAGACAGTGGAAAAGGAAACTGTAGTCCAGACAGAGACCAAGTGAACCACTGCACTTAGACAGATGAAGCTTGGGAGCTCTTGCACACATTTTTGCAATGATGTAGAGAGTGAACTAGGCTAATTTTATTTACAGAACAAACTCTTGATAGTCAAGACTAAAAAGTTGCAAAGACTGTCTACTTGCATTTGTCTGTTATCTATGCTTGTGCTTATCTTGGTCTCAGTCATTCAGTCTGCGCTGTAGCTGTCTTTCATTAATAGCCATGCCCAGTACGCACCCTCGTGCCTTTGCAAAATATAGTAATCTCTATTTCCTGCATTTCATGTCAGAGAAAACATACGAGGAGAGAAACATTTCTCTCATTCTGGCATTTGCAGTTTTCCCTTAATGAGAGTTATCTGTATCTATACTGAAGGGAAAAATATATAGAGATTAACAGAAATTTAATCGTAAAAATAAATGGTAAAATATAAGCCTATCATGACAAACTCAGAGTGGAAAATGGGATTTGAATAATAATTTCTGAATTTTTCATTCACATGAAACAAGCAAAAAAAATAGGGGTTGAAAGAAGGGTGAGGAATTCCAGGAAATCATCTGATTTTTCTTTAGAAATGTTCTTGTACATTTGCATTTTCTTCCTTTGTAAGACGCAATTGCCCATGTAAAACAATTTGTTATGAACATATGGCAGTAGAAGGATGGAAAACCCACTAGAATAATTCTCTGTGTCACCAGGGGGATCGTTTGAAATGACATAATGGTTAACACCTAAGAAGGCAGGAAGAAAGTGGAAGAATTCCGACAGACCTGGAAAATCCAGCATGCTGCTTGTGCAGAAACATTAACTTAAGTTGCTAACTTGCAAAACGTGTCTCTAGATTTTAGTTAAGGTAAAAAATTGTGACTGTCTCAGGCTTGCGAGAACACCATTTTACATAATCAAATGATTTAGAAGACAGCTTTTAAGCTGAGCTCAGCTGCATAACTCTCTACACGTACTTTCCTATCCATTCCAGCTGTGAGATGAAATTCATTAGCTTAAAATTCAGATAAGCAAAGGAACCAGCAGCTAACATGTTGTACTCCACTAGTGGGAATCTTTTAGAAAATAGTGTGTGTACAGTTCTTAGGTGTTTCAGTGAAAAGACCAGTATCTCAGTTTAACTTTTCTTTTGGCTGTCAGGACCAAACTGGTAGACGTTGCACTGAAGTGCTCAGGTTCCATTTTGGCAGCTCGATGTGGAGTAATTCCTGGAGGAGACTGATGACAAATAAGCTGGAGGAAGCTGCATCCTAAACTGCTTGAGTTGTTTGGTAAGTGTTTAAGTGTCAAAGTCCTACCATCATTCACAAGGATCTTTATGTCAGCTGAATCACAGCAGCTCAGCTGATGGGTAAATACCTTGTGTGACTGTCATATTTCATTTGGATTTGGTCATGTGCCAATGTACTTACATATACAGAGATATACCTCAAGGATAATCATTGTTATCAAGGATAATCATTACTATTAAGGATAACAAGATGCACTTAAACAGGCAGGGACAAGTTTCACACATAACGTTTCAATATACTTGTTCCAGAGAATTTTTATTTCCTTGCCTGCTGGAGATAGCTGTCCTGATCTACCGCATATCTTAAAGAAGTGAACTTAATTGCATTCAGTAATTCTAATTTATAATGGCACTATTCATAAGAAACGTAAGACACTGGTAGGATTTGAACAAGCTCTCTTGTCATTAAATTCAATGAGAAATGGAGGTACCGAATACCTTTAAAAAAGGAGCACAGCAATTCAATGACTAAGGATCTTGTCTCATGGGAATTTATGAAAATAAAACCAATTATGTTATTGTTTGAATCCACCTTTGGCTATTGAGCATTTAGGCCAATGAAGCAGTGCTATTCTTTTAACTCAGTGCTGGTGTGTTGGGTTCTGCCTCACAGCATGTGAATGAATATTAAAATATTTTTAGTTTGTAGCATTGCAACAGACTTTCACTGCAGTTTCAACTCATATATTGCAGGACAAAGAAAAAAGCATAATTTGAAGGCAATATGAGTTAGGCCTTGGCAAAATGAGAAGGCAAGATGAGTTAGGGCACGTTGGCAGAGGGAGCTCCTGGCTCCTAGAAGCGTGCTGAACACTTGGTCAGTTCTTGGGAAAAACAAATGGTCATGGTCCTGGTCCCATGTAATGGTGGAGCCATTCCAGCTTTACTGAAAATATTGGGGAAGGGGAAACTCAAGGTGACAGATTTAAAAATTGTGTCAGTTAACTAGTAGACTTGACATAAAAATCATACAGATAGAAAGATATATAAAACACTATCATCTTAGGAAGAATGGTGAACCAACACCTTATAGACTGTTTCAGTTCAAAATACAAGACAAAAAGTAACTCAAGTGATAAGCTAAATGGCAGCAGAATCAAACCTATAGATAGGTATTTAAAGATAGAGTTTTTAGAATAGCTAAAAAGCTAGATAGAATATTTTACTTTTTCCTGGGGTTTTGTAAGTTGCATTAATAAGTTGATTTTATTTTCCCTCTAGTAACTGGGAAAGCTGACTTAGAACACTATTAAACAAGGGCTATCATTGAAAATCCATAAAAACAAATAAATGAGTTGACTTTACCCTTTGAGATTTTTGGAAATACTGCTAATAATCTGCCTAGATACTTAATAGAAACTCTAGTAGCATTTTTCATTCTCTTTTCCAGTTAATTTTTTCACCGATTCAAATGCTGAAGTTTCAGTGAGCTTATGGAGATGACTATGCTGTGTGTTCACTTACAATTGCATACAGCATACTGCAGTTTCCTACCATAAAGCCATCCATGATATGAATTTTCTCTGAAAAGAAAAGTGTTAGCCTCTAGGGATTACAATTCTTGTAACTGTCAAGAAGTTTAAAATGTTTCTTAGATGAAAGCAGATGTTCACTTACACTTGAGGATGGTTGCATTTTGATGGATTGAAATATGTATTTTTACCATTTTTTGAAAAAAAACCAAACCGACCTGTGGGTATATATGATTCTCTTTGTGAGTGTATGTGTGTGTATAGTTTGTGTGCTGTGCTCTCATTAAGAAAGCATAGACTAGAAATTGCAACACCCAGCAGTGGTATAGTTTTTACAAAAGCTTTAAACCATTTAAACAAAAAATATTGAATGATGAACCATTGTGAACTTTTTATTTTTAATACAATATTCATGATATAGAGCCATGAATTGGATCAATAACATTTTAATCATGTGAATAAATATGAACATATTAATCCTTCAATTTATTGCTGCTTCATTGGAAGAAGAGGTTGCATGAAACGTCATGTTCCTTAGAGCGGAGGGCTACTAGCCTTCTATCCTCTCTTTCAAAACCTTGCTTTTTTTCTTTTGCAAATTCGCATGCTCTTTCTTATTTTTGAGAAGCTTGTTTCTTGTGATTTATGATATTTAATGCTTTGATTTTAATTTTGACTGGACCAGATCCTGTACTTACTAGCAAAACTTGTATGGCTTCATGAGCTTGCACACCATGGTTAGCCACAGATTGTGCTAACAGGTCTTAGGTTAGCTACTTGGAATATATTTGTGCCAGGCTGTTCTAAACATAAGTTTTACAAAATATCAAGCTATGTCCCAATTTCCTGGACTACAGTTTTTCTCTCTCTAAAAGGCCCTCCACCAAGGGGCACATTGTTCAGTGTATTTCTGGATGCTACAGCTTTGCAAATGTCATACAAAGGTTTCATTGTTCTTTGTTATCCTATACATACAATTTTTTTAACTTCCTTTTTTTTTTTTTTAAATAAATAGGTGTGGAAAAAGCGGTCTTATCTTTTACTATCTGTAACTGTTGTTGCATGCATGGTTACATTTTTGTATCTTCAGCAAACACTACCCCTTTCATTCACGCATGTTTTGTTACCCAGCTTTTTTTGAAAGAAAGTTTGAAATTCAAACGACCTTATTAAACTGAACTGAAAATCTTAGAGCTTAAATCCTAAAACTGTACAAGAATCCAGCTTGCCTAATTCTGATCTCAAAATTTATATTATGGATGATTCAGACTTTCTGAGTTGGACAGTGTATACAAAAAAGGAAAAATATTTCTTAATGCTGCTGCTGAATCCTGACTTATTCAAAAACATTGTATCAGCATCCTTCCTCCCTCATACTGGTAGATCATTCTGAAATTTTTCTCATATTCTAATGTTAGAGTCTTTTTTTCTCTAACTCTTCTTATCTGTTATCATAAAGCTATTAAAAAATCCAACAGTTGTATTCCCAAGACACATTCAAAGGATGTAACTACCTAACAATTACTGGTGCCAAAATCCTGAACTAATTGGATTTGAAATTTCAGGCCAGATCAATAATAAAAATAGGCCATAACTTTTTAATGGATTTTAATGTAAACATTTTTCAATAGAAAAAATCTGCGTCTGGAGAGTAACAACTGTTTCTGGCTTGGATTCATATTTATTTCCTTCCATGCAATGTAGCATTTGTTTGGCTGCACGTTAAATTGTCCTAAGAGAAAGAGAAAATGAGAGCTTGTCTGTCTAGTAAAGACTAAATTTGGATCCATAAATGAAGACTATATCATAAGCGATGTCTTGATATTTCCAATATTTTCATAGAAATAGTAGTCACTGGACAAGAAGGGTCTCAGTTGATGTTCTCAGCGTTTGCCTCATTCTGCTGTAGTTCATCTCTAAGTTGTTATTGTACATGACAATGATTGCACCTGAGCAGAAAGTGAATAAGCCTTCCCCAGTTGTCGGAGTCCAGAAGTGCAAGGATTACTTCTATGATGCAGTTATTATGGTCATCCAGGCAGGTGAAGTGAGAGATTGGATACGTCAGTAATGTAATTTGACAGCTCTTTTCCTCTTATAAGCTTCAGTGAGATGCAGAAGGTCTGGGGTGTAATGGTGGAGCCATTCCAGCTTTACTGAAAATATTGGGAGAGGGGAAACTCAAGGTGACAGATCTAAAAATTGTGTCAGTTAACTAGTAGGCTTGACATAAAAATCATACAGATAGAAAGGTGTCTAAAACACTATCATCTTATGAAGAATTCACTTTGATGTTTCAAGAAGATACAAATCATCTCAGAGAGGATGATTACAATGTTAATTAGGGAGAGTGTTTCAAAGCAGAGTTAAAAGGAAGAGAAGAAAAATAAAAGTTGGCATCAGGTGATGCCACTAGTTGAAATGAACTCTGACATTCATCAAAAACATTGTTTAAAGAATTCGGACATTCGCAGTCAGAAGCAGAAACTGAAATGGCCAGTAGTAGAATATTTAAAAACAGAAAACAGAATAGTCCTGGAATAAATGCCTGCAGTGAAATTCTTTCCAATTTTCTCGTTTAGGTCAAGGAAGAGGCATTGATCCAGGATGCCTGTGAATGTGGTATCAGACACAAATAGTCATGGTGTGCCTGGAAGGTTGTTAGCCTAAACAAGAAATACAAGATCACAAGGACCACAAAAGAATTCTAAGTTTTACCAACAGTTTGACAAAAGACATATTGAATTAGTGGAAGAAACTTCTTTCTACAATAGATTTCCATTAAGTTTTGGACGATGCAGTTTGCTTTCTTCTTCTGTCACTTATGTGAGTGACTCAGCAAAATATGAGTAAGACGGCTTCCCTGGTCTGGACACTGCAGGAGAAATCTGCTGGCCTGTAAAGTCCTCGAGTACTAGAGTAATGCCACCTATATCAAAGCATGAATGATGGATGGATGGATGGATGGATGGATGGATGGATGGATGGATGGATGGATGGTTGGATGGATGGATGGATGGACAAACGGATAAACAGGTGGGAAGATGAGTAGATGCATTATACAGAAAGGGAAAATAATTCAGTAGGCAAGAGTGTATTACTTGTATGGATGCTGGGAAACAACGTGAGCTAATTATTAAAGAATGTTAAAACAGTGATGCAGGAAGAATTCAGCATGACTGAAGGACTGGCATCTGTGAAGGCCACTAAGAGTGTTTCTTGATTATTGATATCTGTTTGCAAAGGGTAACAGAACGGTAGTATTTTGGGGTAGTTCTACGTCACAAACAGTATTCAGCACATCACTTGGAGAGTATTTTTCTTCTTTAAAGAGTTTTATAAGGATTAGCTAATTCTTACAGTGTCCTCAAACCAGGAAATGGGCGATATGAATTTGTTCAGGTGGAAGAGAATGACTTTACTTTTAATCATTAAGATTCATCAAGAGTGGCATGACCCTTGACCCTTTTTTTTTTTTTTTTTTGCAAAGTAGGTGTAGGCTCTAATCTCTCCAAAGAATAGACATACCTCCCTACAGCCTTGAGATTGTCCTCAGCAGTCCTGGTCCAGGGAATTGAAATAGATAATGAAGTTTACTTGAATCTCATAGTCAGGGGGAGTAAGAACTGGAGAGAAGTGGGATTTAAGATGCAGTCTCATTCACAGAGTTTCTTTTCTGGCTACTTCTAAGCAACTGCTCTTTACTCACTCTTGTAGATCCCCCTCTGAAACCAGCATCTCTCTGCAATGTCTCCCCACCTGCTGCTTGTAGACCCTACATCTTTGCTCCAGGGGAAATGCTTAATGAAGCTCAGCATCATGACTCCCAGCACAACGGGTCCAAAATTACGTTTCTGTATGCAGCTCCAAATCACAGGCTCAGTCTCAGATCAACGCTAGTGGTCTAGATTATTAATTTTATTGCCTCCCTATTTCCTGTCTTAGAATATAAGTGGACCAAGAGGTAGTTTTATGTTCTGTGATTGCACAATTCCTATGTTCTGGTTCACCTACATAACAAGTTATGCCAGCGCTACAGGTCCTAATAGCACTACCACTATTTCTACAGATACAGCTACCATTGCTGCTATTAGTACTAAATATGACATCTCAGCGAATCTAGTCATAGGTATGTATCTCTTTCCTTAGTATCTTAAACCCAACTCTATCAGAAGGAAGTCACACGGTGAAGTAACAGGAAAGGAAAGGAACAGGGCATGTGTGTTTCAAAGGTAATGTATAGTTAAAGCAGAGTATAGTAATGAATAGATTGTCCATATAACCTCAGTAATTTTGCATCACCTATTACACACCTACCAGTATATTTGCTCTGTTGAGTCCTTTTGCATTGTGGCAGCGATAATGTCATATACAGTACTGGATTGTGCTTAACAGTGTACCAGTCCATCCCTGTTCTGGATTGAGTGTCTTCTATTACATTTAGACTGCTGTGCACTGATACAAAATAGAAATTTGCAATGATAATTACATGGCACAAATGCTGGTCTTTGAATCGTCACAGCTCAGTCAGGTCTAATGCTCTGAGTGTAAGTCTGAAAAATTGGCTTCTGTGTTGCACTTCCAAGAGGGCAGGATGTGAATATATGTGTTTAAAGCACAGCACTATGTCCATCTCCTGTTCTCTGGTACCATGTTCTCGGCACCAAACTGGGAGAGAAGCCGTGGTGCTGCCTTGGGCCATCCATGTCCGGGTCCCTGCTGGAAGGCACATTTCCTAGCCAAAGCCACAACCAGAACCCTGCCAGACCTGGTGCCACGCTCCCATGTGTTTTGGAAGCTGTAGTAGGTGAACTGAATTTCCAGTACAGTTAAAAGGGAACTCAAAGCTCTGTGAAAATACACCTTTTTTATTTAGATGTTTTACTTACAGTACTTAAATATACTTAAATTTTGACACTTAGATGCTTTAAGTGTCTACGTAAAAAAACATTGACTGTAACTAGAGGAAAATTAAGAAAGTTTTTTTGGTTATTTTGTCACAGGTCAAGGGCTGAAAAATTCAATAAAATCAGAACGTACTGATCTACTTGAAGTTAAAATCTTCTGAGAGGTCAAATTATGGTACATACAGAGCTCTTAATTATGACATCTGAGTACTTCCATGTCCTCAGCAATTCTCTGTTGCTGTTCTAGAGACAGCAACAACTGTCCAGAAATATCCTAGTCCTTTTCAAGAGCAGAGCACTTCACATTTCCATAAAAAATTCTTGACACAACATGGAAATAAATTGCTACATCAGTAGAAAACTATGTAAACATGTTATTAACACTTTACAGTTCAGATTAATGGACTAATCTGTACTTCTTTGTTACCTTCTCAGAAGGGAATCCTTTGCACAGGCTTTGCTCTGCATTGTTTCAGAAATTGCTCTCAAATGTGCAGTTTAACTTTCTTGCTATCCGTTTACCAAATCCTTATGCAACATTCAGAAATCATAGAGGAAAAAAAACCCAAACCAAAACATATCTAGTGTTCTACTTTTCCAGTGTGCAGAAAGTAATTATGGTGCCCAAAACAGTGGAAAGGGTACAGGAAGAATTATCAAGTACCGTCAAAACAGTTTGAATCTTCTACTGTAATGACTGAAAAATATATAATAAATATAACAAAGCACTTTACAGACACTTACCAGAAACCTAAGTCATTTGGGAAATAGGTAAAGGATAAAGGTTGCTTCACATGTGTGCTCATTAAAATATAAATATATGTGTATATATGTAGATATATAGAAACACACAGAGAAGTAAAGCAACCTGTAGAACTGAGTAAAACCGTTGTCTGACAACACACAGCTCTATGTAACAATAGGAAATCATCACATACCATATATATGTAAAAGTGCTGGGGACTTTTAATTAGACAGAATGTAATTGTTTGCTCTGGAGTTCAGCCAGCAAACAGGCGTTAGCGACTTTGCTCTCAGAACTAAACAAGCTAGGGATATCTCTGGTAAAAAAGAAAGCTACACTGCAGGTAAGATGCTAAGGCATACCACTTCCAATAAACATGGATCAGGCAGATGGGCCATATTTTACCATCTTCTAGAACTCTATTTAGGTTTATTTTTCCTTTGTCGCTAGCATTTTGTTGCACTCTACAGGAACAAAGAAAAGAAATCCTGACTATTAGTGACAGAGCATTGTTTCCTATTGGGCGTTTGGTAACTGCCTTTGGTGAGAAGCAATAGGCTCTAATCCAGGGCTTTAGCAGAGTGGACAGAGCCTTAAAAGCAAAAAATAATTGTGAAATTTCACACTTAGCTTTATGCTATTTGCAAGTTGAGACTCTGAGTCTTGAAGGATTGGGAAAAGATGGAGGGAACAAATTTTGTATTGCAAAATGGCAAGTATTAATTTGACATCATAAAGAAAATATATTTTCTTAGGTATGACTGTCCACTATGCTTTCTCATTTTGTAAAAAGACATCTTTCCTTTGCTTTTCAAATACTTTTGGGTTACATTTTAAATTTCACTGGGTGAGACAGAAGGAAATAATATTGAGCAAGCAATTGCATCAGGTCATGTTCTGACCTTCACTTTACACGTTCCTGGCAGTCAGGGATGTGTCATGATCCTTTCCCACCCTGACATGCTCTCCAACTTCAGAAGATGAAAGCCATCAGATTTCTAAGAGTTGCTCTGCCTCCTCAGTCAAACACCGTAGTATGTACCAGTATTTTACATTTCTAGATATTCCACCTTTTCTACAGAATGACGCGTAGGTTATGTCATCCTGATCAGAAATTCTACTGGTTTGCACTCTGTGGTCCCCTTTTCATGTGATGCATACCTCCATCTTTGGACACCTCACATTGAAGCAAGAAAATACTGTGCAATGTCTTCTACTGTGCAACTGACTTCCTGCCATTTTGCATGAGACCCAATAAAAAAACAAATGTCTTACATGTTTTCTTAGGTCTTCTCTCCCAAAATAATTAGATAGTATCTTTTTCAATACTTTCCTTAGCCTCTGCTGGTTGCTGTTCATTTCTGCAGTTCAGGATCATGAGTTTTACTCCCTGATAAGATGATGCAAGATTTAGAAAAACGCATATGGCAGAACTGCATTTTTCAGAAGAATACTCCTCTTTACCACTCTGCCTTCTTCAGGCCTGGTCTCTGGCTCTGAACTAAAACTTAAAAGTCCTAGGAAACAGGAAAGCGGAAATTGTTTCTCAGCAGGAATTAAGATTTTTTTCCAGTAGCAAAGCATGTACGCATGGCATGTCTTGAAAGAAGTGACTCAGGCTTTCCTGTCAGAGCAGCTCCCAGGGCTCACCTCTTACTTTCATATATTCATGCTTTATGACAATTCCTGTCCTTGGAGCTCCACACAGATGATAACTATGACAGCAGTTGCTTCAACCTGAGATAAGCACAGGGGAGCCATTTCCTAATAGATAACTATCACTTCACCCTGCCACGAGCTCCCATTGCAGTGTATGTTGCACAGCACTAACATTGTTGAACAAAGACATTGAAAACAAATAAAAGTTCACCTGTATTGGACTTCTGCAATTCCATGTCCTCTGTGTGCAGGGGCTACCTAACAGCTGATCATTGGTGTTTAACACCAATAAGAAATGCTAAATCAAAGTCGTTATTTCTACATATACCCACACACAAAACCTGTTCGTGAGACATTGTTTGTTACACAACTTCAGGCAGAATGGCTACCTCTGACAAAGCTCTTTGGCTCTGAAAGGGATATCAGTTGTACAGCACTCAGATAATTAGTCCATTTTTGGAGGAGATACAGTTGTTACAAGTAAAACAGGGTGCTACTTTATTCACATTACAGCCAACAAGAGCTTTGCTTTTTCCTTCAAAGGGGACAAAATGCTATCTATGCATCCACAGCAAAACCTTCTGTGTAAACAATAGTAAACTTTCCCTGCTGCTTGAAAAAGGGAAAGGGAAAGAGAAAGGGAAAGGAAAAGGAAAAGGGAAAGGGAAAGGGAAAGGAAAAGGAAAAGGAAAAGGAAAAGGAAAAGGAAAAGGAAAAGGAAAAGGAAAAGGAAAAGGAAAAGGAAAAGGAAAAGGAAAAGGAAAAGGAAAAGGAAAAGGAAAAGGAAAAGGAAAAGGAAAAAGGGGGGGAAAAAAAGGATCCTCAAGGGACCCAGTTTCTATCATCGGCTCTCACTGCCTTAGTCATGCCTGGTAGCAAATAGTAGAAAGGGACTGAAAAACAGATTTAGACTTTTCCAAGTTTCAATTTTCATTTCAGAACAATTGCACTTTTTATAGGGTGACTGAAATAACTATTGCTGGACTAAGGAATCTGGAGTCTGGTGCAAAACCCCCTGGACTCTGTTCAGGTTCCTCCCCCAGTCCATGGGGTTTGGATCAGGCCCTCAGATGCCGTGCATGTAAAAGCCATTGTTGTTTTGGCATCTTATGTTGTTTTCCTACTTAACACCGAATTTTCAGAAACAAAGGATTAAAGATTAGGAACAATGCCTAGGAAAAATGATTGTACAAATGACAAGGATTGTAAACCGTGTCAGAGTATGTTGTAAAGCTCCTTGCAGCTCTCACATAAGCTACAGAGATGTAGCCTGCATATCCAGAAAGCAGGCATTCCCTGCCACAATTTTAAAAAGAGGCACTTATCAAGGTACACATTGTTCAATCATACAAATACTTCTCTTTTTTTCTCAGTTTCCAGAAAGATATTTTTCTCATGCCATATTAGAATGACAATGGCATCTAAGTCAAGGCTAAGCTCACAGCAGAGTGATGAGCATCCTATCTGAATGTGGTGTACATGTATAGTCATAGCACAAAGCATCATTTTATCTTTGTACACCCCCTGGATGTTTGCTGCAATCATCCAGCAATACTATTTTCAACAGTAAAAAGAAGTACAAGAAACACTTGTAGATTGGAACGTTTCATTGAAAAAAAAAAAAGAATAAGAATTAAACCCTTTCTTGCATGTGTTGTAGATTTTCTACATGTGCACACATGGACACAGGCACAGACACAAACAACAGGCATTGAATAGGCTGTTTGATATTTAATCTGAATGCAGCTGTTTAGATATTTGCTTGGTCTGTCTCTGGATTTTTCATTAAAAATATGTGGTTAACAGCAGCCAACCTGATTTGCATGTGTGTGTGTCTGATTTGTTCACCGCTATGCCTCCTGTGTCCTACATCTTAATCACATCCAGGCACCCGCCCCATTACATTACCAGAAGGGAAGTGATGGACATCCCTTGACTCTCTTCATGACCCCCTGATAATCCTGTTTCACACACAGGCTCCCTGCTGTATGAAACACAAAAGCTGCCACTGTAGTTCTTTACTTCCAGTCGATATTCTGACAGACTTGATCTAGCAAATTAGTATGCTGTGGTAGGGGCATGACAAAAGACCCTTTTGACACACTCTGAATCGATACAAAGGCCAACAGAGAGCCATTTCACCGTAGTTCTGTTATTTTTCCCCTTTTGATGACCCTTCTTCTTCTTCTTTTTTTTTAGCTTGTATGACCTTGTCAGATTTAAAAACATAATGTTAGAAAAGTCATCCTTGCATAGGGGAAGAAAAATCTAAACATTCAGAAATGCAAGAATACCAATGTAAAATTAAAATACAGCTGGAATAGAGGAGTAGAGATTTTCTTGTGTGAATTTGTTTGTCCTTCACACTGCAGAAATCCCTACGTGCTTCAAATGTCAGAGTGTAGAATTAAACAGACTGTTCTGGCCATGGATGCTGTGTTACATCTGAATATTATTATTCTTTCTTTATGAAAAGATGAACAGTTCATCTTAGAGTGTTAAAAATGTATGTCTTAGTCATATTTCTTGGTATGAAGGGTCTTGTAATAGCATGATATATTTTACAATTAAAAAATTGTAGTCACGTTTACTTAATTTCTAAGGGGTTATGCTGTGAAATTTACTGAATTTATGCTGATATTGATCATACCATGCACAGAAAAATACTTTTCAGCATGTGTTATGTATTTAAAAAAAAATATAAAGAACAACTTAATTTGTTTCCGAAAGTTTGTCTTAAAACATTGCACTTGGTCAAAATGATGACATTCATAAACTACAGACTTAATTGAGTTGCATCTTTAAGCAATATCACTGCACGTATTTCTCTACTTCTACAAGAATTGCTCATTTTTTCAGAGTTTAGGTTTACACCTTAGCCAATTTAACAGGTTTTATGTTGACCAAATCTGTGTAATAAATTTACATTTCAGTCTTTAGGAAATACACAGAAATGAGGATGACAACTATTTATCTCATAATAGATACTTACTTGTTACTATATCCAGGTACACACAGACACTACAGCTTTGCCTTATCATCATTTTAAAGATGTAATTATTTCATAATGAGGCCTAATTATTGTAATTTACGTGCTTTCATGTTGTTTTTAAAGAATGATCCATCCTCTTAAATGAAAAACAAGCACTCTGATAATCTATATTTTCTTTCGCATACTAAGAAACTGAAAAATACTTACTCAAAGTCACTTTCTAAACCTAATCTTCAAATTCTAAGTTTTCAAGCTGAATGAAAACTTAAGTCAATAAAAAATGAGACATTCCCAGCTTTAGAAAGCACTTTACTGTAACTCACAAAGAAGCATTTTCCAAAAATACAGGTGCACAAATTACTCCTAGTATTTGCTGTACGGTATGTACATTTGACCTCTGACGCACTTCAGCATTCTTCAACACATAAACCTTGTTCTCTCAAATAGAACTACTATATAGACACAAGGGATAAAGCATATTGTGTAAGAAATTCAGGCCACTTCAGACAACTCAACTTGAGAACAGAGGCAAAATTACACTAGCTGTTCCAATTCCTCTAGCAGTTTTATCCAGCCCAAGATTACCAGACTTAATCCCCTCCCCCAAAGCCCCCAAAGCCCCCAAAGCCCCCAAAGCACAGGGTGACATTCTCAGCTACCGGAAACCAATGTCCCACAGAAGAACTTTTGCCATTTACACCAACTCTGATCCACACTGAGAGATTGTTTTATTGAGAAATGTATCATATTTCACTGAGACAGAGCACTCTGTCCTGAGATAAATATAACATAAATTTGTAAGAAGCAAGAACTGCCCTTAATCTTATCATAGTATCCATGTTCACAGGATCTTTATGAAGTCCATATTTGCAGAGCAATAGATTGCATTGTAACTTCAAGCCACTAGGACAGAAAACTCTTAATATGTACAGCACTCCTGACATATGTTAATATTCCCCCTTACAGGGCAAAAAGCCTACAGGATATGGCAATCGTTTTAAAAGAGGTTGGGCTAACAGCTGCAGCATGACTTCACATCAAGGGCAGCAATGGATGTATCTTGCCAACAGGACCATCTTCTACCTAAGTTGGGTGTGCCTTCCTTCCCCCCATTAGACAACGAACCAAAACAAATACAATAATCCTCAAACTGGGTATAGAAAATGTTGCACGGCAAGTATGCATCTCAAATAAAAGACCTCTACTGGTATTTTAAAAGCCTTGTTTTACATTTGCATCTGCTTTTTTCAGCCCAAGCAAAACCTTGGTTTACGGGCAGCTCAGCTCTGAGGCTCGCAGCATCACAGGTGCAGGGCTGGAGGCTGCCAGGATCTGGACAGAGGGAAGGAAGAAAACAAAAGGAGGAGGAGTCGCCCTGGCATCGCTTCTTCCCAGTTGTGCATGTTAGACCACACTTTGTTACATAAAGCTAATTAGAGACTGGTTACCACCACTCCCTTTGCTCACTGCTTAACCTTCTTCCTCAAAATTTGCCTCTAGTGGGGATTTCTCCCAGGGGAACTGGTGCTATCCTGATTTCCAGATTTACAATTCCAAATTCTTCCTTTAGCCATCTTTATTTCTTGCAATGTCACTGGTGTCAACCTGCAATGCTAATGTGCTAAAACTATATAGCTGCCAGGACTTTGCCCAATATCTGCCCTATGCTTGTGCATCCTGATGGACTCATCCTCCTACCGAACCCTACAGGCTGGACCTTTTTTTTAGCTGTTATCTTTTACCACAGAAAAAAAAAAAGCCCTTAGCTCTGTGTTTGACAGGTTCTATCACTCCAGACTCTGCCTCCTCCTTCAGATAGGACAGTGTCATGTTTTCTGCCTGTAAGGTGGGACCAAGCACCCTATCATCCAGAGGACTAAGCCAAAAATCCCTACAACTCCCACTCAGTTCTCTCTCTCTGAGATGCAGAGGGGTGAGCTCGTTCTCAGCAAATCATGTGGGCTGGGCACAGCAGGAGCAGCACTCTTGCATTTTCTGACAAGCTTTTAGGAGAAAAAGGGCACAATAATGCAAAGAGACATCATCAGGCTCTGAAGGAAGAGGCAACACTTTGACTATCAGTAAATCTCATTGTTTTAAAGATTATGTTAAAAGTTTCTATTTGTGCCAAATACTTTCTACGTGGTGTGTGCAAATTTATTAATGCCTATTCCTTTTTTTACAAATGCCTGAAATTCTTCATAAACGCATAAAATGCAGTGGCTATATCTGCACAATAAGGAAGGATACAACAATACTAGTAACTTAAATATGTCCAGAACTTTTTTCTGGAACTGACACCAGCTGACATGGAATAACAAGTCTCTGCAATGTTCAATCCTCCTACTCCCTGGAATAGGAAGGTAACTTCCAGACTGTCTTCTGGGAAAGCTGTCTTGCCATTGCATCTGTGTTGAGGAACTGTTAGGAGGTTTTTTGTTGCCATGGGCCAGAAGCATAGGAAGGGACTGTTGTAGCATATTGCCAGTATGGGTGCTGATGAGTTTCTGAGCCTACAAGTATACCTAGGCATTGTTTAATAGTGTAGATATCATCTGCTGCTCCCATAACTCAACTGATCCTAGTCTTTTCCACTTCAAATAATACTTCCCAGGTGGCTCTCAGTGCCTATTCTTCCATGTTTCAGAATAAAAAAAAGAGGAAATCTGCCTGGTTTAAACTGCATCTGTAGGTCTCACTGTGATTTAACAGGAGTTTCACATCTCAGTAGCTCCACTCACTGCAGGACAGTCAGTTCTGATTTGTGTTCGCTTGAAATCAGAATCAGCCTGCTATGCATTGACTAATACCTACCGCATGAACATCAATTTTTAACTTCTGCAAAGCAAACAGTAGACTCTATTTTGGAGTATGTCTTCTCTTAGTCTAGTCACTGACCTCAGAGAGAGCTTCATCAAAATAAAGATAGAAGGATTTAGCCCAGGAAAAGCGAAACCTTTTATTTCATATACTGGATAAGGCAACGTGGTATGCTTCTCACCCATATGTGTATTTTGAAATTAGTGTTATTTATTTGTGCTTACTGTTTGCCTCATCTACTATACTATTACTACAATTGTCTATCTGTATGTTTATATTGCACTCATATCTACCTCTCCTAAGCATATCAGTTTACCTTTAACATGCTGCCTGCAAAAAAGGAAATCATTCCAGCTTAAATCTTTCACTTATTGCAAGACATTTTTCTGCAGCTTCAGTAAATGAATAATGATGTTTATTTTATTCTCATCCAAGAATCTCAAGCAACTGACACAGTGTGTAGTCAGCTAAATGTCAGCCTCTATTAATAGGAACATGTAAACATAATCCAATATTTAAAAAACAAACACTCGAGAACTGGTGTCTTGCTGTACCTCTAGAATCAGCTCCTCAGCTGGTATGAATCCACATGGCAGAAGCACTAAACTGTGGCACATAATGTGCATGTCTACGAGGATGGCAGAATTCAGATTTCTAGTTGACAGTGGACCCAGTGTACTTCACTAGAGCATGCAGACAAAAGCCTCAGGCTGGCCAGATGAAAGCACGAAGATGTACTGTCAGAGCATCTTAAAAAAGATAAAGTGTTTAGTCCCTTCTGTCTATCACTGGGTTTGAGATTTAGATAGGATGAAAGGATGAAATATAATGACATATAGTAAGAAAAGGGACAGCAACAGTGATGATTTCTTCACAGTATTCTCAAGGATTCTTGGCTGTTTTATCATAGCTCCTGCTCCACTTGCCTTCTTGCCTTTATCTAACTGTATCAGACCACAATTTTTGATATTGGTAGCGTGTAAAACTGTGTTTCTGACATTATTGCACTAACCTGTAATAAACTGGAAAAAGCTCTCCTTGTCCATTCTAGAGAAACTGTTGAGTTCTACCAGGAAATGTCAGGAGTCAATATACAATTTTTCTCCCTAATGTGACTACAAACCATACCTAAATTGACTACAAACTCAACCATGCTGGTTGAATTTGCACTGATCTGTACTGCACTTGTGCCAAGCTGCAGACCAGCAGGACTTCAGGGGGAAATTCCAGTGGCTCACCTCCCACAGCCAGAGGTGACAACATCTGAGGGAGGAGACTTCAAGGAAAAAGCTTTGTATGGACAAGGCTGGGGAAGAAAATTGCAAAACCAAAGATGAATGCAAAAAAAGGAGGCACTTTTTAGGCAAAATTCTTTGTCTGCATTTATCTGGTCAAATTACACATTTTTTAAAGGATGATTTTCATTAAACATCCTTCTCCCTTCACAACATCTTCCTGTCAATTGCTGGCAAACCCTGTCTGCACCCTCCTGTCCCTCCAACAAAATGAAAACAAATATGCAACAGGCTTCACATTCATTATTTCTTCGAAAGTAATGAGAGGTAGAAACCAAAGATTTGTTTTCACATTCTCAAAAACAGAAGGGGAAAATAAATAAATAAATAAGGAAAGAAAGAAAGAAAGAAAGAAAGAAAGAAAGAAAGAAAGAAAGAAAGAAAGAAAGAAAGAAAGAAAGAAAGAAAGAAAGAAAGAAAGAAAGAAAGAAAGAAAGAAAGAAAGAAAGAAAGAAAGAAAGAAAGAAAGAAAGAAAGAAAGAAAGAAAGAAAGAAAGAAAGAAAGAAAGAAAGAAAGAAAGAACCCCAAGACTCATTTCAGGGAAAATAAACAAATCAACATTCCTTGCAGGTCACCTTTAAGACTTCAGGCTGCCTTTTATATTGAATAGTACTTATATTCGCTTACTAATCTCCTCACATATTACAGATTTCACAAGTGACTTGTGATGCTGAATTGCTATAGTTGTTTGTACAATTCCCATGTTATTCATTGTTTGTCCGTTTGCTTTACCCAAATTGGAGAGAACGCACTTTTAAAGTAGCTGTCAAAGTGTGACTCATCTGGCAAGTCAGTAATTACTTTTCATAAAGTAATATGCCAGAACACACAGAATTCATAAGAATTGTAGAAGGTACCAGGACAAACGAACATAGATTCCTACCTACCACTTTTCACAGTTCAAATAATCATAAAAACCCCTTTAAAATATAGAACCGAATGCATAAATTCACCCCTTAAGTGCAAAAGGAAAAATACCATTTTCAGAATACATATTTTTAAAAAGGGCTTTCAAGGAAATATTGAAGAAAAAACCCTACCCTACACTTTTAAGCACATTTTGAAGTGTATAATATTAAAATAATTTCTTAAACCTTGTTTTGCTTTAGTTTTATGCATTCCTCTGTATTAGAAGCATAACTGCTCGTTGCTGCTATTGAGACAAATATTGGGATAATTTGGACAGAGAAGACATCAAGAGAACAGAAAATTAATAGCTTTAGTCCTTATCTTTTACCTAAAGCATTCACAGTTTCCATTTGTAACAGCTTCTTAGCTCTATCGTTCACCCATAGACTACAAAGCACTAGAGCATGTATTATTAGGAAGCCACACAGCCTTGCTTCCAAAAGGGAATAACAAATATATGAGTGTTTTCTTCACATCCGTGCCTTCAAATGCAACCTTGGAATAGAGGTAGTAACCCATTCCAATAGTTGGTTTTAGAAATAAATAGGAAATAAAATACGTATGTTTACTTTTAAGCAAAAATGAACAGTTTTGTTATATCTTGCCCCAATAAACAAACAAAATGCATTTTGCCTCAGTGGACTGGCAATGGCAAAGTGGACCTGCTCAGTTACATGCTTGTTGTGACACGTAATATGCATCACAGGGGAAAGTGTTAATGGGTATTTAAGGGGACATGACAACCCCATTAGCTTCCCTGATAAATCTGCCCTGGAGTAAATGACAATCCTCGCCATGGAGATTTCACTGCCGGGGAGAACAGCAAAGAGAAGGGAAAGGGAAACAGAAAGTTGTGAACAGGGCCAGTAGTGGTGAAGGTTATACCAAATCGGAGATTCTGATTGCGAAGAGGTGGGAAGCCCACTGGAAATTAGCAGCTTTTAATTCTTTCCCTTACCATTAAAACTGATCAGAATTTGACAATACAATGGTCCAAAACTTCTCATCAGTTACTTGGGCATGATTTTCCCCTTTGAAATTTTTCTAATTCAGAATGATTTGAGATACTGAGTATTCTTAAGCATGCAGCATGAAAGCCTGCAGTGAAACCCTGTAGAATATAACCAAGGGCCAGGTACTTTCCAGAAATAGTAATTTTTTTTCATTCATCTACAGTATGTTAAATTTCTTTAAACACAGTTGCATTTGTTTGTATAATTGTACAGCTTTGATTTCCCAGAAGAGGATCTTTAGTGGCTATAGGCAGTGTGCTGTTCATGTATCTACACAGATGCTTCTGATCTTTAAATCTCTATCACTTGCTTGTATTGCTTCTTTTCTTCTTCCTCTCTGTCCTTGAGCAATCAGGTCAATAGCTACAGCCAAACTTGGCAGCTGTTAGAGCAAGACGTCAAATGTTGAAATATATATTCTTCCTGCGGTGGCATCATGGCCTGTGGCTACTCCTTTGTAAGGATTCACTGCCAGCAACGTGGCTGTGTTCAGTGCTGACTGCTTGCGGGTGTAGAACTGCCTGTAGGGTTATATCAAAGTCATACTGTTATGTAGCTGACTATGTTGCTTTCACTCCTTAGATGGCATCATTTTCTGGCACTGATTTAGCTGCACAATGTTTTCTCACATCCATTTTTAGACTGTGTGCCAGACCATCTCACAACAACCTTCAATGTATCTCTGAATTAGTCTTGCATTATTCCATTCCCTACTAATAGAGAAAATGTTATTAAACCTGGAATGATATAAATAAAACCAGGAGAACAAAGAAGCTCCTTTTAAAAAGCTCATTTTTAAAAATGAATATGTGTACTTCTGATTTTTAGCCATTGTCTTCACACAGATCTCCATTTCTTTTGTTCAAGTATTTTCTACTTTGATGTATAATTAAGCAGCCAGTCTCGTTTTCTTTAGTCATGCAAAAATGATATCCAGATTGCTGAACTAAGGTGCACAAAACCTAATCCTCATTTTTTAAGCTTCTTGGAGCAAAACTATTTTTGAAGTATTATGAATACCCCCAGGAGCCTATTAATAATTGACAATAATCTTCACAGAAACTAATAGATGGCATTGAAAATTTATCTAAAATCCACTTCATTTTGCACAGAACCTATAAAAAATCATATTAGTTTCCCTCAGAATCTTTCAGAAAGGACGTAAATATGAATTGGGCTGGAGTTTGTCTGAATTATATTCTGAAAAAATTTCTTTGTGAACGTTTTTATGATTGGGATCTATTTGCTACCTGGAGACATCATCAGAGTTTGGTCAAAGACGCAGAATAAGAGCAGCCACACCGCGCAGGACATTTAAGGAACATTTAGAGATGGAAAGTAACACTTATAAAGAAGAAACAAAAGGTAGGAAATCTCTTACTCTTTAAAGTTATTTTCATTGCTGCCGTGCTTGTGAGACGTGCATGCACATGAGATAATAATAAGATGTGTGCATGCACGCACACATTTTATGAGTAGGCCCTAAAATCAATTTTTACAGGCTTACATTGTGCTTATGTGCTGATGCCAGAGTTTGTTCCCTACCAAGACAAAGATTTTGGGGGATAAAAGTAGCACAAATCTCTTCCCTTTAAAAAACACTTTAAAAATCTATTTTTAGGAACTGTAAACAATAGGAAATCCAGATAATCCCATAGACCATACAGAGACAGAACATAATAAGTAGATGAGGGTCCTGGATTGGATAAGAAAAACATGTCTATTGGTCCCAATACTGAAGTTTCTCTTAAAAAAAAAATACATCTTCATGGCAATTAACACTTGAGAAAGAAATGCAGAAGAGAAATCATGGTGTGAAAGATAAAGCATAACAGAAGTTGAATTTATGAGCTGGTTAACACACTTCAGTTGGGTCCTCTGGTAACAGTTTATCTTTTTAAAATTATTTTCTTTGAAAACATTTCCTGCCTGCAAAGTCGTTCTCAGTACTGTGTCTGTTGTTGGTAAAATCAGGAGCACTTGTTACAATGCAGGAATTGGATTTGTGAATACAGATGAACGTTCCAAAACCTGGCACACAACTTGTAGATGCAAGTTCTGTAGGCAAACTCTTTCCTGAAGATCGGTTTTGAATTTACAGTTCTGAAAATGAAATCTCCCTGAAGAGACTTGATCACCCCTTGGTCTGTTGGGAAAAATTTTTCAAAAACTGAACGGGGAAAGTACAGGCAGCAACACTCTTCCTTCCCACAGAGCCTGTGCCTGTCTTCTGGGTACATTGGGCAGATGGAGCGCTTCAGCCCTGAATTCTCTTGCCTCTCACGGCATCCATATCTCTTAAAAGCCACTAACTACCAGGTAAAAAGGAAGGCTCAACGAAATATTCAATTTACTACTGTATTTCTAAAGTCTTCATTTGTACACACAGACATATTACTAGGAAATATCATAAGAAAGATACATCAGTAAAAAGAAATACTCCCAAGCTTGCTTCTGTTTTCATCGAGTTCATATCCAAGTAGGCAGAACAACATTTTTATTATCCAGATATTTTGCCCATGTTGATAATTTGAACCAATGTAAACCTTTGATACAGACAGTTGCATTACATGCTGGCACTCTCTAATAAATTCAGGAATGTATCGTGTGAAATGTGGTATATGAACTCCACAATGGATCATAAAATTAATACTTGCTATTTTTTATTCATTATTTTTACATATATTTGGTTCTGTTTGAACTATCATCATTCCCCCTGTGGGCAATTTCACTCAGTCAGAATTTGGCCCTTTTTTCCTTTGTTCTTTTAGTGATCTGTGTTTGTGTATCCCTATGTTGAGCTTGCTTTATACATCTCATTAATAGGGGCAACAGAGGAAAGTCAATATCCAACAAACAAATTGCTAATAACATATTAATTTAACAAGTACATGAATTTTAAAACTGCTGAGATCAACTAATTCACAAAATCAAATGCAAAATGTGACAGTGAACTATTTTATTCTCCTCTAGAAGCAAAAATAGCATGGGCATTTTTATATTTCATCTCAAAATGCTACCACAGGGATGTGACCTAGATTTAAACTCTTATCTCCAGAGATGTAAGATCTCCACATTAATCTACTGTTGCTCAAACATGTGGCTTTACATATATCAAGAGGGGGACAGCTCATGAAGTTGAACTTCAGTTACTTATCTTTTGTTCTTCACTAGAGCAGGGCAGTGACACGATCCCTCTCCTTTCTCCTCCCCTCCCCCAAAACAGGAAAAGAAAAGAAAGAAGCTTTAATCCTCTCTGGTACAAATTTCCCTAATATTCAATAATCACTCCCTGTCTCCTTCCCTGTGGGAGACGTCTGGTAGCATCTGTGCCAGCATATGTTAGACATCTCTGAGTGGGTCACTACCTCATTTTGTCACCGACTCCTCTATCACCTAGAGAGACAGCAACATCCCTCCACAACACAGTGCTCCGCAAGACACAGCACTGTCATGTCTCTCTCAATAAACTTGGTTCAGTACACTTTAACCTGCTCTCTGTACACTTTAACCCGCTAACTGTGGTTAACCCGCTCTTAACTGAATCCTTTTCACAGTGGGGTTAATATGGGTGAAAGAAGCATTATCATGTGTGTTGCATTAAAACAAGCAAGTCCTCCAATCCTAATTTCAGAGCTGTACCTAAGGAGGAAGGAAGGAAAAATAGGTCCTTATAGGTCACTTAATATGCTTTAAATGCTTTGTAAAATACACATGTAATTTGCAAATAGGTAATATTTCAAATCTCACTTGTGATTAATTTCTATGGCACTGGATTTTATTAATGGCTGATATTTATTAACAGTGATACAGTCTGCTTTTTTTTTCCTTAATTCAACAAAATTAGACTGAAACATCTGGCTGCATTAGCTCTTAGAAGTTATTTGAGAGTTGCTTTTCTTTCTCAGTTTGTGGTGCAATGACGTATTGTAGGACTGCTTTCAGCAGAGGTGCCATTTCTGAAGTGTGCACCCAGGTTTTTCCAAGATAATGACTCTTACATCTGCTGTTTATATCAGGCCTACCTCTAGTTTTTCTGTATCCATGGCTGATCCTCAGAAAGTTTCCAATATAATTTTCCAGAAACAAAATTAAAACTAATACACAGACCCATTTTTAAAAGCCCCCAAATAGTCAGCCTGTTACTAGGATTGATCTCTCATTATTTCTTGTATATAACTGAGTCACGGTAGTAAAACCTAAAATATGGTATAAGACGACACAGTATGACAGAATATTCTTACTGCCTCCCCTTTCAAAGGACTAAAAACTGCTAAATGATGAACCTGTTAAAATTTCATTGAAGTCAGTTTAATTTTGGGTTCACTTAAATCATTGTTAGGAAGAAGTCATTTACCATCAATTTCATGAGAACAAAACTAAATAACTATTAAAGTGCTATCTTCCAGGTTTAGATACCGATTCAAAGGGAATTGAAACAAATAGGTGTACCTTGATCCTCCTTTTTTAAGGTAGCTTAACTTAAAGTTTTACTTTTTATTTTCACACTGGTCAGAAGAAATGTCAAATCACTGAATATGGGATTCAACAGTCAGTTCAGATTTATCACCCTTAATATTGAAAATACTTTCCCTGGGCTGTCTGACCTAGAACTATAACATTATCTAAAATGGGTGTTTCTAGACTTTGAAAGATGATTTCCTAATTAGAAAAATGAAACCAAATACACCTCCTCCCATCCGTCTGAAACCATACCATATGTTGCTAAATCTCCGTCCACTTCATACATCATCAGTGCCTCTCCGCAAGAGCTAGCTCTTCGCTGCCATTCGAACAAATTATCTGGCAGATAAAGAAATGCTGATCTGGAGAACTCAGTTCTCTTGTATATGACGATGCAGTATAAAATGCCTAGCAATTTTTTTAAGAGTCATAAAAACTCCTCTGACACACTTACAGACATGATAAAGATCAAAAAGTTTTTCAAGTGCAATATGTTCACCCTGTAGGGCTTAAACATAATCCAATCATTAGTATAATAAGGAGCATTGTAATACTTCCTTCCTCTCTGAAATATCCAGATTACTAAATCTGTATTAGGAGACTAGAAATGTCAATTTCATGCTTTATTTTTTAACAGAATTATTTCTAGAAGATGTCAAAAAACGGAATTGAAAGATTGTGCCCGGGTACTACGTTATGAGTCCAGATTTATAGCAGGATAATTAAGAACAGAATATGTCCCAAAGTGTTTCAAACATATAATCTTTTTTAGGATTCAGAAATTGAAGAACAGCTGAACTTGTGGGTGCCAGATTACTGCTGAGTTTAGAAACCTGTGACAATAGGGATTAATACTGGAAAACCCAATAGACCTGTAAGTATAGTAGCATGAACAGCGCTGCTGTAATTGCAGTTTTCTTTCTTTCCTGTTAGTTAGAAATGAATCAATACCCAAGGAGAAGCAGAATAAGAAATTTTCAATAATTTGTACTGCTCTTTGACAGGGATATCACTTTTTTGACTCTTAAATCAATCATCTGATTTAAAATTATTTCTGGACTATTTTCTGAAGTGTGAATTAAAATTTGCCTGAGAAGGTATTGTCAAGCAAAGGGTATTTCATAGTGTTTTCAGGATCATGTTTGAATAATTATGCAGAATTTTTTTTTGCTACTGAGTACCTTAATAAAGAATCAATACTGCAGCAGGCCTCAGAGGAGTGAGTCTCCACCCAATCTTTTGCTTGGTTTAGTTGGCACTGAGAATATCATGCAAAGATGTGCAGAAGCATTTCAGCTGCCTTGTCCTCTGACTGATTAGACCTAGGGAGATATTTGATTACAGAATAGATGGGCAACATGCTTTGCCATCCCTTCCCAATTTAATTTGCAATTTTGTTGCACTGTAAGATGTGACTGACAAGTTATTAGAATTTTGCATTTGGAGGATAAAGTATGAGGTGAAATAAAATAAAAAATTAGAGAAAAAGAATGAAATGCCACAGAATAATATCCTCTTATCTTCACAATTGTAGAGTACTGTAGTGGCAATCATATCTGATGAGAAGAGGTTTTGAGTGAAGACATGTCCTGAATGTTATCATAAATAGATTGGAATTGCCATTTATCTACTAGATTTTGTTTATATCTGTGCTCTGCACTTGCATAAATCCATACAAGCTCCTCAATGGGAGCACTTGAGGACAGATTATTGAAAATTTATTTACATAGTTTTGGCTGTACCTTGTCTCCTCTACCTTACAAACCCTAAACTGAATATTTGCCCATACATATTAGAGTTTACTGTCTTCTGAGACTGAGAGGTATATGTTCTAAAGCACTAATCAGAGAGTAGATGGTGAGATGACAGAATATGAAATAAAACAGAAGGAGTTTTCATTCTGTTAGTCTTTAAACCATTCTTCTTTTCTCCAAGATTAAACATACAGAAGAACATAAGTTGCAACAGTGAAAATCTGGAGACATGCTGAAGAAAAAAGATATGTTTTGATGTAGCCGATTTAGTGTGATAGACACACAAGCTACAGCTCATTTCTCTGACTCCATGGGACAACTATGGCGAACACAAGGAGCTAGGGCAAATGCTGATCTGGCTGAACACTGATTCCACCCAAAAAGAACTAAATGCAGGATGGACTAAACAATCTGAAGAATTTGGTTGTGAACAGGATTTCCCCAACTTGGAGATGAAATGGATAATCTGACAGAACTTTTCTGTGTGGAATTGCAGGATTCTGTAAATGCTCAGGTAGATAAGCTCTGCGCGCCCCTAAACATTTATTCAGACCCTTATTGAATTTTCCATTAGCAGCAGATCACATAATTTACCAAGTTTACTTAGCAGAGAGTTTTCTTTTTCCTCCTCTTTAGAAAACTAGGTATACTGAGCAATTAATTTTTGTCAAATCTTTCAGTGGTCTCTTAAATACAAGTTTCTGTGTATGAAGAAGAAAATATTATTACTGATCTCCATGTTAACTTTTTGTTGACAATAGTGGTATTGCTCTTGTTGGTGATAAGTATATTTTCCTGTATTTCAGGACCACTTTCTATTTGGCCCTTGAAAAATACAACCTCTTCAATTTAAGAATAAATTAGCTTATAAAAATTTATTGTTTGGTTTAGAAGTCAAAGAAAAGGATTACTGTTATGAGTGCTTCCTTTCGGGACACTGTGGTTGAAGATTTCTACACAATGTCTATGTAATGTACTCTGTTTTCAAGATGCTGCTTTAAAAGCATATTGTGCCCTAAGTAATTGCAAATAACAGAGAATTAGAAAATTGAGAGCATTCTTGTTCCTCACAGCTTTTTTTATTAAATATTCCACTACCTGCAGAAATATATTGAGTACATTGAGTACTCATTGTATCTGCAAACAAAAGAGATTTTTCTTTTAATCCCTGAAGAAGATTTTCTTTGAAAGTTTCCATACTTTTATTATCCACTCCAGAACATTCCGGTTTAGAATTGAATTTTCCATCCACCTCCCACCCTGTGGAAGAATTTTTGTCTCTTGTGATTTACACTCATTAAGAGGCAGGAGTGATCACTCACTCTGTGTGGTGGCATTACAGTAACCACAACCCTTACAAGACATCGCTTTAGCATTGGGGGCTGGGAGGGAAACATTACATTCAAAAGAAAAATGGGATTTGTTAATTTAGTACATAACTTTCAAAAGAGGCTGATACTTAAACTAAAACATAAGTTTTTATACGATGTTAGTTGTAATGTTGGACCATTGCATGATATGACATTTTTATCATAATAAAGAGTATATAATTCAAATTATCCTTATGATACAATGTAGACCCCTTGGAGGGGAAAAAAAACCCAAACAAACACAAACCGAAACCAAACCTATAAAAAACCAAAATACCACGTCCAGTCCTGTTATCAAGTTTTCTTGCTTTATTAGTCTGTAGCAATGACATTTACACAAAACAAATATCCTTCTTAGTATTATAGCTACTCTTTAAGTCCAATGACCATTTTTTCAAAATATTTCAAAGGAGGCAGGTACTTACCAAGCAAGAACCAAAATTTCAATGTATACATTCTAATGTCCTAGAATAATAAGTTATTTTATTCTGGTTTTCATTATTTATGTAAAACAGAATAAAACACCACAACCCCAGATTTTCTGTTCTCAGCATAAGACTTATGGGTAGGTTCCTAGTATATTACTTATATCACTTATTTGCACAAAAGAAATAGAACTTTCTGTCTGTGTACAGGACGTCCTCGCTCACCAGGTATTTGCCATTGAAAAAGGTACACAGTAATTACAGAGGAAAAGGAAAATGTAAAGAGAATACGAGGGTAACAGTATTTGAACACATGGTACCAAATGTTATCCCATTATTGGGGTGGTGTCTTCCCACTGAAATCAGTAGGAAGGATGACCAGAATTTAGAGAGAGTTAGATTGATTCTTAAGTGCACAATGCACAACTGTGAGAGAAATGGTTGAGGGCTGGGGGCAGTTAAACGCGGCTGGGTAGAAGTGGCTGTTGAAGGTGACTGCCAGTGCTTGCCACGTGCTTCTTTCCCAGGAATCTCACTGATCGATCATCTTTGCACACTCCCTATCTCGCATCGCACCTCCCGCTCCTGGTTACTTCCTTACCTTCTGTCTTGGACCTCAGTCTCATCTCAGCTCTCATGTTCACAACCCCAACCAAGGTCTGGCTATTACTAATTTGGGAGTAGTCTACAAACAGGGAATTGGTGAGACCATCCCTATGCTACATCCCTATGGCCTCCTTTAAAGCACCATAACATCGGCAAATTCAGAACCCTGCTGTTTTCAAGGCAGGGCTCAGCAGAGCTTTACACCACCTGCATGTTCCCTGCTGTGACTCATACTCTGCCTGTGGCGACCACACTGCACTGCAAGGTTCCATCTCATAAAGGTCCATAAATCACCGTAAAGTCAAGTGATTCAGGTTAATACTAATTAAAAAGATATGTCCATGTGTAGAAGAGGGTTCACAGCTTTTTGGAGTATGGTTTGAGGTCTGGCTTGACTTTAAGACTGTTTGAAAGCTTATTGAGTGAAATTTGAGTGGAAGATCCCCAACACTAGGATGTAGTCATTTTTGATTACCTGTAAATTCCAACTATGAAACAATAAGGCTTTCAGCTTAGCAAATAGTGAAAATTTACACTCAACTCACCAGCTTGAAAATGCGTCATATTTTTCTCATTAAGGCCATGCTGTTTTGTCATAGGAGCTTTTCCATTTCTGCTGCCACTTTTAAAACTGCACTGCAACACTACACCATGCCTCAAGATGACTGATCTGAGGACTAAGTAAGAGCAGACCTTGTTACACAATTTATTTCCAATAAAATACATCGATTTACCCTAAAACTCTCAAAATAAGAGAGAGAAAGATGTTTCTCAGAAGCCAAATAACTCAGGAAGGTGGGATAGCGTCTTCCATACCATGCCAGTGAATTTAGAGATTATAGATATTATTTTCCAGTCAAGTTTGTGTGCCATTGCTTTCTCATGTGGCCTGTACTCATAAATGGTGTCAGAGTTCTTAGCTATGTATGTGTGTATGTGCATATATTTTTATACATGTATATGTACAGTTTTGGGTGTTCCATGCTTTCTCTTTTGCATTTTCATGTCTGTGCTCATGTATTTTCACCTAAGCAGCTTTAATTTCTCCATCCACCAGTGAAACAAAGTTTCTCAGGAATTGCAGTCTTGCCTGAATTGCAGAAGGGTGACAAGAATCTTTTGTTTGTTTGTTTGTGGTAAGTTATAGTAAGTTTATGAACTTGTTTAGTTCCTACTCAGGTATGTGCAGAAATTCCATGCAAAGTGAAAGGTAATGTGCAACACTGAACCTGTGCTAACTCTGAATATGTATCCTGTAATGGCACATCTTAAACCAGGTTCGTAACCCGGTTAACAGGAACATCCAGAACACTGAGAAATGCTCAGCAAAAATTTTTGCTGCTGCCTATATAACATTTCTTAGAAGATTTTTTATTTTTTCAAATATGAAACACACAAAAAAAAACCCACAAAAAAGGCCTTATTATGCAAGCTCACCACACAAGATCTTCCTGACAAAATGGTTCAATATGATACAGCTTCACTTCAGTAGTATTGACAAAATGGTACATTCATCAATAAATATGTCATCTCCTGTGCTCTATGATTCTGCTTTGCCTGTAAACATTGAGTCTCTTGGATGAACATACCAACTGAGGGACTGTATTAGTGTTCTGCATTTAGAAGGTAATCATTAATCATAGGTTGTAAAAATTGGTTAGAAGTGCATAAACTCTTAAGATTAATACTGAAGTGAAGCTTAAAAGTTAGATCAACTCATGTCATCAAGTCATACATATTAAAACTATATTGCTATTATTTCTTTTCTTTCTTTAGTTATCATTAATAACACAAAATGCTAGCCATCTTCCGCATAGAGGAGAAGCCAGTTCTTCTACCAGGTCTTCCCAGTCTGAAAGAAAACGAATCGTGAACACAGTATAGGGGCAATATACTTGTTAAAATAATAATGGTTTGGGAGTGGGTTTCTTCCATTGTATACAGGTTTTGCAGCAGGACATATAGCATCTGTTATCCATCAAATTTCTTCATCATTAGAAGTAGGTTTGGAGGAAGAAGTTGAGTAGTGAGAGCTTTGCAGTCTGACTTGTCAAAGGTACTGTGAAAGCTATGGAAAGCATGTAAAATATGGAGCAGGCATCACTGACAAAGCAAAGGTCCAGAATTAAATCCAAACTGGAGCCTGTATTTCATATGTAAACACCAGATAATCCTTATTCTTTGTTGGGTCTCATTAATGTCAGAATGAAGGATCTGGAAACTTCATTTTTCCAATTAGTAACGCTGTTAATAATTAATAATAATAATAATAATAATAATAATAATAATAATAATAATAATAATAATAATAATAAAAAAACTCACACTGCAAGCCGGAACTGACATTTTCCTCATTTCTATATCGCTAACTTGTATTCATGGAAATCATGCACATAAAGAATTTTACATGGACTAAAATTAATTTTCTCAAACATGTCTGACTCTTAGGTAGACCATTTTCATTAATGTTAGCCATATGTATCACTTTCTTATATGAAAATAAACTGACTTTTATAAGTATCTCAGATACGACTTAGCTTTTGAAAAACACGCATAAACTATAATTTTGCTAATTTTAACAGGACAGATTTTATAACTATAGATATCTAATACCTAAGATTTTCTCCTTGAGTTATATATATGCATATGCAAACACATAACAGAGAAGGAAAGAGCAAAGAGGAGAGAGGGACAGACAAAGAGAGAAAACACGTCTTACTACCTTCATCAACACGTAGAAACTTGCTACTACACAGTACTAAGTCAGCATAAGTCTGACCTTGTCTTTAATGCCAAAATTTGTCCATTCATTTTTCATAGCAAAGGATCTGATTGACTAATGGACTTGTCTGCCAAGTCTCTGGGACAACACTTAAATTTCCTTTGAGAGTGTTCATAATGGTGATGGAAGATGACACTGAAGCTTTATAGATGGATTTCAACTTCCTGGAACGGGTGAGTAAGAGCTACAGAGAGACATCCCATAAAATTATGTTGCCTAAGTCACAGAGAATGGGAAAAAAAATTTATTTTACATTGCAGGGAAGTTCTATTTTTGATATGACTTATTTGAAGTCTGAGTAACTAGCGATTAGTAAAATCAAGGTTTCCCTGTAAAGAAAGAAGGATGAATTATGAAAATGGAAGACTGTAATTATCTGCTGATAATTCCCAAGTTAAAAATGTAGCTGGTGATTTAAGGTAGGGCTAGTGATATTTTGATATATATTTCAATTGGAGACAACTTAAAAAAAAGCCCAAACCCACAATGTCATTACCTTTTGGAAGTTTGATTTTTCTATGTGCTGTATGTTATATGCTCCTTTCCCTTCATAGAAAATATCACAGTCTTAAAATTTGCATTGTCAGGACAGAATATAAGAGCCTTAGGATAAAAGCAAACCAGGCTATTGTCTCAGAATTATGTTACTAAGAAGACAATAGTAAAGAAGGGGGCTAGGAACTCAACTGTGAGTCTGCTTACACGTTTTAACAAGTAGATTAGAAGATGTAAAGAGCGTCTTTTTCTTCTCCTTCGTTTACTAGCGTCTGTTGGGCATGTTTGTTACTCAGACTAGAAAACCAGCTGCCACACAGTTACATCTCCTCTCACCTTGACTGTGCAACATGATGGAAATTAGGCAAAGGCTGGGGAAGAACAACCTTGGGATTGTCAAGTCTATATGGAGCTGCCAGAAGCTGGTGATCAGTATTTCTTTCCCTTTCAAACCTCAGAAAAGGAGCAGATGCTGCTGTTGGGGTTGTGGCGACCAGGCATTGCTTGGATAGCCATTTCTGTTTGCAGACCAGCACCTTGGTGACTCAGTGGTGCCTATGGTAGTGTAGCTGGGGAGTAAGGGAATGGTGCATGAGCTGTACAATATGTGCTGGAGAAGCTGTGTCCTTACTCGGTGGCTTGCCCATTGCAAGCTCCTACCACTAGCAATCCCCATGTTAGCTTATAGTTAGAAATACCAGTGTAAATTGCTATGTCCAAAGACACCAAGAGAGAAGATGCACTTGCTCCTGCCCAGTACCACTGAGCTGCGAGACCCCCAGAAGCTGGCTCCGAGGGCAGCAGCCCACGCCGGGCTATCCGCAAGTGTCCATGAAAACCTGCTCCGAGGAAACCCCAGCCTCCTGAGTGGGACAGGGGCAGGTGCATGGCAGGGCAGGGAGGCAGGAGAGGTAGGAAGGGGTGTATTCTATGTGGCATTTTCCCCCCTACACCTCTGTGCAATTTCAGCGAGAAAAGAAGTGCCAACTCCTGCCCAGTTTCGGAAATACAGTTAGTTGCTTCAGAGCAAGTTGGGATTTTGAATCCAGTGTTTCCATTTTTTCCTCAAGTTTCAATTTTTTTGTTTGTGGCTAAAGGCTTGGTTTTCAGTAGTAATAATGGTTCTTTTAGAACAGCTTCAGCAACTGCTTTTTGGAAGAGGATATGAAAATGTAAGGCTGGTATAATTTTGGCGGTAAAATTATCAGGAACTACATAAAATAAATGCAGCACTATCAACAAAAAGAGAAAAGAAGCAGCAAAATTTGTGTCTGGGGTAGAAGCACAGGTCTGAGGCTGGGGCTGAGTTTTGTGTGACAACTTCTTCCAGGATCAGGGTTGAACTTAGCCTACAGCAAATCTTGTTGTAAAAGTGACTTTGTAGCCGGCTTTTGTTATTCTACCATTTCCAGCAATTGCCTTAGGGTAATTTGAACATTTCAGCTCCAGGAAAAATAGCTAACATGATATAATATATATTTATTAGCAGACAAACACTGTAAATTGTTGATATTTCCACCTTTCAAGACAATTGTTCAAAGTGAAATAACAAGGCAGTCTTGTCTTAGGTGTGACAGTTTCAGCTCCTGGCACACTAAGCTCTTGTTTGATAAGCTATGTTCATTTCATATTTGTGTAATACCCTGGAAGAAATTAGGTTGCAATAAAGTCCATTTTTGTCACTGCATGTAGTAATGAATATCACACCCAGCAGGGTACAGTGGCACCTGGCTGTCCAGACCCAGTGTAGCACAAAGCCATCTGGGGGTAATTACAACAAGGTATTCTTTAAAGACCAGATGGGACCAAGGAACAGAAGCCCCTACCCCTCCCAGTCATTTACAACATAATTCCTTTCAATGATATACTTAATCCTCCCACCAGCTACGCTTTTCAGCTTGCTGTTGTCACTGTTCCTTTATGTTAATTCAGTTGAGAGACACAGAAAGAGAGAGAGAGCGGAGATCGAGCCACCGGTGCCTCAAGGGACTAAAAGAAATTATTCATCCTTAAATTGTTTCCACTACACCAAGTACAGTAACAATTTTTTTTTTTAAAGAGGGCTGAAATTATCCTAAAGAAGGTCAATGCTATAGCCCTGTGCAACACCAGCTGAGTTTTATTCAGCCACCTGTTAGCTAGGAGGGTTCTGCACACGCTCATGATGCATTTAACCAGTTTAAAGGGTCTTTTTATTGACTGGCAGCCTCCCTACATTCAGAGTGCTCAAGACATGGCCCTGCTTTGTGATCATATGTGGCACACAAGACTTAATTCAATTATGTTGTAAGCCTATCCAGTTTGTATCAGTGCCCTTTCACTTTTGTGTCATTTGTCTTGTATCTTGTAAAGAGTTGTATTTCTTTATTTTTTTTGGAGGAAAAGGCAGGCACTAGAAGAAAACTGCCTTTATTTCGTCATTCAGATTTGCACTGCAGATGTACAGGCTACGCTTTAAGAAAAAAAACCAAAACACACAAAAGTATTTTTATTAATACAAAAGTGGCAAAACAAAAGCAGAAGTCTTCTTCAATTTTAAAATCAAAGATACACTCACACATTTAATTTTGAAAGAAGGCCAGGCAGAGAGCCCAGACATATTTCAAATAAGAAACAAATAGAGAGATAAGTAAAGAGAAAAAAATAAGCAAATGTATTTAATAGTTTGAAAATTACAAACCATGAAAGCCTGGATATTGTTATCCTTTCTATAGAAGTGGTTTAGTTGTTTTAAAGAAACTATACGGTAAGTGACTTCTCAATAGGAGTAAGCTTGAAAATATTTGGGCCTTGGTTATATTGATATATAGCCCCTGAAATCATGATCAAAGTGCAAATAAATGTTAAATTTTCCAATAAAGTGTTTTTTTTTTAAAAAAAAATGCATCGGAATATTGCTACTGTTTAATAAATCAGTATGAATACTACAAATGAGAAAGCAAGGTGCCTTTTGACCTTGAGTTACCTAACTGAGACAGTCCCGAAGTTCAAAATCACATTATCATCTGTTTTACTTTCAGTCACTGTTCCAGGAGTCTCACCAAACATGTAAGGAAGTACTAAGCCTATCATTTCAAGAAACCACCAACCATGTCCTTATGGTCATTTAAAATAGCTTCAAATGCATAACAATTTGTCTCTCACAGAAAAAGCTGTAAAGGAGGAAGCTTCCTGCACACAGAGACCACAAACTCAAGCTGAAATCACGCTGTGAATACAGTTCCAATAAGAGTGAAACAGGCTGAAGGGAGATTGAGCTGCTTTTTAAACTTGATTTATAAAGACGAAATTAGTTTTTGCTGGAAGCTGAAATCAATAAAAATAAAATGTACTATGGTGAAATGTATCTTTTACCTTTTGTAATGCCTTTTACATCAAACATTGATGGCATGAAATCACAGTTATAAAATCTTACCTCTGCTCAGGGCGTGTGTGTGGATTCCATCATAGTAATAGATAAACACATCTTTGTTCGACTGGGATAAATATTCATTGGTATCTCTTACCTCTCCTTTTTCCACAGAGCAAAAGTCAGAGAAAGGGCAGTAGTGCCAAGTTACTTACCAGTCTGCATGGCAAATAGGTATCGGTTGCTGATGTATCGGCCTCAGCACTGAAACACCCTGACCATGAAAGAGTTTTTATTTTCTGCCTTCATGATATTTTCCCTCAGAGTGGCTAAACGAGCTTGTCATAACTGCGAACCATTTATATCTTGCATTTGATACTTTTCTGACTAAAATTTTTCACAAATGGATTGTTTTTTTGTCATTTCCCCCCAAGTAGTCTGAAAGATTTTAAAAGGTTTTGGAATAATTCCCCAAAATCTTAACTGATTTAGGAAGAAGGATAAATACTCTGGAGAATACCAGCCATTTAGTTTTGTTTGGGATCTGTTAGTAGCACATACATCCCACAAACACAGACCACATAATAGTACTTCTAATTCCTCATGAAACAATTTAACCTTTTTTATGGAAAAGAGTTCCTGAAGGAAGAACTGGATTATTTAATTTCTCACAAACAATAAAGAGAGAATCACTGGGAAAGAGCTGCAACAAAGCATTAAAAATCTAACTTTATGTATGTGAAGACACAAGTGGAACTCAGCATTAGAATGAAGCTGATCTTTCTTCTCCTATAAAAGTGACTGACGTGAAACTGTTAGATTCTGATTTCAGCCTAATCCCATCCCCACTCGGTATAAATATATATATATTTACTTCATATATATATACTTATATCTATATAAAAAGTATAGAGAACCTGGGTACAGCAAGTTGTACAGAAATCAGCTTATTAATATGCAAATACCAATACTAGAAGCTTTAATCCAGGTCCTCAGGGAAGTCAATGAAAAACAAGGACTGTGCTGATAGCTTCCCACCTTGTTTCCATTCTACCATATCACTTCTCTAATTATGGACTACTGAGTATGTCACATTCATGCATATAATTCCTAGCAATACCTCTGAACCAGACAGTTCATGTATATAAGTAAATTTTTTGCAGATAAAAACATGGTCTTGATCACAGTAAGCTGTTATATCTCACAAGTGCTTACTTTTTAAAAAATTGCAAACAAGAACAATACATCTTATGTCAAAAATCACTGATAGATATAAAGAATGGACTAATGCAAAAAGCTTCCTTATCATCTTCCCAATCCCTAAAGACTCCTAGCAATCAATTTGGTTTTTTTACTTAGATGTAAGGATGTGCTAACAGATTTAATTCAAATAAAACTTAGACTAGAATCTTACACGGTCTCACAGCATAACTCAGTCCACTTTAAAATGCAGACTATTCCAGTGCTACCTCTTACTTCTACATCATCTACCCTGCCATTTGCTTCCTTCTTTTTTCATTTTTTGATAATGCCAGTTTAGTTTTCTGTGACCTTTGGTTTGTCTACCAGAGCCTTCATAAAGCTCAGTGTTGGTGAAAGCCTCTAAATCATGTGGCATGTGGGACATCCACCGTTGCGGTACTGGGAAATTGTGTGCTATCTGATATATGCTGCCCTTGCACCACAGGGGACTAGTGCTAGAAAGCCCCATTTTCACACATCATAGGAAAAATCAGTTGGAAAACAGTCATCAACTACAGAAGGAAACAAAAAAAAAAAGAGAATCCAGAAATATTGAGAAAGGAAAACCGTGTTCAGTCCTGTGCAAGAAATCAACCCTTTATCTTTTGCATTTAGAGGGAAACTACTTAAATAAAATCCCTGAAAGTGACTTTAGAAGGGGGTCCTTCCCTCTTGGTATCAACAGAAAGCTTTTCCTCCTCTCTGTTGAAAATGTTCTCTCCTCTCTGTTGAGAAGGTATGCAGACAAAAGCGGCTGTGAATCCCTTTTCCTCCATTATCCCTTTCTTCTTCTCTTTTAAGGAAGTGGTGGTTTTTAAAGTGCGGTTTTCCACAGAAAAATCATTAGTGTTGTTGCCCAACAAAGAAATGAAAATTTCTTCCATCAAAAATAAAAATGCAAGATTCACAATAAGACATGCCTTCAGGTGGGTTTGAATGTAGAAATATAAAAAAACATGCTATCTGAATTCCCTTTTAATCCCCCACACCTTATTTACTCTTTTGAAACCCTTATGACACCTTCATCTTTATGGAGCCAAGGAGTTACCTTGCTACAGTGAGAGGAAGGATGTTAAAAGTTGAGTAAGGCATGAAGCTATTGGGCAAATTTATAAAAAAATAAATCAATAATGGTTAAATACAGAGACACTCTAATGGCTCAGGAAGTCCGTGAGACAGGTCTTTGGAAGAGCATTCTACATGGATGCCAAGGTACATGCTTTGTAGTATTTTCTTATTGTAAGTTCTTATTGCCCTTGTTGGCTGCTGCTTACTTGTTCTTCTGCTAAGGAAAGCAGCAGCAGCAGTGTCTATAAGCCCTCTCTGAGCAGATATGTGACTAGGACTAAGGAAAGAAAAGGAAGAGGAAGCGGACAAAGGGTTAAACAGAAGAACAGGTAACTGCAGGAGGGCAGTTAGTAGACTAACTGAATTTCTAATTTCAGTAGACCTGAAAGCACCCACCACTGCCTGATAAGTGCAAGCAGACCATGACTACACTGCACGGTCTGAAGTCATCACAGAACATGAAAGTAGAAATAGGATCTACCATTAACTGGTTCACCTTCATCAAGCTTTCTTTCTGATGCTATGGATGACTATAAGGAGATCAATGTGGAGGTCTCTGATCTGTTGAGGTCTCAGATGAGGAGGGTGAAACGCACCCTGAACCTCAATGAGAATTTCTGAGCTCCTCCAGCAGTCCAGCAAGTGGGTGGTAGAGAGAACTGCATTTCCTTCTTGCTGTAGCACAGACACATGGTGGATTTTTCTTTCCACAATATTTGAAGTAAATGTTCATCCTGAGTCACATTGTTACAGCTGTCCTTGAAGAAATTATCCGTCCTTTTTTTAGGAAAGTTATAGCTCGTGAATGAATCTGATGATAGTGACAGGGCTGTGCAAAATGGGTATCAGTTTGGTGGCTGTTCCCAGGGCATCTGGAGTGATTCTGACCTTTACTCATATGATCCTTTTCACATTTTAAAAGGCAAGTGTGTGAAGTAGCTGCTCCAATGACCATGCAATGTGGGAGATAAGGAAGAAGGCTGATGATACCTCTTTTCCACATGGTTCTATGCAGGGCAGTTTTTTCTGGGTTCTTCTTTCTAGACTGGGGGTTATCTCCTTAGTTTAATATGTAGAAAATTGGTTTTTATTTTCAGTGACTAGACTTATCAGTTTAGGAATTGTCAGAATAATTCAATTGCTCCAGTTTATTGTGTTTTTTCAGATGCTTTTTAGCAGTAGAAATGTTTAGATTTGAAGATGCAAGCCCTGCGTAAAGAAATGCTTTTAGTCTGAGATGTGTTGAGATGTTAGGATGTCATGGAGAAAAACTGAGAAGTCATAAAGACAGCAGTTTATTACAGAGTTAGGTTTGATCTGCAGCTAGAATGCAAACATACTTGTCTTGGTAGAAGGAAAAACATACAGGAGAAGAGAAAGAAAAAGTAAGTCAATAGTTTCTTTGCTGACTTGAATGGGGCCTTTTTGACATTACCTAGTGCCCACTAAATTGATGTAAGTTCTGCTTGGTTTGATGGTTCCTTGTCTGGTGAATCCTTTCAAATTTTTAGCCACTTAGTAGTTAAGCTAAATCAGAACTTCTAGAAAAAGACAGGGAATTATCAAGAACATGTAAAAAACTAGTGAAATGATAGCAGAATTCTAAATATTTTTATGGAGATTAAAAGCCTAATATTTCATACATGTCATTGTTTCTGTATATTCTGTTAGAATACAAAGGGGTTTGTTATTTGATTTTTTAATAATATCTTTCAGTTTGAAATTAAGGTTTTTCTACAAAAAAAAATTATATAGAAAAAAATGAGGGATTAGCGAATGTTGTCAACTCATCTTATAAAAGTATCTCCAAAAGTCTGCTGTGTACTTACATATTATGACCTTTGTTTTCTTATATTTCACACTTCCCAGCACACAGTTGCCCCTCAATGCAAGATACCTGGGCGGCATGCATAACCTGCTATGTTGGTAATATAAAACTCAAACTGAAAAAAAAACAGGAAGTCTGAAAGTTCTCAGTAGGTAGCACTGAGTCCATTGCTTAGTTGCTTTGGATAGTAGTTAATTCAGATGAAAATCTAATGTAGAGTATAAGAACCTCTAATGATGATGAGGCAAAATCTACATTAATCTTTTCTAATCACATTATGTATGCAATAGGGTTGAAGAAAAGTGCAAGGTTCCCAATTTCTGGATATGAGTTTAATTTATTTAGCAAGCTAAATACAATTTCTTCTAAAACTACTAGATGACCATTCACATTGTTATTGCAGTATGACATTAAAGGGATTAGACTAAGTTTCTTAAGAAATGCTGGCTGAAGATGGATGTTATTCATGTAATATAGAATCCAAGAAAAGAAACACTGTATATACTCAGAGGTATTAAGTCAAGAAAGGGATTCATAATGACTGACTTTACCTTCATCAATAGCATGGGCAATAGAATTTCAGTCTTTCTTTCTTTCTTCTAGCCCATAACTTCCTTTGAGTGACATCATACCCTGCAGCAAAATCTTTGATGTTGACTAACATGGCGAAGCAAAATGTTTTGGGTCAGTTTTCTTCTAGATTTTGAACACTGCCAAGAACAGCATAAATTACCCAGGAGAAGAAGATGTAGCTATTTCAGTAAATTAAACAGTCCCAGGAAGTGCTTGCGAGTGCTAGAAAATGGTTACTAACACTGTTAAATCATTGGAGAAGTGCCTGGCGTTGACTGGCAGCTAGCCCTCTCCAAAACAACGCAGAGGGGCAGAAGGTAGCATTGTCCAGGCACCAGCCCCAGCCGGCAGCAAGGTTTAAGCTGTGTTTTTCTGCAGAGGAAGGGATTTAATAGTATGGATATGGATTGTTCTGTGATGAATGTCTCCGAATACGATGCACAACAGCAGAATCCAAGCAGAGTACTGCATTTTGCATATATGAGCTCTCGGCTGTATCACTCTTCCTTAAACAGAGCACTTAGTATTCCTTTTAGTGGAAGGATTCTTTCAAAAGAAAAGGAAGTAGCCCTTCTTCATCGAGATCTCTGGTTATGTACGGCAACTGGAAATAATTGTCAGATGCTTGGCAGACTAAATAAAGAAAAATCTACCCTCCCTGCACTACTATCAGGGAAAACTATTGCTTACAGCTACCTCTATGCAGACCTGCTTAAACGATAGGTCTTCAAGAAAATGAAAAACAACAAAAAATATTTGTATTGTGCCGACGTTGCAGATTTAGGATGATGAGATGGGAAGTAAATGCATACTTAGGAAAGAGAGAACATGTTTAAGAATACCTATATGATCAAATGGTTAGAGCAGGGCTTGGTGCTCCCCTACAAAAAGAAAAGAAAACACATTAAAAGAGCTTGAAATCTGTAAAAGAGAGGTAAGGCAAAAAAACAGAGTGGTAAAGAAAAAAATGCTGACTTGCTAAATATATAAACTACTACCTAATAATAATAAATATCATCTTGGCAAGGGTTGTATCTGTGAGCCTTCTAAAGCTGTAAATCTTTGGGAGATATGTGAATGACCAGAGCAGCAGAGCACTCTGTGGACAAGGGACACACACAGAACAGGAATAGAGACAGAAAAAAAAAAAAGATTATAAGCATATAAAGCATTTTCCTTTTTTGAAGTTAAGTAGTAAGTTTAAAAAAGTAAGTAAAGTAATAAATTAAGTACATTAATTAGTAAATTAAAAAAAAAAAAGAAAGAAACCGGAAAAACCTGACCAAGATTACGTGCATTTTTTATTAGGTCTGCAAGTAAATTGCCTATAGCAGTTGTTTCTGAAAGGTCGTCAGCAAGCTGGACATGCCAAGAAATGGGAGAAAACCTTAGCGGAGTAGTGTTCCCAGTCACAATCAGGAAAGATTTATCGAAGAGTGGTGGCAACTAGCACCCTGTTTTATGTTGTGGCCATGGTTATACAGTTTTCTAGCAGGTTCCTGAGGCCTTCAGAGTCCCCTCATTTGATGATATCAATATGCTTTCACAGTCTGTGTGCCTCCGTTCCCCTCTCAGCCTAGTGCAGAATGAACACTATGGGTAAAGAAATAAAACAGCCAAGAATTGCTCTTCTTTGCAAAGTCTTTCCTGGCACCTCGTTGGTGCTGCAGGGCTCCAGCTGGTAGGTATCACTTCATGCTCAAGCAGCCATGGCCAATGGTTTGCTATCTCTGCCATCTTCTGCACTGTACTGGTTGCCCCAGAGCATGGGGATTTTGACCCATGAGTAGAATCTGTGGGTTAAATTCCCCTGTTTTCCATATGGGTTTAAAATCAGACTCTGTAGGGCAATTTTGCCTTTGAACCAATTTAAATGAGACCAAAATTGAGGCCAAAATATCCAGTCACAGGGGAAAAGAATTGTTACTGACAAAATATACTCAAAGCAAAATCGTCCCTTAAATTTTACAGGGTCTCTGTACAATCATGCTTTCTTTCAGAATGTTGAAAGTGATGAAATACCATAATATTTAGCACCAGAAATGAACATTTCCTGATGTATTTAAACTGTACAGTTCATTAGCTTTCCTCTAAGGTGCTTCTACATATGAAACAGTGGGCCTGATCTTGCAGGCCCTTTTTCAAGGCAGTATTCTGTTTTCATATTGATTTCCATAGGATGTTTGTATAAAAACAATAAGAAAGGCCCCTTTATAATCTATTCTCACTGACGAAAAAAATGTTCCTGGAACCAAATAGATTTTACTTCCCTGAGAATCTGAAAGTGTGTCTTATCCTGTGCAGCCATCTCTACAAACCACCCAAGGTGATCTGTTTGCTCATATTTCTTATAATTGCTTATTCGTCAGTTTATTAGAGAACCTGCTACTAGATAGCTCGTGAGAGCATGCCTGCATTTCTGAGTAACGTGACACACGGACAGCAAGCTGGCCCTCAAAGAGCTGCCCTGTATCCTGCAACACAGAGCATGGCAGGCACCCTGGCTAATTTACACTGGTTTTTGTCTGGGGGAATTAAGGCATCTCTGAGCTCCCCTCTGCTTCAGACAGATTGCTTGCATTTCCTCCTCTAGTTCTTTTAAAACAGTGGGTATCTTTATTTCCTGTTGTGGTTTGCAATACAGAAAAATAAGTATGTGAACCAATACATACAGATAAATAGAATAATGTCCAAAGGCCACAGGAAGCAACACTGTGAAGTCCTGAGCAGCCCCTTTTCAGCTTCAGTGGCAATATATGGTGCTCTGAGCTTCCCAAACACCTTTAAAGCCTAGTCCGTTCAGGTCTTTTCATCGACTTCAACTGAAGGATCCATCTCTCCACTATTTACCAAAACTAGCCTTTCTTCAGTTGATAACGTGGGGGTTATCTGATGAAAATCCACTACTAATGTTTACCTACATATAATAAAAATGTGGTTTTGCTCTACTGTTCTCTAGAGGACACACCTCCTTTCTTCACTGTCCCCCACTCTCTTTATACTTCCTTTGGCAACAGCTGAAAATTGCACTTAAAAACTGTTATCATAGTTTAAAAGTTGATTAAAGCAAACAGACTTTTAAATGATGTTGCTTACTGAATCCATTAATACTTGGTAACGGGAGAGCTCAAAATGTTCCTTTAAGTAATAAATGTATAAATCTGTTTTAGGCTTTGTAAATTAAAGCGTGTTGATATGTATCTTATTATGCAGTTTTTCAATTGCTGCAGGGTGGGGGTTTTTTTATTTTTGTTTTAAGTACCTGTCCCATAAATATTAAAGCACATCTCTCCTTAAAGGAAAAAAAGGAAAAGTGCAATCTGGATGCTAGGACAACTAGAAAGAAGCAATAAATTATTGCTGTAATGACATGCTAATTAAAATTTTGCTTGTAACTCATGTAAGTGTTTGAAGCCCAGCAAATTTCTCTTTTCATTTGTGAAGTGTGAAGGTAAATTGCCCAGTGACAGTGGGACATCGCTAACAAGTACAAATTGAATAACATGCTATCTTGCTCTATTAGTCCTGACTAGCATGTCTGAATTAGATATTCAGCACACTCCCCATTGTAGGCCTGATTGATAAATGCTAAGGAGAATTTGTCAAAACAACAGGGGCTACACCCAGTGGGACATCAATATGCTCCATTTAGTCACCCACCCGGCACTTCCTACATAGGATTGTCACATAAAATTAAGACTAGCCGCTAACCAGCCATCAAGCTTGCAGCAGACATCAGGCAGCCTGTGTTCTGTATGCATATTAGTCACATGCTTAACAATTTGGGCTGTCATGACTGAAGCATGCGGTGACCTCTGGAGCAGAGGTTGAATTTTGCAACTACACTGAGACATCATGCTCAGCTGTTCAAGATTTTAGGCCATTTCCTGCCTGATCTGTGCACAGATGCACTGCCCTAAGCTATAATCTGTGGCCTAGTCCAAATGACAAATGGCACAGCGTAGATTATTGCATTATATATTAAGTACTACAAGTCTGTAAATTATAAGTAAACTACTGTTCAGCCCGAATGTCTCCTCCGGCTTTTAGAACACTTTCCTTCATAAAGCCTCTCATGTGCAAGACAAATAAATATTTGGAAAACCAAGACATCAAAGGGTAAAGACTGAAATGTACTGTTTTCCCTGCAATTAGCTGCTTGAATATGAAAGAGTTTTGTTCCAGATGTAATTCAATAAGACATTGCTGGACTTGGCTGTCCTCTATCCCTGCCCTTTTCGCTGAGAATTATTAGCACATTAAGATTTTCTGTGGGCTTTATATGTCGAACTATTTTTGCCAGATAAATGGTTGAGGCCAGTATTGTTAGCCACTTTGCATAACTATTTCAGTATGGATTAGACATGCAATATGCAACACTAATAAAAAAGAATAAGAAATATAAACATCATCAGTTCTGAGGAATCTAATTTGTCCTTCTGTTATGCTTAGTCTCTGTTTATGCACTGAAGTTCTTGTTTATATGTGAAACAGCTGTAAAGAGCATAAAAAACCAAGCTGGAATGAAAGTCATTCGCCCCCTTTTCTATTACTGAGCTGTAATATTTCAATAGGCTAAACAGGATTTTTGTTAGAATATGATTGTGTGCTTCCTATGTGTAGTTAGGACTCTAATATGTCAGTTATCAAACATGAACAACCAAAGAAAGAAAGAAAAAAAAAAAGAGGAAAACTAATGCCTGTATTATCTCTAAACAAATTTTTCACTGTCTTAGCCATATCCATAAACCTGTCCTATGATACCTTTTAACTCACAGTCAGAGATGGTCCAAGCAGAGGTTTTCTCTTGCATTTCTCATACCATTGACAGAACTCAACAGAAAAAGTCACTTCTGTTAAGACAGAAGAAGATCCAACTCTACTACATCATGCTGTACCAGTTTATACCATACAGGTACCCACAAAGTGACGGACCAGCGTTTGATTTGCAACTGTTCTGGTGGTAGGATCAAATATCCACATCATACCTTTATCAGCAATGAAGTTGATGGCCCTACGTGTTTCATGAGTACAGAGGTGGCTGCTGGAGAAACTTGTGTCTGCATGCCAAGTGGCACATGGCTAGGAAGTGGCTAGGAAGTGGCTAGGAAGATCCTGGGTGAGTGACTTCAACTTTGGGTGCAGCAAATGGAAGAGGCTTTGAAGAGCTCAGGTAGATACATCACAACACCAAGTACAGATCCAGTGTTGGCACCAAATGAAAAAAAACCCCAAACCTCCTACTTACTGAACTGCTAATGCAGATATATCTCTTTTTGCCCGAAACTGCAACTGAATTAAATATGAGCTTTCAAGAGACTTCGGCAATTTGTCTTTGTATTATATATCAGAAGTTTAAAAGTCTTGTAACCCCCCCTTCTGTTGTAATTTGTAGTTTCACAAGTAAGAAAATGCTGATACATCTTTCTGGTCTTTACAGTAGCACCTTACAGCTACATTATGATAACGTTGCCATCTGGAACATAACAATGCTCCAGCCTAAGGTGAATTCTGTTGTGTCTTCTAGGCTAGCCATATTGTGGCTCAAATACCAGATTCGATACACATATGGAATAAATTACCTTACACTAAATGAGTAGGTGGGATGAGGACCCTTGAGGTCGGTAACTGGGCAGCATCTTGTCTCTTGTTTCTCAGCATAACAGCTCACATGCCAACCAGTCTCCATGACCCTATGAGCCTTGTTACAAAGTAACTAGCAATTTGTTATCCTGATGTCTGTCTTCGCGCCATTTTGGAAGTTCCTTAGTTAGGACAGAAATCTTGTCAACAAAATACTCTTTTACAACACCAAATAATGGGAAACATTTTAAAGGATCTTCTAGAAATGTTTCACAGAGTTATGAGTTGTTTTACTTTGGTTCTTTTAACCAGTGGTAGAAGATACCAAGATGACAAACACCCTTTTAAATACTTTTCTCAAGGATTTCATCATATAACACTAAAATACACAAAAATGCAGGTCCAGAGAAGGACCACCAAGATGATCACAGGACTGGGAAGCCTGCCATATGAGGAAAGGCTGAGAGAACTGGGTTTGTTCAGCCTTGAGAAAAGAAGGCTTAGGGAAGACCTTATCACCATGTTCCAGTCTTTAAAGGGTGGCTACAAAGAAGATGGGGACTCCCTTTTTCCAAAGAGTCACATGGAAAAGATGAGGGGTAATGGGTACAAGTTACTCCAGGGGAGATTCCAATTGGACACAAGAGGAAAATTTTTCACAGCGAGAGCAATCAGCCATTGGAATAATCTCCCCAGGGAAGTGGTGGAATCCCCAACATTGGACACTTTTAAGACTCAGCTGGACAGGCTGCTGGGCAATCTTGTCTAGACCGTGCTTTTGCCAAGAAAGGTTGGACCAGATGATCCTTGAGGTTCCTTCCAACCTGGTATGCTGTGATTCTATGATTCATTCTATGAAGAAGGTATTAATGAGATAAATCTTCCTTGAACTTCAAACCATGTTAGTCACCTTTTTGTAATTATTAAATCAAAAATTAACTGAGAAAATATATATAGGAAATATTACTTTCAACTAACACAGTACTAAAACTGTTGACTCCGTTCCCTGTTGCCTGACTACCTTCATTTCTTTGGGCATCAATTTTTCAGTACTGAAAATCGGTAGAGTATTTAGCTCAAATAGGTACATTTTGCCTCCTTTTCCTGAGGTGATAAGACATATAATAGCATAGTTTACACAAATTTTCTCTTTCTCCTTTGGTTGTTGGACTCAAAGTGGAGGATGAGTGGAAGAGAAGAAAACGAGGTTTAAGATACGTATAGCATTACGAAAGGTTTACAAAAGGTTACTGTAAGTCTAGATTAATTCCAGTGGGGTTCCTTGAGATTTACAGTATTGTAAGGAAGGAAATTACCTTATCCTGTCAGAAAGTGCCTTTTCTGTTTGCTCTTCTGGTGCTAATCTTTTATTAGAAGACATAATGATCCTTTAGCATACACCAATCTTCAGACAATCAGTTATGTTCAAGTCAAGTTGTATGTATTTGACTCTAAAGAACACAGTTTTGGCTTTCTCCCTCTGATAAAGTCATAATTCAAATGCTATCTAATCTAAATGAATTAGTAAGTGAGTTCTCCAGTGATATTGGACATTGCACAATGGAGGTGAAGGCAGATAACATCTCAAGCTGGCATTTAGCTAGTGAACTCGAAAGCCCTACCCGGTCTGTGAAAATGAGATTTCTAAAACTTCTGCAATCTAGTGATTCAAATATAAGCATAATCCACATTACAGTCATATACCAACTGATTATCTAGTTAATTCTCATTTATAGATTACTGTCAGACCTATGCACAGACTAACAAAAATGAACTTGTCCTGTCTGCCATGAAGATTCCACAGGCAAGAACTGGGATCTGAAACAGTGATTGAAGTTTTTTCCTAAAATGTGCAAGAACCTGCTTATATTTGTTGGTGCAAAGATAAAGAGAATGTATGGGAATGAAATGATCTCAGTTGGATGTTACAAATGAATAGCAGGTCTTCAGAAGCAAAGAAAGAAGGGACTATAAGCATGCTGTCATTAGGAAAAAGGGATGATCAGGATTTTTTTCTGGGAAACAAGAATCATCAATGGGAGTATAAACTAGGGCGCACATGTGCAGGAAAGCTTGATCAGTCTTTCCTAGAAGGATCCAGTTCAGTAAACCGTGTACATTATTTCAACTGGTATGAACAATACAGTTAAAAACAATGAATAAGGTTTGAGTCCCAACTATAAACAAAGCCTGTAGAGTAGGCAATAACTCAAAGAAAATGTTATTCTTGGGTTCTTATCCTGGTTGTTGAGGAGGAAATACAGGGGGAAATAATACTGGGATGAGATCGCCTATTGAAACATAAAGTAAATATTGTCCTCCAGTAATCATGCAAAAATATGTTGCATGACCTCTGTACACAGCATTCCATGTATGCATGCATGCGATGTGACATATATATAAACATGGTGTGCAATGAACAATATGTGTTACTTTTTTTTCTGGAGAAATATACATGGGCATTAAAATAAGAACTGGTGGCTCATGGTGATATTATAAAAAGCTGAAGTACAAGACAATGAGAATTTTTACATACTACCAGATTAAAAAAAAGTCTCTATAACACGTTAAGTAACTAATGTAACTACTCACTGAAAAAAAGGAAAATAAAATCAAGTGTTGTTTTGTGGAAGTGACATCCTTACAATGGGCCAACAGGTAAGCTTGCTTTACATTTGCTGATCATTTTGGTGCTTGAAGAAGGTTAGGAACTAAACCATTTTTTGTTTTAATTGACACTTGCAATTTACCACTGTTTAGCACTAACTTTTTATATGGCATGGACTTTTGTATGAAACTTATCACACAAAAAATAGCCTTACTGATCTACCTGCATACGCATTCAGCCCTACGCTGAGAAGCACAAAAAGCAAAAAATTGCTTTTTCCTAGCCCTACTGGCAAAAAGTTATTCAAGGAGTTTTAGCCCACAGGAAGGCTAATGCTAGCCCATAATAGACGGCAGCTCCACTGAAAACAGCAGCCTGCTCACATTGCCTGGGGCAACACACAGATGATGGATAGTGTAACAGATGAATCTTCTCCTCATCTCCATTCTAATCTCACTCTACTAATTGTCATCAATATCATCAGTGTCAGTAGCCTAAGCTACTGCTCGGAGCCTGCGAGCTGCCCAGAAGTGCTGGCCCTGCTGCTCCTCCCGGCGTTTGCCCCTCTGCCTCCGCAATCTGTGGCAGTAGTCGGTGCCGGGACCCCGCTGCCAGCGCCCGGGGAACAGGGGACAGGGATGGACCCTGGGTCTGGGGCCTGGGCTCTGGAGGGTGGCTCCGTGTCTTGCTGATGCATGAGCTGCAGCGTGGTAGGAAGGCTGTTGCAGCTGATGTAGCGTGAAACAAATGCTCTAAATAAGTGATGAACAGTATGCCAATATCGCTTTATGTTTGCAATTTCCTATGTATACTAAAAGATCATTATTTTTGTAGAAGTCTAGCATTCGAAACTTAGGAAATGCAAAAACTGAGGCAGTTCTGCAAACTGAACACAAGGCCTGGCATGATACCACCATTCATTGCAGAAACACAGGCTGTTTTCACAAAATGTGTGCTTGATGAAGCTCCAGGATAGGCAGGAGGCCCTGTCTGTAGTGTCAGAACTATCTTCACCATCCAGCGCCTTGTTCCATGTACGATTTACTGTTCACTATGCAACTAGTTCAGAATGTAGGATTGTGAATTCCCTCTTAGGTGTGTCTTCTGTGATCAGACTTTAGTAGGAAGTGCCCACAGACATTAATGACTGATTGTTCAACATCACTTTAAAGTGAAATGATGACATATCTGTTCTCAAAGAAGAGGGAAACTGAGAGGCAAAAATATTAGTGTTACATCATATAACTTTGTCATACCTAGTTTGAAAAATTAGGGTCTGTGTTTTCAGAATATTTCATATTTTTTGTCACATAGGTGTTTCCATCTGGACAGACACAAAGTGATACGCACTGAGCTAGCACAATCAGAAGTAGGTGGCAGAGTAGCCACATACATATAAAAAAACTCCAACAATATTATGAGTGCAGGTGTTTTCAAAGTGGATACTATTTTGCTTTATGCCATAGAAAAAGGATAAAGATTCAGGCTGGTATGAAGATGTGAAGTTCCCTCTGAAGTCCACAAGAATTGTCCCCTTACACCAGGGTTAAATTAACCAAGATATCATCTATGTTCCAAGCAGAGGTAAATTCACAGACCTGCTTGTGACTGGTTCAGTGTATGTTTACCTAAGGTTGGATATGCGCCTGCTTTTCTTATTACATCTCTTTCTGTCTTTAGTCTACAGTTTATACTTGAGGATCGTATTCTTGGTTTCCTCATTACAGTATGACAGGCTAATTGTATTCACATTGTCTTCCTCCTGCAGGCTGCCAGGGGCCAGCCCTGCCACCGGCAGAAGCAGCGTTTGCTGTGCCATCTTCCTCACACTCTCTCCCGCTGCTGTGCTCTCCATGCCGTGGCTTGAATGTCAGTGGAAAGCAGAAAGCACACGGACAGAAACTTACCATGAGTTCAGCATCGCGTCACCGCTAACGTTTATTCTGGACAGGCTGAACTGGTATCTCTAGGGATCACCTTGCCAGTTAGGCAGCTGCCTAACTATGGGCCTTAAAATAAGGCAAAACTGATCAGTGCATATTCATTGAATTCTGAACCAAAAGCAGAGGTCAATATCAAAATATTCACAAGGGAAATTCATAACATTGCAATCATTTTGATAGGGAATTGTTTTCAGTTAGGAACATAATGCTAAACTGCAGTTCAAAAGTTGAAGCGGTAGAGTAAAAAAATCCATCTTATAGTAGCAAGGTGCTACCTGGAGCTGGAGGAGAGTGAAAACAGCGAGCCAGGAAAGGTGTTCAGCTATCAGGCATGCCTGTGGAATAAAGAAGCTCAGGACGGGGAGTGGAGAGGAAGGGACTGGCAGCTGCGGGTGCAACTGGTGCAACAGGCCCCGTGTAAGGGCAGGAGAGTCTGGCCAGAGCGAGAGCCAGCACGGGCTGGAAGCGCCCCTCTGGGGAGCGACAGCCTCAGAATGAGGGGCAGTGTGAATGAGGGGAGAGCGGATGGATGGGGAAGTGGGAGGGGGAAATCTAAGAGGTACAGCTGGGGACCGTGATGAACTCTAGAGGTGCATTTAACTTCAGAAATTTGGTGTTAGAGGAGATAAAACACTGCAGGATGTTAATGGCCCCTGGAGGGGCAGAGGAATAAATGACCTGTGGATTAGTTTATTGGTAAGAAACATTTCATCTGCCATCTATAGAAACATAGGCTGGCTTCTTCCATACAAGGGTTAAAATTTACATCACTACTGGAGATCTGTTTAAGAGTGTGTGCGGGTTAAATACACTGAATCCTCATCCCATACACAGTAAGGCAGCTACAAGTCAAACATAATGACAGTGCTGATTAATTAGGTACTCCTACCCCCAGCACTTGAGAGTGATTTATTGAGACACATCTCTAACCTGATCCATTGTGCTGACTGGATTAATGGAGTGAGCTAGAGAAATTCACTGGCAATGGTAGATACGGAGCAGGAAAGCATTAACCCTTGGAGCTTTCTTATCTAGCCTATTGACAGAATATTAATTATGACAAAACATACATGTCTCACCTAATTATCTTTTGATAGCTAAGCATATATTTTTATTCAGGCATGATGAAGATACTGGAGTGAAAATCATTTGCACATAAACATTTTAGAAAAATATGGAGATAACGCTGAATTTACAGGGTCCACTGTAAACAGGAGACTATAAATGTCTTCCTTTAATTCTTGACCATTTACTTCAGGTTATTAGAACAATTGATGGAGCAAGCAAAAGAAGTTATTTTTGAATATAAATTGGGGCATCACTAGATTGCATATATACAAACACTCATGATGCATTATAAATGCTGTGTTTTTCCTGGACCTGTCTCTAGCAGGCTTATCTTCTCAAACTTGGGCCCATTTCTGAAATCATGCAGTTAAATGGCATTCCCCAAGCCACACTTATAGTCCAGGTTACAGGCTAACTCAGATCTTCAGACACCAGCTCTGTGTGATTGCCAGTCGCGATGCACAAGCTATTTCTGTTACCTAACGTACCCAGGTATCTGAGACAAAGCAAGTGCATCCCACAAAGAGAGAAGCACAAGCACAGTCTCCAAGCAGCCTTCCTTGTCTTCAGAGATTTCAGCCACTTCTTCCTGGGGGAGCAGGCTCACCATATCACACAAGGAATGTCTGCTTCCAGCAGTGATCAGGTCTGTGAGTGTAGTTTATTTGTCTAGTATTGCATATGCTACTTCACATTTGCGGGATGATATTGTCCAGTCACCACAAGTAAATGTGAATGACTTCTTATTCAGTAGACTTTTCACAAACTTGAAGAATAGTTCTCTTCAAAATAAACAGACAGGAAAGAACAAACAAGAAAGAAATTCTCTAAATACTGAAATCATTTTGTTTCAAGATTTTCAAAATGAGGAATTGCTGGTTTTAACAGGCCGGCTGATTTGACAAACAGGAGTAGGGAAAATAAAGTAAATAAAATTTTTAATTTCCTGCCAAATAAATATTAAAACCACACATATTTTAAAGCTTCAGATTTAGGGATTTAATTAGTTGAAAAAAGGAATAAAAACATTCTATTTTGTACTACCTTAATGGAAATTATGTTCAGTTAATTCAGAAAGCCACTATTGCATAGCTCTAATCAGGCTATAAATTTTGGCTGAGCTACATCTAGACTTTGAGGCAGTTATGGTCTAATATTGCAGTTTTCAGCCCTGGTTCCCCAGTTCTGGTTTGCCCTGATGGGGACCCTGACTGGGTTACAGCGTGGGCACTTTCTGGCTTGCACACAATGGCTCGCAACAGTAGAAGAAAGGAATAGGACATGCCAGGTACTGTCCCTGTAAACAATGGGAACTTGGTGAAAGCCCAGACCTGGGAATGGGGAGGAGTTCTTGCCTCCTACTGTTGCCACACAGACAGGACCAAGTGTCTATGTATTGTTACTAGCCATTTCATTCATAGAAATACACCGAAAGGGCAAGTACGTAGGTGCAATTTATCCTGCATTGTGTGCTCTCATTGAACTTGTGATTCTAAGACCCGTTAGAAAGGGTCAGTTTGCTGCCCTGCTTGCAACTCTTTCCATGCTGTTTTCTCCACACAAGGTCTGCAGTTACACAAAAGAGCTGCTAAGATTATCCAAAGTACATCCTCAGGTTCCTCCTGTAACAGTAACATCAACAGGAAGCCGGGTCATGATACATAGAGGGGAGCTCATCTCTCTTTTCAGGGACACTTTGTAGAGCCATTCTTAGCCTCCCAATGCAATTAGCAGAGGCACTTCCAGTTATATGTTTTCCAGTTACACCATAAACACCATAGATCAGCACCATAAGGCCAGTCATTTGTCTTTGTAACTAAGCTGCTACTGTAGAAGGATATAGGGAGAGTGGCTATAAAACACAGGATCATAGAGTAGAATCATAGAATGGTTTGGGTTGGAAGGGACCTTTAAAGGTCATCTAGTCCAACCCCACTTGCAATGAGCAGGGACATCTTCAACAAGATCAGGTTGCTTAGAGCCCCGTCCAACCTGACCTTGAATGTTTCCAAGGATGGGGCATCTACCACCTCTCTGGGCAACCTGTGCCAGTGTTTCTCCATCCTCAGTGTAAAAAAATTCTCCTTTATATATAGTCTGAATCTACACCCTTTTAGTTTAAAACTATTGCCCTTATTCCTCTTACAACAGGCCTTGATGAAAAGTTTGTCCCCATCTTTCTTATGAGACCCCTGTAAATACTGAAAGGCTGCAATAAGATCTTCCCGGAGCCTTCTCTTCTCCAGGCTGAACAACCCCTCTCAGCATGGAGCTCTCTCAGCCTGTCCTCATAGGAGAGGTGCTCCAGCTCTCTGATCATTTTTGTGGCCCTCCTCTGGACTCGCTCCAACAGGGCCATGTCTTTCAACAAGATCTCTCCTCTTATTCCCTGCCCTGCTTCCCTTTCCTTCTTTGTTATTCTAAGGGTCTGCAATGCAATCACTTTTTCTCAAGGGAATGTATTATTCTACAATAAAGTCTTTTTTTTTTTCTGCAGTAAAATTTGTGCCTTGGGTAGATTGTTTGAATATAGTTTGGTCAACTCTACTCCATACAATATACATTTTTGTGAAAACAATGTAGACTTATTCCAGATAATCATGCCAGATGATCTAGCTCTGTATAACATGTCATATTTTACTACAGACATTTTACTGTATAGCTTGAGGTTTGCCTCCTCGGGAATCTACTGCTATTAGCACAGTCAAGGAGAACAGAAGTCCACCCAGAATACTCAGATTGCTTGTTATTTTCTGAGCTGGGGGAGAATAAATCCATTCCTCCCTTTGCCGGATCCATATAAATATTTCACATGCCGACAGGACTACAGTGTCTTAGTTAATACTTCTATTTATTTTTATACTTTGTAAACTGGCCTTTTCATAAGCTCTTTCTAGGCATATGAACCAAGGACAAACTATCATCACAATTTTAGATTTAAGTTATCTCTTAGAAATTCAGGACCTTTCTAAGAGAGACGAAGTTCAGTAAAGTGACTGGAACCTCACCATTGTTTTAGCTTTTTGCCCTCAGGAAACAGAAGAGGACGGAAAAAAGGTTTTCCAGACTGGGAAATCAGCCGTGTTACCCCATGACTGAACCATCTGCCAGGCAGAGGAAGGGACCCATGAGCTACAGGAACAATCGCTGCAGAAGCGGCCTTGTGCTGGCATCTGGCCGTGCAGCCTGGGTTTCTCTTGATGCAAAACTCTTAAAACATCTACCAACCAGGAGTGAGGCAAAAGATGAATGGTCAGTAAGAAGTGCTTAATTAGGATGCAAAGGTTTAGTAACAAAACTGATTTATTTGCTTTTCATCACTCTCCATGCTCTGGACAGCATGACAATAAGGGACAGTTTGAGGAAGCCAAGCATCAGGGCACTTTTTAATTTAAAATAGTCACTGGGATTTATAATCTAGCTGCCTGAGATGTATCTGTACTGTAAATAATTATATCAGTCTACCAATAAGAAACAGCTCCAGGAAGAATAGAACATGAGAAAACATAGGGCATGAGGCATCATGGAGAAGATTCAGGTTAGACATGAGAGGCTGGTATGGGGGAATGGATAAATGACCTCTCAGGGTCCCTAATTATTTATTTTTTTTATTATTCTATGAATATTGCTTATACCTGCTGATTTGTTTTTGTTGGGGTTTTTTGCTGGTTTTGCCTCCCCGCCCCCCTTCCCCACCCACCCCCCAATAATAAGTATAGGCTTTGTCGGGGGGTGAGTTGTGTTGGGAAAGAGTGAAAGATGAAAATTGCTTGTTTAAATTATTTTCTCTTCTCATAATCAATCTTGAATTATTCATAATAGGAATGAGGAAGGAAGAAAAGTAGGAGACTGAAACCGAAAATGGCATGGATCAAGCTGTGTCATTGTGTGCAATATCCTCTCTAACAATAACGCCAAAGGTGGGAATGATGCTGGTGGGAATGCTGCAAGAAGTGTTCCTCACTCTGTGTCTCATGCTCTTTCCCTAAGCAGTGTTACAAATCAGAGTTAGGTGAAACAGGTCTGTTCTAGGATAGCAATACTTATAGACCATAGGTAAAAATACTTCCAGGATACTTATAGTCTAATGAAGTATATGTATGTGTATACATGTAAATGTTATCTATATACTGACAGAGATATAGTGTAGATAACGTCTAAATGACACACATACTTAGGTAGGGTGTAAAATTAGTATTCTAAACGAGCACCTTTCAGTTGGTACTTAAATTCAAGTCCCCTTTCTCCTGACTAATTGATATCTTGAGAATAGTTTATATTGGAAAATTCAGTGTGCAAGAAAAAATTACAGTGTGTGTTTCTGCAGATTACAGACTCCTTCCAATTTAGACTCCTCACTACCAGTTTTACTTTGGACGATCCTGCTTCTACATTTCCTTGGCATATAGCCCAAGATATTCTCTAGCCAACACAGCAATGTGGTATATAGCCAGGCCAGATTTCTTGTTGAAGCTCCACTTGTGCATCTGCTCTCCCTGGGGTTGTCACCTTTGAGAGCAGTGGACACTGTCTAATGCACATTTGGACAGCTTTTGTTCTCAGGCCACCCCTACACTGTTTTAAAAATAGATTCTACTCAGCGTATCTTTTTGATCCTTATCTCACAGTTGTACACTTTGTTGTGGTTACATTAGCTAGTAACTGGTGTGATTCTTGGCCCAGCCAGAAGAAGTATGTGAGATTGGGATCTTCAGCCTGAGCGAGCTGTGCAGTCGCATGTGACGAGGGCTAATTGGTGGCCAGCTGTAGAGGGCAGGGAAGCAGAAAGTCAATAGATGGGAGGGGTAGAGCACATACATCCCATGTGTGATTGCATTTAGGGTGGGAGTCAGCAGCAGAAACACAGAAGCCAGGGCCCTTCAATTATTTAGGACATCTGAGATGTCTGCAGAAGGTGGGATACCTGACAAAGGACATAGGGGAGACTACAACCTTATGGAGCAGCACCTGGAGACCAGGAGATGCATGCTAAGCATTTCAGGTGGGACTAGAAACATAAGTTAAGTGACTGAATTGATCCTTTGGGGTCATTTACTGACACTATATATATACACATATTCATATATGTATACAGTCAGTATATATATGTATGTATATACATTTTTTGTGTGTGTATGTATATATACATACGTGCATATGTATGGTTTAGTTGCATATTCACTTACTTTAGCACTGGAAAGTAAGTCAGATGGAGAATATTTTAAAGCAACCCCCAAATTTTACCTCATGTGTCGAGGTCTGCAAGTGAGTAGAGGTTGGGAAGAGATCATGAGACACTGTTGAAGGGCTTTGGGGGTTGGGGCAGGGTTTCATGTTTGTGTATCTGACAGTGCAGGCTGGCAGATGGGACACAGGCAAAAAGAATGTTTTTTTGCGTGTTTGCACAGTTTCTACCTCAATGAGATTACAATTGTAATGAAGTTGTGAGCCAGGACAAGAGCTCCTAGCTGCTGCCACAGTACAAATAATAGTACTTTAGAGAAAATAGAAGCAAAGATGGACTCAGAGCCAATTTACTGCAGAGAGAAAAGAACATTTTGTGTCTGACTGAAAAAGCAGAGCATGGGCACAAAAACAAGTGTTTTTAACTTACAGCATATCAATTATTTTACGATAGCTGTCCATGTGCACACATTTTCCTCATAGAAAATGCTTGGTAGGTTGCCCTTTTTCCATGGACTGAGAAACTATTCCTCATAACTTCAGTTTAGTGCAGTAAAAGGCTGTGCACACAGATGATACCTCAGAATAATGAAAATGGTGTACATCTTAGCATAATTCCAATGGTAGAGGATGGAGGATGTGCAACTGAGACTGTCCTGAGACACCTTAACTGATCCAAAATCTCAATTTGTGGGAGATCAGTGGTATATAACCCAGAACTAATGATATTTTGCATGGAAAGAACATGTCCATGGAATAAAAGTCCGTTTTCTGTAGCTGGCCTGGTATTACTCTCCTCTGCAACCAGTGATCTCTCAACATTTTTGCTGACTTCCTCCATTTCTGTTATTTCTATAAATAACAATTCCATGTAATAATTTTGTTTTCTCACTGAAAAAAAAAATGTTACATCCCTTTAAAAAATTGAAGCAGACCGTAGATTGTTCTAAGCAGTTAATATCATGCTTAGATTTAAGCACATAATAAAATTTGCTGTATTCCTTTTAGAAAAGTGCTTGAGTTTTCCTGAATTAAATGGGATTTGAGCTCTTATGTTCTTTCCTGATTTGGAGTCTTTCTGAGATTTATTCAATGAAATGCAAAATCTTTATTCATGCCTCTATAAAACACATCTATTTTACAGCCAAAAAGAGCCACTAGAACATACTGTCCAACCTGCCCTATAATAAACCCAAGAACTCACCCAGATATGCCGATGTAAGGTAAAACATACTATATAAACTACTAGAATAAAAGAAGTAAAGCACGTAAGCAGCTGAGGAAGCAGAATCTCATTTTAACATGATACATTAAGGCAATATGATATTGATATAAAATACAAACCATATATGAAGCTCTTACTCAAGTAGCAAGGCATTTTCAAACCGTGGATAGTAATAATTCCTGGCTAAATGGAGTCTCTTTGCACTTTTTAAGCATTAGGAAAGAAAAGAACAGAGAATGAAGTAGCCTAAAAGTCTTTAGTGGAGAGATTTCTTTCCAGATGCCACTGCAACTTGCTTTGGGGATCAAAAAATTCCCAACTGGTGCAGTATTATTTGATGAGCACTTCTTTTTTCTTCAGATTCTTCTAGAGACCTCTGTATGCATTGTTATAGGATGAGATCAGCTTCCAGTTGTGCAATTAGGAATGTGAATAACATCTGCCACATTTGGTTTGTTCACTCATGTGAACACCCGAGGGAGTGAAATACATGGAGGATTGCTTTGTTTGGAGAAGGGGCAAGATAACATATTTTATAATTTTATCATTTCAATAGCTAACGCTATATGTTTATACTAGACAAGGCAGGATGAATAAACATACTTTGCACCTGATGAGAAAATTATAACAGCTTATGAGATCCTCTATTCCTGTAGTTTTTTGTCTCAACCTCAGATCAGTCCCGTTCATCACCACTTCGTCAGAATAAATGAGAAACTTCTTGAAGGGGTAGGCAATTAGTTCCAGTGCCAGTATCACCTCTCTTTTGGTTGTTTTTTTGTTTTGTTTTGGGTTGGTTTTTTTTTTTTCCTGCTGTGCTGTAAAAGCCTTGTGGAGGTAATACAAACTTCCATAAAGAGACAGAAATGAGAGAGGTAATGAGTTAGAGACAACAACTTCAGAACTATTACCAATATTGGCACCCTGTGCCCTCTCCACAGAGTCAGTAAGCAAGTTAAAGAGAGGTTGCATGCCATCAGGATCCATAGCTTTTCAATTAGTCCCAGACCTTCCACTGTTTCAGGAAAGGTATAAAAGGCAAACACAATAACTCCACTGGAATATGTATACTTCATACCCACTAATTAACGGAGAAGAGAAATGAAGAAGCGTATTCCCTCATGTAGCTGAACATTAATTTTTACTTTCTTCTTCGTATTTTTTTTTCTAACCAACAAAGTCTTCCAGCTTCTAATATATTTTTTGTATAAACACTCACACTGTCACTGCAAAACACTAGTCAAACCAGTCCTAAATTTTTACCAGCAAATCTTTATCTCATTTCCAGTGATGATGACTCAATTATTAAAGTACAACACTCAGATCTGATCAAAGACATCAACCTCTCACAGCAAGGAAAGCTCCAGAAATACTTTCCCTGCTTGGCCTGTGCAGCTACAGTGCTGAGAGGTCTGCCCTCCAACAGACAGCAGGACTCGAAGACTGCATGTACTTCTCCTCATGCTGGAATATGAAGGTGGAGAGAAAGAGGTAGGCAACACGCTGTTAAATCATCTCCGTCCCTTGGGTAAGGACAGCATGAAGGTCTTTATTCATCATACTGCAGGCACAGGGAAGGCCCCATTAGAGGGGACTTCTCTAAATCTGACAAAAGCCAATCTCTTTTTCTAACATGGCACTACTAATGCAATCATTCAGATCACAGCAACAATTCTTTTCTACCAAACCAATGGCTGCCAAAGTCAGGTTCACCTACAAGTATTTTTTCCCATTTACTGGTAAGTAAGCCCTATGTTGGTATCCCAGGTGAGATTATATTTCTCACAGTGTTATGATTTCTATGTGATTTACAGATACCCTTCATATTTTGATCAGATACGGAAAAGCCTAAAGGATGAATTGATTGTTGATAAAACAGAGAAATAGAAACACTAGTTCCAATTTAAAACAGAGACAAAAGAATTATAACAATTACCATTTTTTTTAAATATGAAGGTTAAAAAATTTTATTCAACATATAACTGAGCTGATAGTTTCAGGGTGTGACAGAAAATTAGATATAAGTTTCATATGTATTTATGCAATGATCAAACATAATTTGTCGTGGAGTATTCGGCTGTCCCTCTGCCACAGCTCAGAAAGTGCATATACTCATATGCACACACATGTCAAAGTTAGATGAAGAATAAAAAAGCATCACAAGCTAGTTATATGTAAAACTCCTTTGAGTTTTTTGAACGCTCGCAATGTACACCATGACATATTTTAATCAAATTTTTATGTGGAATTTTGAAAGTATGATGTGCAAATATGATTCCATAATAAAATAAACAATGTTTGTGTACGTTCTACCTGTAGTCTAACATTTTCACAATAGTCCCCTCTGTGTGAGTAGAATTTAAATGCCTTTGTTTCAAGATTTTTTTGTATTTGTTCCTAATACTTCAGTTATAGTGATATCATCAAAGGTTTCCCTTCAATGATATTTTATTCTGTAATGCTGAGCTCCACCTTTTAGTTTTAGGCTACTTGATTTCACTGGATGTGCTCTCTAGCCTTTCAAGTTTATTTGTATTGGGCAAGAAGCCAATGGTGTTAATGCATGGAAAACAGGTAGCTGTCAGGACTACTGCAGCAGCATGTCTAATTTCTTTGTATTAAAGCTGTCACAAAACATTAAGTAAGAGATTATATGAAGTATGTGTAGGGCAAATAGTTTATAATGTAATAAACTAATAAAATTTTGAACAAGCTAAAACATGATCCCTTTTATGTGTTTTCTTTTCCCCCCCCCCCAATTTCCCTGGCTTGTGCATGTTATTCCCCATTCTTTTCTAAACCATTGCTGAAAACCTAAGTGGAGTTGTGGACACGTGTCTGTCTGTCTATCTATTTAAATATATTGGTATTTAATTTTTTTTCCATGAATGACAGAAAGATCCTTTATGTATTTCTGTTCCCCTGGTTATCTTTCTAATGCTCAAGGGGAAGAAAACAACTTTGACAGCCTCAGTGTACTATGTCGACAACAATGAAGTTTTGATCTTGCTTAGGTCCTCCAGATGTTACAGCAATACAATAAAATCGTAAATGGAGAGACTTCTTTGGCCCTAAAGTGGCACAAATACATTTTTAGCTCCGTTTTATGAATAAAATATTCATCAGTAATAGAGTGTTATGCCATGTCCATTTCAGAAAATAGAAGCTACAGGAAAGAGTACATTCTGTCTGAAAAAATGTGGAAATGGAAATGGAGTCTGGTCTACAGACTCCCTAAGATGTCTCTGGAGGTGACACTTCACTGTGGAGCAATAAAAATCAAGACTTAGAATACATAGTTGCAGCAGTATATATATGAGAGAATACAGCTAGGTATCAATGAATTTACCTACGCTTTTGAGCTGATTTGGCCATCATTTTGTACTCATCCTTCCATGTGGTCATTCACATCTCACACATATTCATTCTCCTGCAGGAGGTGTGGAGTGAAGGCTAAAGGAAAAACTCGGTGAAGGTTTGAAGACACTCAAGATCCCACACACTTGCATCTCTGGGTCTGGTCCGGTGCTTCACCATTAAAAATGAAGATACCTTCAGTGCAGAAGGTGGTTCACAGCACCCACCTCTCTGCTGACTACAACTCCCTCCATCTTGATAAACTAACTCAGGTATTTAGACATTGTGAATAAATTTTCTTTCCTTCCAGAAAAGCTAAATGAAATAGGGACTGTATTAGGGTGTTTGCTCCAGGCTCCCTGGTGTTGTGTTTTGCTTTTGAATTTAACATGCAGATTTAGCCTGATTAACCATGATCTGAGGGCCAAAGACACATGGTGGCACATGAAACGACAGCTGTCTACACAGTTTCAGTGAGACAACATTTGCATGAGAGACCCCAACTGAGGTGGTGTTGCAGATCTTTCAAGGAGGCTTCTGCTTCTCTCAGTTTTCTGAAAGGCTTTCTCTGCAAATTCCTGTTAACCCTCGCAGTTATTGTTAACCCAAACGGTATTGTTCTTTCCTTGATTCACTGACGCTTTCTTCTCAGGTTCCCTTATATTTCAGTTCAAAAAGGAGGAAAGCTTGTGCTGTTCAGCCTCACAATGAGGAGGTGGGAATGTTTTTCTCCTGTCATGTAAACTGTGGTTAAAAAAAAAAACAAAAGTGCTAGCCACCACTTGCTTTTTGTCTGAATGTTGAATCTGACAATGTCTGTTTCATGCACTGTGAGAGAAAGGAGACCCAAACCACACTGTAACATAAAGAATAGCTTGTATAAATCTTACTTTAAGTCAGGCTTTCTTCATTGAAAGGAGTCTGGAACCCAGGAAACAGAGAGAGAGCAGGGGGGTGGAGCACGGGGAGGGGGAAGAGGAATTTCCCTCCTTCATCCTTCCTTCAGTTCCCTAATAACAGCATTGACTGAGTGGCAGCAGCTCAAAATGAAGGAGTGGTGATCAGCTTTAATTTGCCCTAGTTCTTCCTGCCTTGAAGAGGCGAGACAAGCCAGGCTGCCAAAACATGGCCCTAGAGTTGCCCAGCAAGACTCAATCTGGAAATCTGTAATGTAGAGTTGGGCTTTAAAAGTGTGAAGGACACGCAAGTTGAGACTCAGGTGGAGGTTTTTGACCTGTAGTTTCAGTCTCCATTAGACTTGGCACAACTATGGCTCCAAGGCACTCTTACAGATTCTCAGTAATGTAAAGGTACAAAACCAGACAATCAGAAAAAAGGTAGTAAAAATAGGTATCTGTAAAAGTTTAGCCACTTCTAGGATTGCTAAACAAGACTGGATCAATGCATTTTAGTTCAATCTCTGAAGAAGTGCCCATTAAAAGTGCAGAATTTAGAGCATCCATGGCTGGATTCAGTTTCTCTTGTAGAATTTCTGGGAAAGCCTAGAATCCACAGTCACTTTAATTTACCTGCTTAGCTCCAATAATGGTCTCCCAGCAGTGTTATCTAAGCCATAATTAATTACATGTATATATTTATTTTTAATTATTTTTACGCAAACATTTATAAACACTGGAGATCTGTAAATTGTAACCACAGAATTGAAAAGTAACATACTCATCTGTACTTATTTAGGTGAGTGATTGGCTTTTGAACTGAGTTCAGTAACAGAAAAATGCTTCTGATAATGCAGATTTCAGAAATTAGAGACATGAAAGCGTCTGTCAAGGCTGCGACAATCCTGATATAAAGAATCATTGTATCCTGTTGCTGAAATAGTTAACAAGTAATTTGGCACACCACTGGGAAGTAATTTCTCCTATTTGAGTAGGGCTCGTGCTAGCATTCAACCTTGAAAAATATTTAATTCAAAAATCTGTTGATAGACTTTTTATATTTAAAGGAATTCATAAACTGTAACAAAGCTATTTCAGCAGAAGTATTGAAATGGAAAAAGGGACTTTTCATCCTGCATTCATGTGCCATTGTCGAAATTCAGAAAATTCTTTACATTTTACTATCAAGAAAACTACATAAGTACTAGCCTTGTTTAGAAGAAGAGGACTCAGTGAGTATTATACAAGACTCTTGACAGTTTGTTTCCTTCAGGTACCATGATTTTACATTTGAATTTGACCCAAGTGATGTGCTGAGAAGTGTTCAGCTGATAAAAAGGAGTCTTCTGTGAAACTGTCATATTTTTGGCTCATTTTAATAGGCAGTGGTTTCATGTCAAAGAGACACTTCACATTTGTTACAATTGGCAGCTTTTTTTTTTTTTTTTTTTTTTTTAGGAAGCTGTGAAGCCCTGATTGGAGCTGCAGCAAGCTTGTCACCAGAGACTCAGACTCAAGCCCTTTCAGTCGTACAAGCCCTCTGCAATTTGCTTGGCAGGAAACTGGCACGAAAATTGTGCCACTGAACTAGCAAGAAAGAAAAACAGAAAAACTCCTTGAAGCCGGTGGAATTTTGGACACCCTCATGTTAACTGTTCAGACTGAGACCACTGCATGCCCTTCCTTATTTCATATGTGGTTTTCAGTCTGATTCTCCTCAGAAATGTGGTTAATGCATTTGTGTTGTTTACCTGCTGGTTGCCCTATCCTTTTTCTTTTTTTTTTTTTTTAAATTGGCCATATTCAAACAAATTCAAAAGGCAGTAGGTGTGGAAAACTAAAGGGAAATTATGTTTCTGTAAATTTCATGAAAATCAATGCAAGTAGAGGAAAGATCAAAATCAGTGCTCCTACTGAAGAACAAATATTATACGCTGTTCTTGGCAGCAGGCTGTTTGCCAGTTGGCACTGGAGTGCTGGCCAGCTAATCAGCCCTCACGCGGCTTGGGAACTAGCCGTAGCATGACCTGCTACCTGTGAGCGAAGGCATCCTTGGGAGTAGGGAGGGGAGAGGAGTTAGTCTGAGGATAGAAGTGAAGGGTTTTGTGGGACAAAGGATAGAAATCCATAAGAAATCAGGCTTTGTAAAGTGCATTGCTCACAAACAACTTTGTTTTATCTAGCCTTAAATGTATTTACTATAGTAGAAGGAAATTAAACACTATAAGAAAGAGAGTGTGCAAGCTGAAATAATTTGCATAAAACTGAAACAGGAGGAAAAAAAAATCCACCCTCCCCCTATTTCCATGAGTTTGTGCTCAATTGAAAGTAAAAGAGAGAAACAAAATTAAATGAAGTTTTTTCTCCTTTGAAGCATTTTGTCTTCATACCACAGCTTTATTCGCTGGGTGAGCAATGGGCAGCAAGAGGTGTAATTATGTTAAGAGAAAAATATTATTTTGTGTTACTAATAATTCCTGTATACAGGCATCGTTTCTAAAAGAGCGTTTCAAAATCTCACAGGTAAAACTCAATCTGAAGCCACCCATGCTAAGATATAAGCTCTGCAGCACAGTAGGGCTTAGAAGCATTTTCTATTTTTTAGATATTGTGAAGTCAAAATGGAGCTTCCTTCGTAAAAATAAGCGGGGGATGAAATAGCTGAGAGGACAGTGGTAAAAACCTGCAGAGGTAACACACTCGAACATTCCTCCATTAGCAAGTATCCCTTGCAAGCCCTTTTCATTGCCTCCCATGGAGGCTGTTTGGGCACATTGCTCAGGCAGAATCACTGCAAGTCACTGGCACTTGGCAAGGCAAGAGGGGCTAGTTGCACGGCAGAAATGTACCATCACCGCAGCTTTTGGAAAGGATGTGCCATCAGCCTTCTTGAATGCCTAACTAAGGTACTTGACAGCTCATTAGAAAACAGAACTCTGTCCCCAACCCTCTTTCCACCATTCTCTCTGACGGCTGAAGTAAAATATCACAAAACTCAGAAGTCATAGCCATGAACTTCAAGGCATTAACCTGTATAGACTTTTGCCAAAACTCTAGAACAGATATTTATCTGCAAAAATTGCTATTATACATTCTGTGATGGTAATCCACTACACGAATTTCTCCTCTCCGTTAAAGAAATAGGACCTTTTAATGTTAATATAAGCCTTAGGCTTTATTAACATTTAATGTTAAATGCTGTTAGTAGGTTGTTAGAAATCACATACACATCTGCATGAAATCACTAGGAGTCTTTTCATTATCTTCCAGGATGAGATGATGAACTGCTGAAAGAGGAGGAAAGAGTTGTTATGGATCTCAAATTTCACTACACATTTAGAAAAAAATCCCAGCACCAAATATGTAAAAAACCAATGAAAAGTTAGTAGGTTGGCTGATCTGCTGATCTGATAAAGCTTTATTGTGAGCTTTGACTGCATTGATTTCAGGACTAAGATTTGCAGGATACAAACTGTAAACTGTTAATGACAAATTGAGAAATTTCCCTTTGTTATTTAAACAGCACATGACTCAGTTTTCATTAGTGAGATAGCTGCTTCAATTTAAAAGTCCTAAATGCTGTAAATGGGTATTTTAATCATATTCAAATTTTTTTAAAATCCTAATTCATTTACCCACTAATTACTTAACAAATAGTACGCTGTGAAATGAAGAATGGGTGTTAAAACAAAATGGTTTATAATATCTGGCACGATTCCCAGAAATCAAGCCATTTCACATTCTTGATGCACTGCCAAATATGTTTTTGTTGTCTTCCTCTGTCAGTGTAAACAAACATGGTGGTGGCGGCTGGGGGAAGGCGGAAGGGCTGGAGGTCGGACTGGCTTTGTCCTTGTCTACAGCACATCTCCACCCCCTGCTACTCCCAAACGCTTCTGCAGATCTGATTTCCCACATTACTGCAGCATAAAGGAAGTTTAAAAGAGCTGCGTGTATACTTCATAGGAAGGTAATAAGGCATTGCAAGACTAACTTCACACTTCGCTCGTCTGTCAAGGGGGTCTCCCCTTCCCAACAATACCCCAATGTTTTGGTAGGCAGGCTCCAGCCCACTTAGCCAGCAAGGAGGCACGGGTGGAATGCCAGGTATGTCTACAGAGCAAAGTAGTGCAGGCAGCCTGACGCCAGGAGAGAATAGGCAGGTACCTATTGAGTTACAGGATTTCTACAAATCTAATCCACGTGTAATGTGAGACTTATTACAGAGTCAGCCTCTGCCAAGGCTGTGAAAAGTCTGGGGATATGAACAGCCCCAGAAACAATGATCCCAGTTAACTCATTGCAACCCAACATCAGTTGACCAAAACTAATGCTCTCTTATCCTTGTAATTCATTTCTTAAACAGCGATTACAAGCTGTATCTTATCAAGTATTTAATGGCAAATGCAAGAAATTACTGATAAGACTGTGGGTGACATTGTGTCTACTGCAACAATGCATATTTCTAATGAAGTTTATATTTATTGACTGAAATGTGCAATGTATGCAAATTAAGCAAGAGCATTTAACATGGGAAGAATTTTCATACCTTTGAAACAGCAAAACCGTCCTCAACTGCTAATAATACAAAGAAAAATATTCCCATGTTTCCAAATCTTATTACAGTTAAAAGACTCCTTGTTGATTTGGGGGGCATATTGGGAATAAACTGCAGCATTTAAAAATGGCTATCTGCTACAAGTCTGCAAATTTCTTCAGTCACTATAAGGCTGGATGAGGGCTCTGATAACCCATTCAGCATCTACTCATTAGGCATCATTTTAGTCATGCACCTATGGTGTTTTATATTCTCAGCTAATAAAGTCTTTCTCTCGCTTGATATCTTACCTGACTTTGTCAAATAATGAAGCACAGCCTTTCTCAATCAATTAACATTTAATATGGATGCCTTTGACCATAAAGAATAAGTTAATTTTATATTGTGGTTAATGAATGCCCACATTTCTAGAAATGATCTGCAGTTGCTCAGGTTATATTTGAAAGACAGAAACTCAGTAATGGTAATAAATGATGTTGAATCCACATTCAGAGTTGCACCTTGCAACAGACTAGTGATTTTGTTCCTTTCCTCAGGCTGTTTAATGGCTACATGACACCTTTAGAAAAGGTCAACTGCTATGGGGTCTGATATTATCAGTTCATCAGTGATACCCATCTGGCTATTTACTGACACACATATTCTACTCTAGCAACCAAAAGCAAACAAGGCTTTGGAAGAATAGCGGCCCAGTCATGACAAAAGTTGAAAGTTGGTTCAGGCTACATTAAGAATGATTATTTTGCCCAATTTGTAACCATTTTGTGATTGATAAAATCAGAACTTCAGAGATCATTCGTAATTATGAATTTCTCCTTGCTACTAGAATGCAATGGAGAAATACTTTGCTGATTGGTACACAAAATGGGAAAATGGAGAATACTTTTTATATTTGGTGTATTTGGCCCAAGTGATGTGGGAAATTTACATCTCTTATTTGTCATGGTTCCCATAATCTGACAATCTCCTGTATATAAAATTGGAGGAAATGGCCAGAACAAAATGATTTCAAGATGTCTAATGATAAAGCATGAAACCCAAAAATTGCTTTTTCTACCTGGATGCCTAATGAGGGCACCCTCTTGGGCCAGACCAAAAAAGAGCTTAAAATCTGCAGAAGCTACCATTGCAGTGCCATGTCTTGAGCAGCAGGTCCCAGTATGAATACAATCAATGCTCGCTGTTTTGTATTTGAGGAAGACAAAATATCTCCTAACAGGTTTCACAGGAGCTACCATGCTGTGGAGGATGACAAGTAGACCAGCAAATTGGAAAATGTTAAAGACATGAGTTTACCAAATGCCTGTCTAGGATAAATCTTTCACTAGTACTAGGTGGACAACCCATTTATTCTGTACGGCCTGGAAACATAGTTTCATAGCAATTTTCCCACCTTGTTAAAAAGGTGGAACAAGGATTATTCCTTTCTTGATTCAGCTTCTTAGACCTGCCACTCAAACTAAGGATCTCAAAACCATCCCTCACATGTAGCCTTCCATGGTCTTCCACTGTAAGTGGTGACAACCAAAGTCTGAACAGATTTTGACATTTTGGAACATCATTTCCCCTGCTTACATACAGTTTCACTATTTCATCCATCTCAACTAGCAAGAATAAAGCTACTTATTTCCTCCTGACCAAAAAAAAAAAAAAAGTAATGAAAGACCAAGGCAGTGCTGCTTCTTGATACTTATATGGTAGTTGCAAATGCTTATATATTTGCCTTCTTACAATTTACTACATTATCTCAGTAGAAACTTTTAACTCCATTTGCTGGAGATCTGGACAAAAGTTGATGCTTAACATTTAGGTTGTCACATGAGGTCTCAGCTTGCCTAGCGTTCTTTACTCTTCCTTTTGATTAGTCTTATCCCTGCTTAACCTCTGTGGTAGGTAAAAAGACATTGTTAATCAATGCTTACATTGTGTAGGCCCCTTAGAAATAGCATTCAAAACCTGGAAAAGCAAGAATGTACAGGGTAATCTACAGTAATCTTCTCAACCCTAGGAACGCTTTTGATTGGAATGATAATGCAACTGAAAAGGTAGCAACTTTTAAGACAGTCTTCCTGAAGCTATAAGGGCATTAAACCAATGAGAGTGTGGTTGTCTTTTTTATTTTAAAGCAGCAAAATGGAGAGTTTCAGCAACCTCACCTAATAGGTTACACCAAGTATTACAAAATGCTATGTAAACTGTTGACCTCTGTTGGATTTATTGCAGATTTGCCTTTCTGTTATTTGATGCATGAAATACATGAAATACAATGTTCATGTCTTTGCAACTAAATGGCTAAAAAATTTTCTGGATACATTACTCTCTAACACATACAAAAACGATAAGCTTATTAACAGATGCTTGGTTATTTTCCACCTAAGTCTAGAAATTCTAGACTTCCCAGACATCACTTACATTTATGTAAGACATAGAATCGTAGAGTAGTTAGGGTTGGAATATTCTTCTCTAAATAAAATGTTAAAGCCAATCTAAGACTCACAATGTTTGGTATTTTGGGTTTTGTTTGAGGAGGGATGGGGGTGGGGGAGGGGGCAGGTTTTGCTGGAGAACAACCTTGTAACATTTTCATATTGACTTAGCATCAGGCTTTTAAATTTATGTATAGTTACACTACCATTAACATGTGAGTAAATGTCTTTAGATAGCCAGCTTCCTTCAACCCTATTATTCACATGTGCAATTGTTCATATACAGTGTCCATGCTAATCATACAAATTTGGTATCCCAAAAGATCTGCAAAAAAAAGCTGTTTAAGAAATAAGAAAAATCTGTCCTTTTTAAATCTCACTCCTCAAAATACTGAAAACATTGTTTTCATACCTACATTTAAAATACTCTTGTTCTAGTCTAAATTAAATTTGTTTGTGAGAATTTTTCTTTTTTTTTTTTAAGATCTCTAAAAGAGACCTAAATAACTGATTTTATATTCCTAAGCCCCTTGCAACGGCATAAATGATAAATCTCTTGCATGTTAATTTCCAGCCCACACACATTCTCTTTCCTGAAAGCCTCTGGAACCTTTCAAATATGTACAAGATAATTTATAAATAACTCTTCTAAATACTATTTAAAACACACATGAGGAATTTGGTTCAGTGACTACTATATACTATTGAGAGTGTATGTAAATGCATTGTTTGGAAGAGGCGCATGATAGTCAGGTCAGTGAAACCCTTGTGAAGACAAAAGAAGGGCAAGCATCCCTATGCTGGTGAGCTCAATTAGTTGACTAACAACAAGGTAGTACTGCTAAAAGTGAAAGCTGGGTTAGGGTAGTCATCAGAGCTGTTTAATAGCTGACCACATTTTTGTGCTTTCCAGGAAATGCAATGAATATATCACTGTAAAAAGTATGCAGGCTGAACAGTTAATGGACTGGTACAGAAGCCAGGAATTTTGCTGCACATTTTTCACCCATCAATCTTTAGAGGCCTTTGAAAGATAACTAAGAAACATAAGCCATTTGTAAATTCATTGACAATTCATTGCAGGGATGCCTGCACTTCACTAGAAAATTCTTATGTGTCTGAAATACGGAAGACTTAAAAACTTTTAAAAGTTACAGACAATTTTATTATTTCCCATATTTGTACTGTATTTATAAATTTAAGGGGTAAGTTAATTACTTTGCAAAGCAGGCAGCTAGCTGGCAAGTCTTTCGCAAAGTTTCCTCAACTCCTCACCAACGTCCTCAAGGTCAAGGCTGAGGCCCTACTTTGGACACTTTTTGGAAGCTAACTGACACAAATCAGCTGGTCCCACAGTCTCCTCTGCTACCCAGTCTCTTTGCTGGGCTCGTGCTTCTAAGGGCAGAGCTCTGGGCACCTGCTGACAAACTGGGCTTGTGGCACAGCCCGTGATCAGTTGACACTGAAGGTTGAGACCAGTGGGGACTGTCCCAGGTCAGCTAGAAAAGTCTGGTGCCCCGAGCTCTGTGCTCTGGAGTTCAGGTTCGGGTGGCCTCTTCATAGAGGCCTGGTGGACGATGTGAATGTATGGCTAGTTCATTTACGGCCTTTAACCTACCTGGCTTTAACTGTGCAACTGTGCACAGTAGCTAACATTCATCCCTGGAGGTGTTCAAGGCCAGGCTGGATGGGGCTTTGAGAAACTTGGTCTAGTGGGAGGCGTCCCTGCCCATGGCAGGGGGGTTGCATCTAAGTGATCTTTAAGGTCCCTTCCAACCCAAATCATTCTATGATTCTACATTTTAATGTCTTGATTTACTAGTCTGCTGTTGTTAACATTTTTTTCTGCCTTACTGTTGGCAGAAATCTAGGCTCTCTGGGAGCTTCTCTCCCAGCAATGAAACTAAAGACTGAGAATCAGTGCCAATGTTCACAAAAGTAAGCTGTTCTGTTTTGTGTGATTCTATGAAGTTGCTTTTGAAATGCCTGAGAAATGTGTGTTTTCTATGATATGCCACAAATGGCTTTAATTAAAAAACAAAAACAACTCCCCTGAAAAACTATTTTCTGTCACAAATATGAAAACAGGAGGAGAATGTGGTAACCCTGGCTATGAATTGCTTTAAGCCAGATTGTTTGTAGCTTCAGAAAAGCTGTGATGTTTTGAAGTCTGTGCTGGTCTTTGGTCACATTATATTGAGAATAGGTTCTGCGAAGCAAAAGGAAAAGAAAGAGACGGGCTCCACAGCGCTGCCTCTTGCTTTGGAGAGACCAACAGGTCTCATCAATACTTTGGACATGATAAATTCTTAGATGCAAGACTTCTCTCCATTTTATTCTGAGTGACACACTGATAGGTCTGCCTTCTTCAGCTCATCCCATGGAGCAGCAACACAGTCTCTCCCTGCCTCAGAGACAGGCTGGGACTGCTTTTATCTGCATTCGTGGTTTCTCCCCAGGGGTGCAGAAGCGTCTACGCTACATCTCTGTCACACGCCTCACTTGCAGGATGATGCTGATACTCAGTTTCAGCTCTCATGAGGAGCAATGGGGGCCAGGTTTACTATTTTAGAGAAACAAATGCCCAATCCGTCCTTTTGCATGTACTGGGCTGCATGCAGGCTCAGGCATTGATTGTTGCTGCCACATATCATCTGATTTCTCTTTTCAAGCTTTGCTTTGCAACTGTTGTCACTTAGCCTTCTTTTGGTTCTGTTGCAGGCAGAGATTATAGCAGGATCAAATGATTCAAGGAGCTGGGGATCTTAGCAGAAGTTAAAATGCCTTTGCCTTAATCTAGTTGTGCTTTCTCTTAACCCTGGCCATTTTGCACAGATCCTGAGTCAGCTAATGCTCAGCTGTCATGTCAGGAGTGCTGCCACCTGCCCAGCCCTGGCATCCTGAGCTGATGAATGTCACCAGTTGCCTCCAGCGTAAACGAAAGGGCCACCTCCCAAATGATCAGCCTGGAAACCAGCTTATGTATTTTAATGGCATCCTAAAGACGGGCTATTTAATTGGATCTTCTCCAAACTCACAGACTGGTCAGGAATAAAAGTTGCGAATATTAAGTGAAGACCCAGCATTAGCTAAATGTGTGATGCAGCCACATCCACTCCTGAATATAAGAAAAGACAAAATAATGATTAATGTCATAATCGTTGCCCAACGTTAAAAAGGGTAGCATTTCTACTGCTCAGCCAGCAGGAAATCTTATTTCAAGGAAGTTGTGATAAACAGTTAGAAAACCTGTTCTAACAGTGCATGAAGGTATTGGCCGTCTCCCAGAATATTTCCAGCAAGCGTAAGACCAGCTACTCACCATGGAGAGGCAGCTGGAAAAGACTAACAGAAAACAAGAGCAGCGTGTGAACTGTGAAAGGGAAGTCTCCTGTTTATAAAGGTTAGTTGCAGTTATCTTTCCTGGAGCGTAAATGTTGCAGAGAGACTAACAGCTCAAAACCTGAAATGGTTTGTTAATTTATTTACTCATTCATACATACAGCTGAGTTTGGCTAGAGCCTGATTTGCAGTTAGAGGGAAAGACCGTGAGTGAAATATATATCCTTTTGTATTGGAAATAATGATAACTGTTAGGAAACTCTGGAAATAATGATAAATCCCTGCTCCAGACATAGCAGTGAGTTCTGGTTTTATAATTAACTAAATAATTCATTTTGACTCATACAGATTGCTTCATTTCCAGACACAATTTAAAACTGTACAGCAGTATTATTTGCAAGCATTTGCAAATTAGTACTCTCATTTTTAATTTGCTTATACAGTGCAAAAATTGTACCAGAAATGTCTTCACCTTGCTTCTCCTGTTCACCCTTTCTATAATCTAAAGGGAACAGTTCCTCCAGGTGTGAGATAATAAATTTTCAGTCAGTTTTGATCCCATGTCTGTTTTTTGGCATATGACTTCCTTTCTTTGGGTGGGAGAAATTTTTTTGAAAGACAAAGCTACATTCTTTAGTGAAAACTAAACCAAAATTCTTTGTTTCATCAGGAAACACGCTAATAAATTTATTGTTTCCTATGCTTAATCATCTCATTAATGTTTTTACCAGGTTCTCAAAATATTGGTAACTAGCAGAAGTGTATTTATGACACATAAAGATTCAAAGTTATTCACACAATGATATTTACAGTGCTAACAACTCTGATATTCTTAGACCTTCTCTTAGTATCATATTCTTCCCTGTTAAAACTCCTCCTGAATACAATACTTAGCTTGGGAGGTTTCTGCCATTTCCCAAAAGCTGAAGACTGAATTTTTCCTTGGTTTATATCTTCAGGCTTGCAAATGGAGGAAAAGCAAACAGATAAATACAGGAAAAAATTGTTCTTTAATGATGAATATTCATTAATGAAAACAGATTATCCTGTCATGCATACAGCCATTCAGTCACATCACCTAAAGGTACATATGTGATACGGACTTCCTTTTTTCAAATGCGTATTGCAAAGAAAGCCGTTCAGGAACTTAGTATTTGACCTGAATGAGGTTGTTGTAACTGGAACTGTGTTTTCTAACTGGAAAGGACTGAAATCTTTGCTATCCAATTTTTATTTTTTAAAAATAGTTGGAATAGTGTAATTACAGACATGGTTTATAAGGTTTTGGTTTATAAACAGTGGCTTTACATTGATTTATAGAATTTTACAAATGTAATCCAGATGAGGATGTGGCCTGATGTTGTATTGGTGCTGTCGGCACAAGTGAAGCAGACGTTTTAGGCTCTGTGGCGGTGAAACAGCCACGCCTCAGACTCTGATTTTTCCTGTGTGCTGGAATGACTGATTTCTGCTGAGAAAGGGCAGGGCAGGGCAGATGGTGGCTACGCTGCGGTGAATGGACTCACCCCACGCCCTCCCACTTCTTCAAGCAGAAAGCCCAGCTCCCCCAACAGCTCTCTGTCCCACCTCCATCTCTCTTCGGCAGCAGTGGCTCTGCCCCAGTCTTGGGGAGCTGCATTCAATTTTTTCTTATAGCTCTTTCAGGCACTCCTGGAAATGCTATTGACTGTGACAAAAGCTTGGACTGTTGTTTGTTTGAATTCTCTGGTATGCACCTGAATTTAAATGTTTTTATTTCCTAAACAGCAGACTTTAAGACAAATACTTGAAATGAATGTTTGAGTGTTGGCTTCATCTTTCTGCCTCTTGCCAACATAAATAAATAGTTCTTCTGTGTAGCTGAGGATGCACTATTACATTTAAAAATAGTTACGTTACAAACTGAGTGAGGTACTTTTACTCTGAAATATCTGGGGAGGATAAAAAAGCAAAACTAGTTTTATATTTTAGGCATTTATAATTGTACATGCACTTAATTGCTGTTGTGACTGTTCCATTTTTCCCACTTGCACATACTGATGGGCCCATAGCTCTGACTCTGGCTGCTCAGTGGAGAGAAGAAGGAATAAAAAGCATCTGCCCTATATTTTAGATTTTATTCTGAGATGTTTCTTATCAGTGATGTGGGGAAAAGTTGGAACTTAAGAAGGAAGTGGCTCTTGTCTGCCTGCACTGCTTGCCCACGGGGATGCTGAAGAACTCACAGCATACTCTAAATGAATAGGACATGAAGTAATCCTAAAATGCTGTCTGATTTTCTTCCCCTAATAAAGTAAGCTCTCCTACACCTCTTAGCATACTGACTGCTGCACAGACCCTAACCAGTCTTTGCATTATTGCTTGATCTTTCTGTATTCCAGTAGTTAGTTAAAATGTCAAAGACTACTTCAGGTTTAAATAATTTATCTTTTTAAGAACTAACATCTTCTACTTTTGCCATTAATACAGAGTCATTTCATACTGTATCCTGTTGGGTCTCCTTTTACCCAGTTCACAGAGAAAAGAAAATATACTTCAAGTTCAGGCAGAATGCATTTAGTTTAAATGATGGCACCTCAACCTGCTTAATTCTGAAGGTTCCAGTTCAAACCTCAATGTATTGGCCAAGGTGGCCACTGTCTCAGCATGAGGAGATGCTGGTCCCCTCCCAGGACCAGGCATTCTGGATCAATCTGTAGACCATTTGTGGGTTGGTTGTGATCAGCAGAACATCAAGACATCTTCACCCGCTATTGCAGCATGTCCATTGACATCTTAGCAGTCATCCAGCCTATGGACTGTGAATGCTACAATGGTGCTTTACATATTCAGTAAGTTTGCCTGCTCCCACATGTGGGATGGCCATGTGCAAAATTCATACTTTGACATCCCTCACAGAGGTGCAGTTCTGCCCATATGGATGACAACACATGCACATGTATAAAGTTCATGTTTCTTCCTTGCTCTATGTGGAAGCGAAAACAGTCCGAAGTGTTTCAGCTGAAGTTTTAATATGTTTCTTTTATTTTCCCAGGCTTCAGTAGGACGGCCAACTCTAACTCATTTCCTATTTTGATCTGAACAGCACTGTATTACACTGTTGGGGATTTTAATTTTTAATTGTTTAAAATTAGCATCTAAATTAGGATGAGCTTTTCCATGGGACCCAACAGGAGTAATGTTAGACCATACTGAACACTGAAGAAAACTAGCTTTTCTAGCCAATGTGTAAAGGAGGAACTTGCTTACATGTTGTGCCTTAATAGGGAAGTTAAATTGGCATGAGCTGACAGTCCTCTGAATTTAAGCCTGTATGTTTTTATCAGCGTAAGTCCTTGGGTGAATGGATTCTTCTTGAAGACATAATCTTTTTCTGTTTAGCTAATATCACTTCCAAAATTATTTAATCCGAACAAAGAAATGCAAAAATATTCACTCATATTTGGAATAAGGGTGTCCAAATGGAAAGTCATAGAGACATCAATATTACTGACAAAATTTGTCCTTGGGGAAAAAAACCCGACAAACAACTCATGCATCTATCATGACTTAGAAGCATGTATTAAAATATTAATTGAGCAGATTAAAAAGTGTAAGTATTCATGATCTACTAGCATAATTTTTTGGCAAATTTTATAGGTTATATCTTTATCAGAAATCTGTAAGCACTTTGACTTTTTTTTTCCTTAAAAAATGACAGTGTAAATATTCCAGGATATATTCAAGTGCAAGAAAACATCTCCATGATAAGTTTTTTACATACCTTTCAGGGCAGTGTTGGTTCATTGCTGGTATAATTTAATAATAACAGAGCAAATGGCATCTGAGATGCAAGACATGAAATAAAATCTAAGCTTGTGACAGCCTTTGAACCAGAGGCTTCATATGCCATTTGCTGTGGCCACAAATGAGTGATCTTGGAAAATCACCGGCCTGAGCCTTTGCGTTGATTCTTGAAGAAAAAATTGGGACTGTTTGAAGAAACCACTCCTAGACTGTATTGCTACCTACAACTTTCACTAATAAGAAACCAAACTGATTAGTTTGTATTGAATATCAGATTAAATAATTCAAATACAAAATATGGTATTATTTAATATACCAAATCCTGCAGTCAGAAAAGACAGAGCCAAAGAATTCCGTGACCATTCAGGCCTCAGAAGATGGATATCTAACAGTGGACAACTGTAGGATTTGTTCTTGTCCTTGACAATTCTGCCCCAAAAGAACATGGTAGAGGGAAAACTACAGTAGCAATGAACTGTGCGAATACAAGCATTTTGCTTTTCTGATTTTCTCTGGGTTTTTTGTTGTTTTAAATTAGCAGTCTAAATTGAACAAAATTAGTTTTCCCATAGGATGCTCTTTCTCTTTCCTTTGGTTACTGAGGGAGTCAAAATGCCCAACTCTAGAACTAACAATAGTTAAAGCTTAATAAATTACAGTCAATTTAGCCACCTTAATTTTTTATCATTGTTGGAAAGATCTCCAAAATAAAAAAAGGTAGATATTCAGAATTCAATTTTCATATTTTTGGGCATTTTGGACTCTTTTGGTCACATCTGTATTAATGAATAATTCCTTTTTCAGGTTGTGGTAATCTTTCGTTTTACTGGAGGAATAAGGGAGAAAACAAAGAATAGGAGTCAGGACAGAATGAACTAAAATATCTCAAGGAGTTGGAATTTTATAAGTCATCATGGTGAAGATGAATTGGTAGGCAAAGGGCAGGTGAGATGGTCAAAGGTGAATATAAATAAATGGGATAGTTTCACAATTTATCATGTGGCTATCGCCTGTACATACATGATATCTGTCCATCCATCTTGCCCTTGGATCTGGCTACCCTGCTTGTATATCCAGAAAGATAGGATGAATCAAAGGAAAAGACATAAGCTTGTAAATAGGTGTCTACTCTTTCTTATGCTAATCTTCTCCGGGGTCTCAATCCGTATCTACTCTGAGTAAGTAACAGGATAACTGCATAATAACTTTTAGCTACTATCATGCTTAGAAATCACTAAAGCCAGTCAGCTCATTAGTCTGAAATCTTTTAAGACAACAATTCAGTTTAGAAAGACTAGCACTGAAAAATCTCTAAGAATGAGCACAGTTATACAGCAGGAGCCAGTACTGAGCTGATTTGGGGACTACAGTCTTTTCTAAGAAGATTTTTAAAACATTGCTGCAGAAACTTGTTAAATTTTTGTGCTCCCTGTCTCATAGTTTGAATTTGAAGTGTTACTTAGTCATTGTCTATAGAAGGTAGAAATATCTTTAGTAGTCAAGCCCTACCAGAATCTCAAAACCTAAAAAATTTTCCCAAGTATCTAAAAAATATTTAGTTCTGATCAATTCAAACATTCATTTTAATTTGTCTTTAATAGCCACTGGAATTAGTGTAACCTCAAATTAAAAGCTATCTAGAATGAAAAGAATTTAATTTTCGAAGTAACAAGACAGAACATTTCACAATTACTATTGCTCTTCAATTTGAAATTCAAGAAAAAAGTCCATTTTTAGCAAATTTCATATGCATCCTTAGGCAAAAGGGGATTTTGTAAAAAAAAAAAAAAAAATAAAATCCAAATACATATAGTTGTGAGACCCACACTGCTGAAAATATGTTTATTGACTTGCATGGATTTTTGGTAAAGTACAGCACAATCCAAAATGTAAATATTAAATTTTGTGTTATTTCTTTCTCATTGTGAAGTATATGGAGCTGTCATGGATAAACGAAACCAGAATGAATTAGATGGACACTTAAAAGAGTTAGAAATCTGACCTCTAAAGGGTAAGGCACCAAGAACCAAGAAAGATGATGAAACTCTGCTGCCAGGAGACTGTACTTCACTCAGTTACTCTATTACTGTCCAGCACAAGAACTGTTACATCAGTAATTTTTGCAGGGATTGCACTAGTTCCTGATCCAGGAAAGAGTCAGAACATCTTTCATACAGAATTACAGTTTCATACTCCCTTGTCTAGCTGATGCTGGGAAGTAAAGCAGTTCATAATCAGCTTTTGGTTTGTACTAAGATACTATGACACTGTTGCTAGGACAAGCTTCTTTGTAAAATATATTCTTGCTTTCAAAACTTTGGGCTGGAATTGTCAAAGACCAAGATCCAATCTCTGCAACCTGAGCACTAAGTGCCCGTAGGTTATAGTTACACAATTCCCCAAAAGCTGATCAAGGAATAACTGTCTCTCTGCATAACCCATCTGATCCCAGGTCATGTCAAGAGCTCACAGGAAATCTTTATAAAGCGCCCAAGCACATTACTGCCGGGCCCCTGGTGTAGTGAAGGTAGGCAAGACTACATACTCTCTGGAGAATGTCTAATGCCACATGAGGACCTGTAAGTCTGTTTTAATTGTTTAGACAGATAAGAATATTCATACTGAACACAGTCACAGAGTGCTCCTCATAGATGAGTCCAGATGTACGGCTTCCTTGGAAATATCTACCCACAGCTGTAGGTAAACATTTAGATACAAGTCTGTTTGGGCAACTTGCATGCTCCCACTTACTCGGTGAAAAAAAAAGGATCCATTTTCAATTTCTTTGTGGAATCATTCCAGTTTAGAAAAACATAAGAACATATAAAAAAATATGGTAGACCTTACATTACAGATCTTACATTACAGTGTTTTTCCCTCCTATCAGGTAACTCTATTTCATAACAGAAGATGGGAAATCAAGGATCAATTCATTTATAAGGACCAGTTTCAAACACAATAGTTGACATGCTTTGACACTGACTGCTAGTTACCCTCAGTTTAACCATGTTCTTAAAGTGGAATCTCTTTAGATTTCTTGGCCAATCACGTTTGTTATGGTATGTGTATCATGAGAGGAGCAGAGAGAGGCAGAGAGAGGGTCATTTACAAAGTGATTCTAACTGGCAAAAGTCTTTCTAGTCCAAAACATCCTAAGATTTGCGTAATATGACTTTGTGCACATTTAAATACTTAAATTGTCATTTTAAGGTTTTCTGTTTTTTAAACATACCTATTTAATTTCTTATCCTTTTCTTTGGTATGGCTTTAATGAATGGATTATGATGGTCAGTTTGTAATGCCATGAATGAAAGATTTAGGACCACTAATCTCAAGAACACTGCTTGGCGCCAGTAGACAAACAATGCACTCCCCAACTTGTTATCTCAGCCATACTAAGCTTTCACTTCTTACCTGCTTTCAAAGACTGTCAGTTCGCTCATGTAGCCCAGTAAGTAGCAGGCACAATCTTCTCACAAAGTTGTTTTGTATTTCCTGATTTTTTGGGGAGTTTATTACTTTATCATTCATTTGTCTATGCTGTAGCAAAGCTGAACTGAAATGTTTTTATTTGAAAAGCTTTGAGACTCTGAAGAGACTCAACTCTTCAGAAGCTTCTTTGTTTATTTGGGAATAACCTTTACCAAAAATATTAACTTGATACACTGCAATGGTATAATGAAATGATATAAGGTGAATGTATGTGCTCAACTATAAAGATTCCTCACTCTCTTATATCTGGAACAGAACAGACATCTTGTAACGAATACACACCATAATAAATTTTGTGCTCCTATCTCTTAAGCTGCCAAAAGACACCTACATGAAGCCAAGTAATTGAAGGTACAGCAACGCTTCTCAGATGATCAGGCTCTCAAAACTGTGCCTATAAAATAATGTCTTTCTTAAATGGATTTGTGACAATTCATTGAACAGTCATGTGTTTTAATGAGTTTTCTTACAAGTACGTACATTGAAAGGGGAACAATGACATTGTGTTTCTAAGCATTTTACTTTACTCAAATGCAGTTGAATGCATGCTTAAGCATAAGGACAGGTTATTTAGTCCTGCAAAAGGCAACTAAAAATGAAAACTCCACTTCTTTGATGGGAAGACTGCAAGAGCACTTGACTAAATATAAAACACTGCATTTTATTTTTGCATTAATATTTATGTGAGAGGTGTTAAGTGAATAAATAACATCCTGCAAATCAATTCAAGACTTTGACTTACAAAAATTGAAGACTTCATTGACCAGATTCTTGTAATGGTTTTCCTGTTGGTTATTGGAAACTCCAGGATGCCCCAAAATTGGGTAATAAAACCGCTATATGATATTTCTGAAAATTCAGAGGAAAAAAAGCAGTCTTGTTTTATTATTTATGTGGAAAATGGCTACAATTAAAATTTTAAAAATGCTTTACAGCTCTACTTTTAAAAAATAACACAAACTTTACCATATAGGAAAGAAGAGAGCAGGAAACTTATTTGGAAACTTTACTGAGAGTCTCATTACGTACTTTAGTCTTAAATTATTTGTAAATTACATCAATCCGAAAATCACAGGAAGACTGCAGACAAAGTGCCCAAATACGAATAAATTTATTTTACCTTAAGATGCGTAGATCATAATTTTGTAGTCAGTCAGATCCTGTTTAAGTCCACAGAATTGACAGAAAGGAGGAGAGAAGAGTTTGGCACATACATATCCACAGGATCAATAGTTTATGGTATATACAGATACATGCAAGATGTATCCTAAACTGATAAGTTACTCTACATTTACCACTCTTCTACATTGCAGAACATGTGGTCATCTTCTGCGTCCTCTCTGCTTCTCATACCAAGAAGTTGTTATGATTCAAGGCCATCCTGTGGGCTGCTACTGAGACCTTTTCAGGTTTTAAAGTAAAAGCTGAGGTATTTATTTCAGACTGATATATCTGCCACTTTAATACTTTGTATTTGTACGGAAATGTTACCAAAGTAAACAATGTTACCATAGATATTTACTAATTTGAAATAGAAAACTTCCAAAAAGTCTTTCCAGACACAAAAACAATCAAATCACTAATATAGAAACAAAATTTGATGCACGGTCTAAAGATAGCATTATTTAAATTATATTAGGGATCTCAGAATTACATTTGGGTATTGTAAAATTTAATCATACCTCAATTTCTTTATGCAAACATGTGTAATAAAAACACAAATAAAACTGAATGCAGAAACATGAACAAAAATTGAGGCTACTTTGTAAAAACTTTTTTTTTCTAATATTAAGCTTTTGAATAATTGGGTCAAGGTAGCCCTGCCTAAGCAGGGGAATCGGACCAGATAACCTCCAGAGGTCCCTTCCAATGTCAGCCATTCTGTGAGTCTGTGAAATCCTTTGAGTGTTTTTTTAAATAAAGTCAGTTCGATTGTAGAGGCCTGAGCCTATATAGTTCCCATTAATAGCAAACATGATCTGTTTGTGACTACCCTCCAAGTGAAACTGAAACACTTTTGTTCAGATCCCTGCTTAAACTTAACAGTTTAGGTTTGGAAATCTTCCTATTGAAGTAAATTACAGAAAGAAAAAGAAAATACTTCTTATTCATGTTTTCAGGTATTCCTCTGCCATGCTTAACTTGATGAAGTTTAGAGAGACCTTAGAAAAGCCTTTGGATTCAGCATTCAAGCCCAAAGTTGAACACAGAAGGTCACTTTCCAATGAAAAATTAAAAATTAAAAAAAAAAACCTTCAGTAAGTAGGTAAAAATATATTTAGACCCAATTCAATGAAAGGTGCCACTTATTTTTAAATTCATCACTATAGCCTCTCCTCAATGTCTTTTCCTTTGTATTTCCATTTCAATGTTTCTTCATCTCTGCTTTTTATTTTCATAATGGCTGTGGTTTTATTGCCCAACTCTTGACTAAAGATTTAGTGTTCTGCAATAAACTTTCTGTAGCTTGTTCTTAATCTTTATATCATGTCTTCTGGTCCCTTAACTGAAAACTTGATTGTTGCTTTACACCATGGGCCAAAGAGGAAGGGAAAGTTTCATAGCAACAACTGGAACATAAAGTTACAATGAAAAAAAGAAAAAAAAACACAACAACCCCAAGTTTTTTTCCCTAACCAAATGAGTATTCTCTTTGAGTTATAAAAGTCACTCTGATTTTGCCTCCTTTGTGTAATTTCTTTTCTGCTCATTGATTGTTGCTGGGCTGAACAATAAAAGTGGAGAGAGAGGTCATTAACAGGGCCCCATGAGTGGAACAGTGGTAATTTTGGAAGTACAGAATTTTTCAACCCACCTATTGAAATGAAGGTCTTCAAATGGAAACCAGGGTACAGCCCTATGGAGACCCTGAATCAGGAATTGCTATGATAGGTAATTTAGAATGAGAGGCAGGGAAGGGAAAAAAAACAGGTGTCAAGTGTTTATATTAAGCATTATTACTGACTACCTACCCAAATCACCTTCCCTAGAATTTTACAGTTAAAAGTCAATGAATCAATATGGGTATTAATACCAATCTTCTGCAAAAATGGAATTATCTGGCTATGACAACAAATTATTAATTTTGCAACTTTTGCTCTTACTGAGTAGTATTTGGAAATTCAAAGTACTTATAAAGATTTCATGAAGAATTAATATAATTTTATTCTAATTGAACAGCTGAAAAAAGCCTAATGTTTAAATCAATATTTATAATGTCTATGTTACTTCAGTAAACTCTGTGCTGTCATTTCTATCAGACAGAATTGTCATGCCCACGTGAGCTGCTGGAGGAAAGGCCTGATGGAAGAAATAGATAAGCAGAGGCTTCTGGCAGTATTTTGGGGACAGAGGGCCGATGGCCCTGAGCCCTTGGTGACGTGCACTACAGCATGGCTGTAAGACGGGCAATTCCTCAGGTCTAGGGCAGATTTCTTAAAATGGTTACATGTCACATTTTTTACCCTTGTAGACTGCAGGTAGTAATTTCTTCCCTTATGCAATTAATGAGAGACTACTCCTATTAAAACTGCCCTGGATGGCACAGAAAGAATATCAGTACATGGGAATACAGGATATGTAGGTTATAACTTTATTAATTATCAGGGAATTATCCAACAGTAATTTTTCCTGCACACATAATGACGTCTCTCCTGCTTTCATGAATAATGGTAAGAAAACTATTTGAGACAGAACAACATTTCTGCAACTGACGGTCCTGCTTGTCTCCTTTCAAGCTGTTTTTGCAGTTTCAATTCTTAAGCATTAGCCCGTGCAAAGCTTACTGCCTGCTTCTGGAAGGCTACCATAGCACTGGAATTGCCATACAGGTTTGGACCCAAAGTAGATCCATCTTTGTAGCCACCTTCAACTGTCACCTTCTTCATAGTCAGCATCTGTGGCAGAAATGTGAGAATATTTTCTGGGTGTACCATTCCAGCCTTGGGACTTTCTGAGCCAGACATGATAACCTTGTATCTAATGTCTTTAACAGACCTCTTTAGTCACTTTTATCTATTTTAGATTGCTTGGGTTTAGCTCCTATTAGCACCCTGTACACTCCTTGGGTAGGAAACTAAGCCAAGTCTCCAGTTCCTTCAACCACTCAGAGGAAGAAGAGGTGTGGAGAATAAGAAATTCTTCCTACTGATTCACTGGCACTTCAGCTCAGTGTCCCAGGTCTTTAGCAGAAAGCCCACATCTCTACATCCAGTTCCAATTCTGTTTTTTCTAGTGCTGAGGCATTCTCATAGCAAAAGTGTTCACTTCACACCCTGACTTTGAGATGGGCTGATGGAAGAACAATCTACTTTGCAAGAAGAGACGACAACTGTTCCCTTGTTTGATCTAGGAAAGACAAGGCTGAGGAGAGAACATGACCATTGTCCACAAACATATCATAACTGCAAGTGTCAGAGTGGAGAAGGCAGCTGTCTCTGCTACATGGTAATGTAATTGAACAATTAAGATGACATGCAGATTAAGCCTGGTTTCTCTCTAATAGGACTACTAAATCAAAAAAGTTCACCTTTCAGGAAGGAAACAATCTTTAAGAAGTCCTTGGAATATATACAACATTTGCTGGAGGTAGTTTAATTTCATTCTACAGTACTGGCCATTTAAATCACAACTGGTTCTCAAATTGGTTGTAAAAACCTCTCCAGTGAATTCTCAACACTCTGCCTCCCTACCCGGAAATCAAGCTTCCATGTCACTTCATCAGGTAGCTCTTTCTCTGCTTTCCTCCACAAGTGGTGGTTGTGGTTTGGACTGGGAAGTCCCCCCTTGTCTTGTCCATGGTCCCATTGTTGTGCTTGTGGCATGTGTAACCAAGTGCTATTACACTGATAAAACATGTCCGTGTATGTAGGAATTATTAAGCTTCTTATTCCAGAATTTGCTCTCAGTCAGTCACAAAACCACTTCTCCCTTCTTGAAGTTCAGAGAAGGTGGATATCCTAAATGGACCAAGGGAATTCCTCCACCATGAAGCCACTCCAGCTGTGATGGTGATTTGGGATGAAAATACACGTGGCGTAGGGGTAGAAATGACAATAAACATGCTTTCAGACAGCACTTGGCAAACCACATCAGTATCTTATTGCATAACCCCAAGTAGTGGTCCAGCTTCTGCACAGCCTTCCCCCCAAGAAAGACATATTAAATCTGTGAAAATCTTGGACTCTGGTCAGAAAGGCTTTTCAGAAGGCAAGTACGGCAACCAAAACAACATTTTCTAACATATGCAATGGTCTTATCATAAAAATGATCTTATTTACCTGCTCTTGCTGATTTTGTATCAGTATAATCACTGCTAACACAAGTAGGATTTGAAGAACAGACCAAAAAAAACTTGTAGTCATAGTACTGTGAACTGTTCTACTTTTCCCTGAAAGTGTAAAGGCTTCTAGTAACTAGAACAAAAGCAGATTCTACACATAGTACTGAAAAGTATTTTATACTGCCCAAATGCTGAAAAAGTTTATACTGTTTTACTATACAATATAAATTTATAATCCAGAATTCAATTAATGCGGTATCTAAAATCTAGCTGTACTCCTCACTAAAATAAAGCTGTACACCTGTCGAGCTGAAACAGAGGCATTTTAAAGCTTATACTGGCCATTATGTCCCTTGTTTGCTGAGAAGGAAGTAAAAGGATTCAGTCAGAGAAGGATAATTGGGCCTCAGTGCAAAGAAAAATTCTTCTTATATCCCTAAATCTCTATCTTCATACTGAGTTTATAGTTCTGCAAACTGTATATATGAGAGAGAGAGAGAGAGAGAGAGAGAGAGAAATGCTTGTTGTTTTGGTCTTGAAGTAATACAGATGTATATCCAGGGATTGTACACCATATATTTTAAAATACAAAAGAGGGGAGAAGGGGAGATAGAAGGGAGGGAGAGAAAGAAAGTTTTTGCAGAGAGGTAGTTACAGTTTTATTCCAGATTAAACACTTTTGTAATGGAATTATAGTTGTGACTGGTGACAGTATACTGTTCAAAGGCATTTGAAATTTCAGCTTGCTTTATTAGTTTTTAGAAATTGAAATTTACAGATTGCTTTATTAGTTTTAGTGTAGCACAGTTCTGATTCATCACTGACTGACTGATAGTAACTTTGACATGTTAAGACTCAATCTAGCAAATATCACATATGTAAACTATTTTTATATAACAAAGGATTTTCTAGTTCAACACAAGTCAATATAATGTTGCCAATATAATGGATAGTAAGTAATTATGACAGCCTGTATGGCCTTTTTGAATATGTGCCATTTAATAAAAAATACAAGCAATCATTATATTGCTTTTAAAAAAGCTTCAACTGTGTGGACATATTTTTAATATCATAAGAGCATTATGGGCGTAGCTACTGCTTCTAGGAGACATACATCTTTTGTCACTAGAGCAGTAAAGTGGCTAACTGCATATTTGTTGTTCTTGATGTTAAACTCATTCTGGCAGAACAACTTTGGCTTCAAGAGATATCTACTTTATCTTCAGAGCATCTTGCTTTTCTTCTTTTCTGCTAATATATTTCTAATGCAGCAAGTGAGTGATTTAAAAACCTGCCAGAATAAAGACTGGCCAAGACGGATCCAAAGGCTAACATAACTTTCCTTTCCCACAAATGCAGTAAACATCTCTCTGCCTTCTATATAAAGATGGGCAAGGGCGGGGAGGACAGGGGAAGGGGGGGAGAACCACATAACAGACTTTACAGTGATTTTCCCTTTTCTTTTTTTTTTTTCCACCGGTAAAAATAAGTCTTACCAGCTGACAAATGGCAGTACAATGTTTCTTCTCCAATATAAAATATTTTTCTTTCAGTTCTGTTTTAGTTTTTATAGGAAATTGTTAGCTAGTGTGTGATTTACACTCTAGCAGTTACACAGATCCTTTTTCCTGCCTGTTTGGTTCTTAAATTGAGCAATAGATATATTAACTTTCTTCCAGTTCCTTTATCTTAAGTGAATCAATATAATTAAAACGGTATGTTTCAGAATGCACAACTACTAGAAAACATTACCTACTGCCTTTGTAAATACTACCAGAATAGTTTGGCAAAATGGATTTTGTGCTGTGTAATGACTTTCTTGACTCTGCTCTTGCAGAGTTCACTTTCTGAGTAACATGCCAATAAAGCCTTATTAATTCTCTGCACTTACCGATTTGACAGGGAGGAGATAAAGCGAAGCAGGAGAACTGGATATTTGTAATTATAGTAAATACAGGTACCTTTTATTTTTCCATCAAACTTTTCTTAATTTTTAAATATTCTGGTTAGCCAACACTGAAGCAAAGCCATTGCAGTGAGTTTCCTCAGTGCAGAAAAAGAAAGCCCCTCATAATTCCTCATTTAATAAACATTTATGATAATGAAGAAATTTTACCTGTCATGCCATCAAACTACTTCTGTATTCTGACATTACTTCTGAGATTACTGCTTTGCAAATTGGCTTGGAGCAAGATTTGCTATGTGGATAAAAGAGTGGATGGTCACTATGTGGTCAATAAAGTCTCTTCTGTCATTAAACTTGACTTGAAGTAACCCAAATATCTTCTGAGTATTCACTATATAACTCAGGAACTATTATTGTCACAATCACTTTATGTTTTATGATCTAATTGACTTATATTCTTGGTGGGAAGGCAGGTTTCCAGCAGCTTCTTTCTAGAATTGCCTCTGCTTACTCAGCAAATACAGGTTATGCACAAATGACCCAGTACCTAAAATTTCTCTTCCTTGTATTCCTTCCTGTTTCCCTCTCAACCAACAGAGAAGGAAATGAAAACACTTACTTTTTCTCTCAGCAGTTAATTTATGCTTCTTGTATGCTTTTTTCAGTTCACATACCAATTGTTTGAATGAGATCTGAAAGAGCTCTCATTAGGCCTTCTGAAGATAATTGCATTGTTTCAGAAACTCTGCTCATTCCAAGATCCAAATTGGCTTGTGAAATTTTCTGGTAGCTCAGTAGGTAAACAGTATGGGGGTTTCTATGTTAACTGTTCGTGAGAGAGTGCTATGTCGCTCATGACTTTTAAAGCTTGGTTCCAAAGCTTATTAAAGGTGCAAAGCTCTCCTGAACTGTTCACCGTGGCTCCAGTTACCGTTCTAGAGCTATAAAGCTTAGTTATTGTATTTTTGCTTTCTACACAATCCTTGAAGTTTTATTAATGCGGTGTAAAACCTTTTACAGATCTTTAAAGCTACCTCTTCATAATTTTCTGTGTGCTATTTCTCCTAGATGTAAGGTTAGTTAAAAATGGAAATGTGATTTGGAAAGGTAATTCAGTTTTTATTTCCAAAGTCTAGCAGTTTTAAATTACTATATCCTTTCATAGCAACATTTCGAAGGCAGAAGAAAAGAAACCACAATATGCTTGTTGTACTGATGTTGAAAATATTTTAGCAAAAAAAAAGGAGGGGGAAGGGAGAAAGGGAGGGAAACAGGACTTTAGGCCAGGTGTTTTACTTGAGACTGACAACTGTTTTTAAAACACTGCTGACCCTTTAAGCCCGTATCCTAGCATAATATATGTTTATGTGATACATTGCAAATAGAAAAAGAGAAGATTCTCTAAATATTAGACTAAAATGGGAACTTACTTAGACAGAAATATTATAGCAAGATTTACCAAACAATGTCTGAAAAAAGTACGGTGACTACTACAATGTCATGACAGAAGTGGAATAGTTTTATTTAGAGGGGCATATTTTCCATATGGACTTGAACTGAAGCTTACTCACGCCAATGGAAAGACTCACTTGAATTTTAAATATGGGCCTGCATGAGGTGCTTTTAACAACTTAAAACGTTCTAGATTAAATAGCTTGGTTTCTTTATTTTTGCTGTGACCCACAGTCCTAACTTTCTGTATTTGCTAATTGTCTAATTACCAAAGTAGAGAAAAATGTGGGTGTCTGAGACATTTTTAAATGTTATTTCTATGCTCAGAGAGGAAAAATAACATCTAATTGCTTAGAACTTGAAAAAGTAATTTTGGGTAAGAATAAAACGTCCAGGGACTGAAAGTAACGGTCCTTATTCTGCACAAACCAGATTGATTTACTAGAATTTGTTCAGGTACAAAGACAACCTAAGAGTTAATTCTGAGTTCCATGAATCTAAATTTCCCCGCAGTTGCGACGAAGATAACCGTTATTCAAAGAATGGCATTTACAGGAAAGTCTACTTAGGTATGGCAGTTCTGTGTCTTGGAAATGGCTTCACTAACCCTGATGGGTTTAAGCCTGGAATGAATGATGCTGGTTGTGGTTGGGCTGATCACTTTTAAGAAAACAGAATTTCATCCCCTCAGTGACTGCTAATAGAAACAAGCCTAAGGAGGGAAATATCCATTGCAAAAACTCTGTTAATGCAACTTAATGAAAACATAATAAGAAATTGTTATGATTTTCTTTCTCCAAAACAGTTTGTCACATATTCAGCCAGTAAAAATGTTACAATACTCAGCAGAATTTCTTTTGTGAGCTTTTAGTGACTCCAGTGTTTTTTCACCAGTACTTTGCTGGTAGAATATGCCATAAACATGTTAGATTTCTGCTAAGGAAAAAAAAAATCACGAACATGACAAATGTGGTTTGGGACCAACAAATAGTGTCAGCAAGTAAGTGAGAGAGACAGAATGAACAAAGAAATCCTGGCTTGCGTTTGCTGCATGTTCCGTTAAACAAGAGGTTGCCCACTGTGCTGTGGGCAACCAACTGATGAAATTAATGAAAATTAATAATTCTTAGTGCCTCAGAAGTTTGTTGCACAGAAGGCAAAATAAAAATTCTGTTAATTATTCTTCGTGATATTGCACATATACAGATGCATAGATTTAAATACATCATGTGTGTTTTCTTTTAGGTCAATAAAGAAAGCTTTAGTGTACATACACATAGAAACAGAAAATCCAGCATGCTTTCTGTGGCCAAATTTATACTGCTGTTGAAATTTCAGCTTCTACAATCCTCAGTTTTTGAGGTTTTTAGATTTGTAATTTGATGGCATAAACACATTTTTAATTCATTCTCCTATGTTTATTTTTTAAGTCTGTGGATTAAAAGAGGGGCAAGACAGGGCTTGACACATTACATCATTTCACTTATAGTCAGTACAATTTATGCAGAGGATCCAAAGGATAAAGTGCCATACTCATTCTGAGTTGGTACATCAGGCTAGCGTGCATCTGGTTGCCAGTTTTTGTTATCAGTGGTATACAAGAGAATGATCTGGCTAGTGCTTATAGCCCAAACCCAGAAAAATAAGAGGCCATTTACATCTGGATCAACAGGTGGCACCTTTAGGTCAAGTCCCATAAAGGTTGAGAGACAAGGTACATCCGTCTTTATTTTACATATGAAAAGCCAAAGTCAAATGAAAATGTACACTTAGATATGGCACAGACTAAAATGCATTTTTGAAACACAGTATTTATGCATTAATATATTCAAGCTGCGAGTCCCTTGCATGAGAGTGTCATTTCCTTCAGTACGTTCAGGACTACCCTCACGCATATTACATACACCTCACTTTGTCTCTGCAATTCATCTCCTTAAATGCAAAACCAATACGCTAGAGTAAGTTTGTCTTGCAAGGCAAACTGACAGAGAAGTGAAACAGATGGTCAGTCATTCTGTAACGCACCCTGTCTTATGTAGGCACTGCAATCCACACCGTACCTTCAAATCATGTAACAGAAAACTTCCAGAAGCCCAAAGCAGATGGGCAGACCCACTGACTGGGTTGTGGGTATGGAGAAAGTCTGTTTACCTGAAACACAGAGCCAGGTTCAGAAGCACTGCCTTGAAATTCATGCTAAAGCAGTACTCAGTAAGAAAAACCTTGAAAGATTTGTGTTGACTTGAGTCAGCATTAAATCAAGGAAAGTAAGTGAATAAAAGATGCTTCCCAGAAATAAAGCAAGTGTCAAAGAGAAAAATAGTTGCATACACACAAAAATTTCAGGCTTCATAACTGTCTTCCTCCTTGATTTCTCATTCCCTTCAGTAGTACTTCTGATGATGGTTTTGGGCTTTTGTTCAACGTATTCCAGAGTTTATTTGCTCTGATGAATGACTACACATTTCCTAGAGTGCATTATGTCTTTTGTAAAAGAGATAAATAAAAATATATAACTGGAAGTCAGCCTGAAATCTCAGAGGTGAATTTCACCTCTGAGTAGGAGGGCTTGCTCAGGGTTTAACACTCTGTAGAAGCTTCATATCGTGACCATGGGATCATCTCTCTGAGAGTGCTCTTCATTTTGTACAGTGGGGCCACATGCTTGCCCCAAAGAGCTGTAGGACACACATTTATATAAATTCAGGGCACAAGCGAAGCAGAAAAGGGGCAAATATTTCTTTCATTGACTCGTTCAATAGTGGGAAAATTATGGGGAAAAAAGACATTAGCTCTGCTGCTCTCCTGGTATCATTGCTATTTTTTCCCCTGTGGAACTTATCTGTCTCACTGCTTTATACATCTAAATTACTCAAGGTTTATGTGGGAGAACTGGATTTAACTGCAGTTCATCAAAAGTCTCCTGAGGACCTGACAGCAAAAAAATATTTTAAGATAAATCTGCAGGTTATGTGTCTGGATAATTATGGATTTTACAGTTACAATTAGAGAGGGAAGACAGGTATGGAAACTTTTAAATGGTCTAAATATTTTTAATTTCAAGAGTTAAAATGGAAGAAGTTACAAAAATATTTGTAAAATAGATTTTTCCAATGGAAGTACCAGTGGCACTTACCTACTCTGTTAATTTTGGGTGGAATCAGACAAACAATAATTTTTTTTTCCCCTCTTCACACAATAATCCCTTACCATTTCTTAGAATCAAGAGCTAACTGGAAGGTCTTTTCTTTTTCCTGAAAAACTTAAGAACAGCTCTTCAATGTAGTTTGCTTGTTAAATACAAGATTTGCTAATTCTATAATAGTATATCTTATACAACTACTGTTCAAATGTAAACAAATGCAATATACAGCGTTCAATTTTGTATACAAAAGATTTTGCAGTATTTTCAGATGTACTGGGTCACTTCAGACTTAATAGAAACTCCCACTTCTGTTGTGCTTTGTCAAAATAAGAAGTATTCCATTTCAATATCTTGTCAGACATGTTCACTTCCAAATTTTCATTACACTTACTTACCCTAGTATGAAAGCATGCTTTTTCCCTTCCTTCTCCTAGCTATCTAGTTACCACACCTCTGTCATCATCATGGAGACCTTAACAAAAGTGACCTAGAGAAACTTAATAGAATTTTCCTCCTTGTGAAGTAATCCTCCCATTTGTATAGCCAGCTGTGATATTCTGTCAGACACACAAACCAATTCTAATAGCCAACTGACAGCTCAAGATGTTCCCTTTTACCACCACATTTTGACAAGTTAAAAACAGAGTTAAGCTTTTAGTTTGAAGGAAAAAGAAATCATCCCACCTGATAAGTCAGGGACGAACACTCTGGACAACATTAAGAAAGGATACTATTTTTCTCCTGATCACCTGACCCATTCCATTAAAGTTGTTGTAAACAATTTTAGTTGTTTGTAATTTTAATTAGAAAATATTAATTTTGTAAGAGCAGAGATTAATTCCATGGAATACAATGCTGCTTCTTCTCTCCAGTGAAAGTCTGAGTTCGATTGTTCAGTAGTAAAAGTTTCTTCAGAGCTTCTATGTTTTGTATTTAAATATTCCTGCTTCTCTACAGTGTATTCTAGAATGGACTTTAAGAATAGGCTTTTGTGTTCCCAGACTACGCTGTTGATGGAAGCAGTGTGCGTAAGTTCCACAAACACTTGATTGCTACAGCAAAGACTTCTATCAATGGAGAAATGCTATCTTGCGTACAGGAAATTGGAATGTTGCCACTGATTTTAGTGGAGGCAGGATTTTAATCTTGATACATTTTATGGGAACTGCAAGGTACTGAATGACATTTTCTCAAAAAAGTTGTAGAGAACTGAGAGAACATAATACCTCAAAGGATCAGAACTGGACAGAAAATGCAATACAAGCATAAAAGAGAAAACGTAGAGATATAAGTATTCAGTCCTGAAAATCTTATCTACATGATTCTTACTGTTCTTTTAGTACTATCCATGGTAGTAAACACTGCACTCAGAAATAAGTGTTAGATGGACTAGGGAAAAAAATAACCTTATATTGTTCATTTACTCCTGCAAGAATGAATTTTAAAATCTTTTAATATACACTGGGTAAGTTTTACAGGTACTGCTGAAGCAATGTGTGCTGTCTTGCTACTAGATGATTTGTACAGCTTTTTTTATTTGTACTATGTGCAATATCCTCTTTGCTTTTTTGAGACGGTGAATACTGAAAAAATAAAGGGGATGGAGCAAGTATATTTTACTTTACTTTCAAAATCTAACATGTAATGATTTTTGTAGGGCCCAATTTTTAGCTTCAGCAAGCAAGTCACACTAACTTCTACTGATCAGTAAGCCTTAAAGCAGGCGTCATCCCCTGTACTTCTCCAAGAAGATATTCAAATGTATAATAGCCTCGCTGTCCCTCTAGATTTTACGGTAATGGGCAAAGCAGCAAGCATTAGGCATATCTTGCCCAAACAATCGATAATCTACTACATACATATAGACTGAGGAAAAGAGGTACATGGAAGCATCATACATAAAATATGATACTGGGTATAGAAAAAAAGGCCCCTTTGTTTTTGATAGTGAAACAAGTCACACCTTTTAAAATACCCATTTGTCTTCTATTTCTTATTAATGCAATGTTTGCTTCAGCGCTATTTTCTTCTTGATTGTATGAATGATATGAAGAGGCTGGTATGTTGTAGTATATTTCCACTGCGGCTGTCCTTGTAGATGTTCAAGCCTGAGTTGCTACGGGAGGAAAAAAAGAAAGAGCTTGTTTGCTCTTTCCTTGACAAGGATACAGAAAATAAATCCAAGAAAGCAACAGTTTTGATATAAAAATGTAACACCTGCCAGGCAGCTTACTCACAGTATAAACAAGGATTAACACCAGCAGTGGTGCAGCAAACACTGGTCTTAGCACACATATCTTTAAATATCACAACCTGTGTACAAGAAAAATTACTTCACACACTCGGTATTTTGAATTGCTTTTGGATTCAATATCTACCCCTAGAACAATAATACTACTTGATACACGGGCAGTGAACAGATTCGGTCCAGAAAGCAAATAAGCTAGAAAATTAGTTTTCCTACCTTCTCCTTGGTTTTAACACAGAACATAATTTTAGACAAGAAGAAATATGGGGCTACTACAACCTAAGCAGTTATTTAGAATAATCTGTTTAACCATTTGCCTCCAGGCAAGTGGTTTTCACAGATTTTCCAAAGGCAATTACTATCTTTCTCAGGAGGATTTATTCTTCCCTAGAATGAACAGGTTACAAATAAACATCTTAAAAATCAGTTCCCTATCCATTTTAAAATTAACTCAAGCTTAGTAGCTTGTGATCGAGGATCAGATATGAGTTGAGGAGTGGACGGTCTCATTGCTGACTTAGAGCTCAGGCTGCAGGCATATGGCAACAGATGATCACCATTAGGGGCGTTAATATAAGGTTAATTGTCTGGGTCAGGCCTCTGCTGGCAGGCACTGGCTACATACAGCTGTGTATACTATCATCAGCTGAACAGGAGCCGACTGAAACAATCTGTATTCTCTGCTCTGACTACCTGTCCTCCCTAGCACAGAAGGAAAACAAGCCGATGAATGATTATTGAATTTGAAAGCACTAAAGCAAAAACCTTTTGGTATTTGTATCCTCAACTGGCAAGTCAAAGAAACATTTTTTTTGCCTTTTGACAACCTAGTTTTTAATCTCTGATAAGGGATTCTCAAGGCATTGTTCCCATAACTTCTGTCTCTTTCTGGACTGAGAGCAATAAATAGTACCCTTAGGGTTATCTTTTCCCCCTTCTCCCACTGGTGAGCAAACAGGATGGAAAAGCATCTTCTGAACAGATGTCTCTGCTGGTGACCAAATGATCCCTTTGTACTAAGGAATGATGATAAAGCTGTAACCCTCCCTTACGTCGAAAACACTGTCAACAGAAGTCAATTTAAGGGGCAGTATTCAAGTAGTAAGCGAAGGAATGGAACAGAATTCAGGTACTTCCGATGTCCAACCTGTTTAGCGCTATTGTAGGCCATGGAGACAAAGACAATCTTTCACTTGATGGCAATATTTAAGGAAAGAACCCAAATTCATACCAGTCACATTATTAGGCACAGCTTGCAGATGCATTGATAGAGTTTCTGGCTATTCCAAACACATTCACTGCAACTTGCTTTTCTTCCCGTATTTCTGGAACACTCTAGCAAGGGCATAATTAAGCACAGGAGCAGAATAGCCACCTAAAATATTACCTCAGATCCCCAGTATGACATGTTCAAAAAGGTCTCAATTCTGAATGTGGTTTCCTGAACGGAAGCACAGAGAGAGAAGACTGCAGTACTCTGGAGAAAATCAGTTTGAGATCACCAGTAAATGTGAGTAAGTTAGGGTAGAACCACAGAAACAACAGTAATGTTTTTCAAAAATGCTGGAAAATCAGGAATGTCCATCACTACATAGGTGAAATGTACTCAGTCCTAAAGGTAAGTAGAATATTTTACTCCAGCTCAATGAGGATGCAAGTCAAAAAGTAGTCATGTTGGAACAAGAGGAAGTAATCAATGATAATAATTAACAATGCTTCCTTTTCCTGAAAAAAAAAGCCTTGGGGTTTACTTAATTTTGCTGTTAACTTAGAAAAGTCAATGAACTTTTATGAAAGTGTAGTCCGGCTTGCTAGAACAGTGTAGGCAAGAATAAGGATGTTTTGAATGCTACCCACATAGCTTCTGCGTCCAAAGTCTATCTTTGTAACATGCTGAGGGTTCTTTGGTGGGGGGACAGGTTATATGCTATTGCTTTAAGCTTTTAGAATTTCAGCTAGATAGAATTATATTTATTTGTTATTGTAAGATCTCAGATGCATTTCAGTTGTAAGGCTGAGTTTTATGTATATCTAGTCAGACCATTCCAGCAAAGAGATAAGTTTAAGGAGAAAATTACTATGACACTTTATTTTTCTTTTCTTTGTTTCCAAATATTTTTGACCCAAACATTAGACTCTTTATGTCTGGCTCTTTATAAAATCTTTGATCTCTCCTTGGTGTAGACAGCATATTGACTTTTTTGCTCCATGCAAACCTGAGTAGTGTTGCTAAACATTTTAGTCATGCTTACATAAAATCTCCCAGAAAGCCTAACCTGAGCCCCTTGAGTTCAGGTGATGCCTCTTCTCCCTGACCTCTTCTGCCAAACAAAGGAGAAGGGGGAGGGATCCCTTAAAGGAGTAATAACCACTTTTTTCAAGCCTGATAGGAAAATGTAGCTGGTGCTTTAGGCTGTGAATTATGCACTGGCAACCCTAAAACATAATGTGTTGGGGAGAATTTTGGAAAAGGATCCTGCGTGGGCACATATTGCCTGCAATAATCAGAATTGAACATCATTCAGCGAGGACACATTTGTTAGAATCTGGATTTAAACTAAACATGCTGATGGGAATAAAACAAACAGGGAAGGAAGAAGGAGAGGAGAGGGACGGTAACAGAAAGACGAATGTCTGATTGCACATCTTGGGCAATAATTCACTTGTTAGGTAAATGGTACAAGTGCTTTCAGTAATCCCTTGAAGACATCATTATCAACTGACAATTTGCTACAGGTACTGCAGAAGTCCAAAGAGTTAAACAGCTCCAAAACTAACAAAATCATTCAAATTCCCTCAAGGAGCATAATATTGTTCTTCTGTGTAAAGAGTCCTCTTATTCCTTAGGTTATGAGCCAGGTGACTCTCATTAAGTCAATCATCATCAACTGGGCTTGGCCAGCAAGTAGAAAGGAGAAGGCAATCTACCATTATGTAGGCATTGAGTCTAGACTGAAATATCAACACCCTGTAGCTCAAAACTTAACTACTTAGATTGCTCAGGTAATAACCATGGCCAGCCAGCCATTTGCAGTGGCTACAGCTGCTTGGTTCAGAAGCCAGATAAATATATTAAATATTTATTAGAGCATTGCATCATAAAGTGCACTTGGCTGCAATACCTTGTCTTTTCTCTTAACACCTCGAAGGAGATATATGGGTGCCAGCCTGTGCTGTGGCATGGTTGGTATTGTCATTTCATTATTTGCAGCTGGACCACAGTGGTATGTAATTTTTATCAGCTACCGAAAAAAAGAACAATACAAATAAAATTAATCACTAAACGCAAAAGAATCACACTGCTTGTAGAGCTGCTGTTGGGTCTAAGTGTATACTTCCATTGCTCCTTAACACCCTGGGATGTTTAATACTGTGTTCCCTGCAGGGTGACCTTTCTGTATTTAGTATGGCTAATTTCAATTGGACAAAAGCACAAGACTACATCCACCTATAGATGGAACCTGTGACATTCACATATGAAGTACTTCAGGGTAGATTTACCTTAGGTTATCAGGAGTGGATGTGTGTTGCTTGTCCAAGTGACTACAAAAGAGTTAATAACTGCTTTTTTGAGGCAAACTGTTTTTCTGTAAGCAAGCAGAACTGAACAGTTATTTTGCATAAAATTGCAGAGATTTATACTTTCAAAAATCAGTTTTGTTTCTAATACCAATGCACAGAAAACCTCCCTCGACATCTTCTTTGTTCACTCAGATACTTTTTTGTTAAATAAAATACATGTATAATCTCATTTAATCCCCTCAAACCCAAGCTCAGATCAGCATATTTATTTGGCTTCACCCTCCTGAAGACAACTCTTTCAAAGTGAAAGTTGTATTTGAAAACATCATTCACACAGGATTTCCCCTTGCTTGAGGAAATATTTCTACTGCAAAATGTGGCATGAGCTGCTTTTCTTCATGCCGTATTTTTTTCGTATGGTTGTTGATCTTCCACAAGGAAACAATATGAACAGGTAGATTGCTTTTTGTAAATTTATTCCCAGCTGAGAGGAGCTAATAGGAAAAATGAAAAAGCAAAATCACCATTCATTCTGTTTGAAGGAATTATTTTCACGTAGTAAAATCCCAAACTCCTTATTAAGCTGTTCTTCACATTATCTTATTCTCCTAAAAGAAATAAAACCAGAGGAGGAGGAATTAATTTAGGTTGAAATAATAGATATGAAGGCCCAAGTTATTGGGTGGCTCTGTAATTAACAAAGTTTGGCACCACGACATCATAGTGATGGGTACTTCAGATATGTAGGTAGACAGCTAGATAGATAGGATTAGAAAGAAGCCATTCGAACCATTCTTGCTGGATTTATTACTTCTGGCAAAACCAAAGTTTCTGATGTTGAGTCCTTAGAAGGTGGCGGCATGTGGTCACAGCTTGACCTTCCAGATCAGGCAGATTGAGAACATAATATTTTCTACACAGTTAATGCTGAGATGGTGTTAATTACTTAGCAGACCCTAAATCCCATAACTGTTTTCTTTGTCATTCTGATAGAACAAGGGAATGATATGTCCAGTATGGAAAAGCTGGCAGGGAGCTATCTGGCAAGTTTTCAAGACAGCATGCAATTAAGAAAAAGAAATAAAACCGGAATGTCACTTGGGCTTGTTTTCCAACCAGACTACTTTTGAAGTGTCAACCAGCAGAGAAACTTGAGTATTAATAAAATAAAGTCTGTATTGCTAATTTCTAAATGTTGGTGATGACTTGAAAGACTCTGCAGTGCTCTTAATGAATTCAGTGAAAGCAAGGAGAGTTGGATCAAGATTTCCAGACCTTGAGGGCAAATGGAAGGCTCCTGAGTGGACTAGCATTCAAAAATACTGAGTATGTCTCTTAGCTGCACATGTGTTTCTATGGAGGTACCTTATTTTTAAAAAACAGAGTGCTAATATTGGATCTCGGAAGAAAACAGAGCTTGGAAATAGTTAACATTAAAGATGGAATAACCATCTACTATTGTGTAAAAATGATCTATAAGCAGTGCAGTTAGGCTGGATAAATGATACTGATAGAATCTAAACTGGAGCCTTCCCTTGCATTTCTTCCAGCAGTCTTCCAGACCTAATGCTGCCTTAATATACATTTCTGAATCTAATTGTTCCTGAACATGCAGCACTCAGACTTAAAGACTGGTAATAAAATACAGTCATCCCTGCACTCTGTACTATAATATTGCCCTATCACTGGGGTAAAAAAATGCTACTTTGATTAAAATATGGTCAAACACCAAACTATCTAAAAAATGGAAATCACAAGTAAAACAATGATGAATGTGAAAAGTGGGAGGAAAAAAATTATGTAGATTACAAAACTAAAATAATGTAAAACAATTCAAATCAGTTGGCTTGTCTATGGTCAGGGTATGTGTGGAAGCTCTACTGAAATGCCTGATGCAGGTAGATATTCTGAGATTTCCTGAATCATATTCTCACAGTAAAGTGTATGTGTCGCATAGTTTGTCATAACAGCATGCCTGATCACGTCCAGTCCAGCAGCTCTCCAGATAGGCTGATGGATATAAGGAAAAACTATATAAGGAAGTAGTTTTAGTCTGTTGTCCTGCACTGAGAATCTGTCTAGCCTTTGAATATTTCTGGAATTAAAGCAAACATGAAAAAAGTACACTCCAGTAACATTAGGGTGAATATATTCAGGGAATAAGTAAGTTTACACTCTGAGAGTACCACAGTACCACATGAGCATTACTTGCGAAATACCATGAATGGAGGGCAAATGGAGGGCCCATTCATAATCCAAAACAAAATAGCAGCCACCCCTCAGCAGAACTACTTTACATCAGAAATTTACTGTGCCTTGGTAACAGAGGGTTAACCCTCTGGTTTTATTGCAAGCCTTGCAAATTTTAGTGAGAATTCTGTCCAAATTTCTGGGCTTACACTAATACATGGGTCTCAGCGTTCATTTCTTTTAATAAGCATGGAATCCTAGACTTGTAGGAAGGTTATAGAGAGGTTTGAAAATGTAACCTGAGTGCACCCTACTGATTTAGAATATTAAAAAATTGAACAAAAGGAACCAAAAGATAATATTTTTGAACACTTCATGATTTTGAGAACCTTACCCAGAGTTTTAGATTCTTGAAGATAGCAACATTAGCATAGTAATTTTTTGCAATGTACTACATGTCAAAATACTTCTAGTTAAGGAAAGTGATTTTAAAACACTTAAAAATAATTATTTTTATCATACCTATGTAATTTAGGCATCATATGAAGTATGAACTAAAACAATATTATGTGGAAAAAGAATATTTCTTGGGTGCCTAAGCAGTTCTTACATTTTACCCATTAAAAAGGCTTGTTGTAAAACAGAAAATGTAATAGAAATAATGAAATGAGCAGCCAAGGTGCTGCTCATCAAATGTTGGTGATTGGAAGTGGGGGAAATTATTTTCCCGCCTCAGAAAATATGCCTTAAAACTAGTAATATTTTTATATAGACATAGGCTTGTGATTTGAGGGTAAGGAGGACAGAAATATCTGTGGGAATAAAACTGGAGAAAGGTTATCCCACAGCATACAAAAGCAGGTAAGTAAGAACAGAGCTGAATCGAGCAAAAGGTCTTTAACCTGAGTTTCCCTCATTACAGCTAAATGCTCTGATCACCAGCTACGTTCATCTGTGGCAGAAAAGGTCAGGGATTCACTAAATAATTGAACAGAGACATTGGGCCAGAAAATTAGAAGAGGTGATTCATTGGTCCAATGATTAGGACATTCAGCTTGGTTACAGACGACCTAGTTTGTATTATGACTCAGGCAGTCAATGAAGCCACTGAACCTTGAGCTCCTAAGCAAGCACAGGAGGCAGAGGATAGCAAAGGCTTCTGGGCACCTCAGGAGGTAAGCAACACCCACCAGAGCAACTTGAATAGGCCAGGACTCAAAAGAGAGGAGAAGATTGACTCAGGCTTAGTGTTTGGATGTGGGAGACCAAGATTTAAATGTCCGTTTTGAATCCAAAGTTACAAGGTAGAGTTACCCAGCTTCTTAGGAGGAGTCCTTTTCCCCTGAGTTACGGTAGGGTGATGTTCTCTGTATTAAATCTGCCATGAAGAATGTCTGAATCTTTCCCACAAAAAGCTTTGATTTTAATGACTTCATATTTTCACGCTTTAAGAGAACTCTCTTTTCAGATGTATATGCAAGAAGTTCCATTAAAAGCAGAAGCTTATGGAAGTTATAGGGAAGATGGCAAACTTTAATGCAGTATTTACTTGTGTTTCTTGTCATTATTGAGCAATAATAATGGCAAAATTTCATAAATACCTGTGAAAGTTGTAAAAAAGGAGAAGGTATGTAGGTTTGAGGCTAAACACAAGCATCCTAGAAAGAAAGAAGGAAAAAATAATCACACCACTTAATCGAAGGAAGTGCTTATGCAAGCACATCCAGACTATAATGATAGTGCACTTTAAGGCTACTCATGGAAATGTCCAGATCACATTACTGTCAAAGTCAATAGTACAACCGTGGATAGATCTAAACATAATACAACACAACAATCCAATGGACTTTTAAAAATGAATAAAGACACGGCTATAAGATGCTCATATCTTGTTACTCCAGATCTCTTAAAACTACGTTATAGCATAAGAATTGGATAAACTTTGAAAGGTTCATATAGTTAGTCCATTTTCCCAGTTACAAGCCTCATTCTAATGGCTAATGCAAAAATTCAGAAGGGTGAATGGCATCTTGCAGTGGATAAAAACAGGAAAAGAGCAACAGGGAGGTCTTTCTCCTGAAAGCAACACCTTTTTGTTGGTTTCAGCAGGAAAAAAAAAAGAGTAAATAAAATATATATTTATACATAAATATGAATTGTAATATACGTACGTATGTATGTTGAATTTTTCAGTGACAGAGACCAGAACCAGACACTGTGAGGCTCAGAACAACAATGGAGAGTTTGGAGCTTGGAGCAGCTGGATTCATCTGGTGAGACCAGAGCAACCCAGCAGGAACAAGAACAAGTGGTCATAGAAGTCAAAACCCAGCCCTCAGCAATACTCAGCATAAGCAAACATCGATGACTGTGGGGAAAACTGCTGCTTTCCTTGCCTGGACAAGGTCTTTATTAATATTAACTTGGAAGAGAACAGTAATCTGTTTACTTAGGCTTGGGAACCAGTGAGTGGAACAATGAATTGGGTCAGAGAGCGTGAATCTGTTTGTTTAAGCCTACAAACATTGTACTATTACTGGAGGATATGTATGGTATTACTATTGATGAATCAAAGTGAAGGCTTACACATCCAGATAATAAGATGCTAAGCACAGCGGCAATTCCTGTGCTACCTCCTGCTGCTGAAAAAGAGGTTTAGCATGGACCTGTGTCAGAATCTTTAGCCAGCTGTATGATACTGCCACCTCCAAATAAGTTTTCTGCATCTACTGCTGATGCTTCTCTTATTTTTTCCACGCAAATAGAAAAGAAACATAATTACAGTGAGAATTACAGTTTTGTAGACTAATAGCAAAATAGCAAAGCAAGGAGTAATAGAGACAAAATCTGGATACAAGAGTTGAAAGCAAGCCAGAATTATTTAGAAAGGGTTGCTGGATTTCCCTGCAGTCTAGAGGTTAGTACATTCTCCTTGGAAAGAGGAAGCCAAAATCAATTCTAAGGACAACTTTTATATTTCATTCAATGACTATTTGATGGAAATACATAAGCGGCTGCTGGGTATAGGCTAAGGCCAGGTTTTCTTTAGCCATTACAGCAGGGTTGTGTTCACACACAGGTTTGTTTTTACAGCTCAGTTCAATGTTTTTTCATGTGTTTGTTTCTTTCTTTGTCTAAAATCAGAGAGGAACACTTTCAACAAAAGAGGCTGAGAATTCCTTTGTTCTTTATCATTGTAGCCTACAGTTATAGTGGTTATTTTTTCTGGAGATAGAAGATGTAAGCTTGAGTTCCCTGAAGCAGACAAAACAACCGAAACAGGTCTCCCCTGGTCAATGCTTTATCCACTGAATTATTGTACCAGGAGTAGGAAGGATTTCCTCTTGCAGCACAACTTGAAGGGAATGTGCTAGACAGCCTTGAATTTTGTATAGAACCAAGTGATGGAGAAGGTTGAACCACAGACTGAGCCACTATGAGCCCCAGGGGTTCCCAAGGAAAGCACAAAGCAGTTCATTAGTTCTGAAAAAGCATAGCACAAAATAAAAGGTAAGCTCCTCAGCACTATTAGTTTGACTGGCGTATTTAATGCAGTATGATATAGAAACCATCAAAAGCAATATACAATGTTAGATGTAACAGTTGGCTGACTCAGTGCAGCCATTTAAAACTCAAGTTCCAAGTTACGAATTTAAATATGCCAGAAAACCACTGTAAATAATACTTAATCATGATAAATGCTATCATGATGCTACAAAGCAATGTTTGATGAGACGGACGCCAAAGGGCACAAGTTCCAAACTGGGTAGAGTTGGGTACTTGCCTCATGGGTAAGACCTTTCAGAGCATCCCTTTGATGGCTGCAAGGCTATTTCAATAATAAGTGGAAAGCTTTTACTTTTTTGGAACCCCAAAAGCAGCTGGAATAATACTTCTGCTATCCTTAGCCGGAAATGAAACTCAGGGTTATTCTTCCATTCAGTGGTAAACAGCTTTGACTAATGTTGCTTCTTTGCCAACAAGCTTAAACTTTTTCCTACTTTCAAACCCTAAGCAGGTATGATGAAACTATTATAACTGCTTATTGTTAGTTTATGCCGCAAAAAGATTTAGTGACAAAGGCCTTTGAGATTCACATTATGAATCCAGAGACAGGACTGATCTCAGAATTCTTTTTTTTTTTTTTTTTTTTTTTGAGATCAAGATGCTCAGGAAACTTGTTGGAGTTTGTCTGCAGATGTAAATGGGTAACAGGTCATTCTGGTTGGGAAATCAAAGATGTACCAAAATGAGTACCAGTCACACAATTTGTTTGTGTGTCAGTGGTTACATAAGTTGGCATGCCACAACCACGCTGGTTAAATAGGCCTTCAGTTTTAAGGCTGAATGGACCTCGATTTTCTACTTCAGTAATGCCTAGGTACCCAAGTGGTGCACTTAGAGCCAGTTATACAAGTTTATAACAAAAAGATGGTTCATGCACCAGAGAGTTAATAACTCAGTACAAAATATGAGACATCAGATAGATGCAGGTACATGAGAACAAAAATACGAAAGAGGAAAAACTTGCCAGCATCGTAAAGTGGTTTACCCACACTTTTCCCCCAGCTCTTGCCAAGTTTTAGAAATTCCATCCCAGTTATGCAATAAATGCAAAATCTACTTCATATTTCTCCAGGCAAGCAAACTTGTAAGAGAATGGTCTCTACTTCAGGATTTGCAGAGGAGAATGAAATTATCCTCAGATTGTATCTGAACTGCCAGAAATCAACTTGTTAAAAAGAATTTTGTTGCTCAAGGATGCACTCTTAGATTTTCCTAAGCACTTTTCAGAAGAAGATATTAATATCGGTTCTCTTGTTTTTGTAAAAGTTGAACTAACAGAAACATAATAAAGAGTCAAATTGTTCCTTGGTGATTATTTTTTCATTTGTTTTACTTTATTGTCAGTCTTTGCAAGAATTGTTTATTATTACTTATCTGTGCAGCCTTGAGAGTCTGAATAGCTCTGAAGAAGACTAAATAAATACATGGTCTCCAGTTTAAAAAGCGAACAGGAGAGTAATTTCTTTTGATAGTGATTAATAGACATTGTACTCAAAACTATAGTGTAGAGTATGGGTATGTTAATGTTGTTGGTGGTGTTGACGAATGTTTCATGTACTTATCAAAAGATCAAGGTTTCAGAATGAAAAATGTATTCAGTGAATATATTCTTATGGAGACTAAAATAATTAAATTTCTCAGACTAAATATTGAAGAGTCCAATATATAACCTCATGAGCAACAAAAAGAATGGTACGTATCATAAGGTGAGAGAGTTGCTCCATAGGCATTCCTACAGCCTAGAAGACCAGGATTGTCTCTGAACAGATAGGCTGAGCATGACAGTATGTCCATATGTATGCAGGCATCATAAAGCTCCCGAAGGACTCTCTACTAGGTGCCATGGACAGGTGCAAGGGAGACAGTCATTCAGTTCCTCTGACACCTCTTTTTTCAAATCATCAGATCCTATGAATTCATTAAGGTTTTAAAAAAAACCTCTGTAGACTAGAAATGAAATATTATCTAGTTATATTCCATTTTTCTTTGAACTCAGTGACTCAACTGTCACTGAGTTCAAAGACCTGCTTGAAAAAAGATAGATCCCCAGTATTCATGTTTCATCTACTGACTTCTCAGATCTTCATAAATGCCTCTAGAGAAAAAGCGTTATAATGCTCACACGATTTTTAATAAACTCCTAAGCATTGTAATGCTTACCTGATTTATAATAAACTCCCATTTTCCTGTTGGAAAGAAAATTTATCAGTAGCAGTAGAAGCTTTTAAACCCCTGTATTTCACAAAAACACTCTGTTGTTGCTTTGCCTCACTTTTTTTTAAATTAAACTCTGAAGCAACAAAATAGCTTGAGGTAAACTTAACACCAATTAAAATAATATTGCATTGAGATATGTTTGCAAGTAGTTGTTTAAATGTATTGTATGAAGGTTACAGAGTTTGTAACAAATGGTGTGCTGAGTGGTCCCCTGTTGCTTATGAAGTTAGAAAGGCATTCCCTATGGCTGCATAATTTCTTTCAAGCCTCTTAAAGAATGGTACACATCTCCAGTTTAATATAAACAAGGACCCTTCAACAGCAACATATAAAATACCTAGTTCTCTATTTGTTGAAATAATGGATAAGGTGAATCTAAATGTTTTGGCAAAGATTTCTAGGTTCACAGACAGAAACATGTTTCTCCATAAAATTAATCATCTGCAACTGTTACACTAAATAAAATGAGTATTGAATTTCCTTTTTCTATCTGGCTTTGGTTTTGGAAGCTTCCAGGCAAATATACTGTCTTCAGCTCTACCACCCTGACTATGCACCTAGATGTCTTGATGACTGGTGTATTTAAAAGAGAATTCTGGAATAGCAATTGAAACCCTTAGTCACTGTTGCAGGTGAGTTTCTGTCACAAGCCTGGATTTGGCTATGCCCTCAGACTCTTTGGAGTTCATGCCCCACCGCCCACCCCCCCAAAAAAAAAAGAAAAAAGAAGAAAACAAACAAAACAAAAAATACCAAACAAAACACACACACACAAACAAAACCAACAAGCAAAAAAACAAACGAAGAACAACCCAGAGATATACATATCTCAGTGCATAGACCCTAAAGTGAAATGTTGCTAACATGCTTCAAAATAGAAGATGACAATGTTCCCTGCATAAGCATAAGGTGTTGGTGCACCTGCATGAAATTATAGCACGGCATATAATTGACTCACCAATATCAAATGCCTATTATACATTTGACTTGTTGCTGAGGTTTTTCATAGTTGAAAACTGCAGATGGCCTTACTGACCAAACCAAGTCATGCTAAAAGGTGGTATTCAACCTTGACAATTCCCACCCGAGTTACTTGCCTGTCTATAGAAGTACAAGACCCTGGGTTTTAAGCCTGGATATTTAGGACTGATGCAAAGACTTGGTGGAAACTTCGATAAGAAGAAATCTTGACCTTAAGCATTTTGACAATATTGTGTTCATTAGTAGTTGTTTCTCAAACTTTGTCTCTAAAAGTCTCAGTAAGCTATAAATTATTATATTTACATTTCAGACAAATGGTTATGACAGTACTGAAGTGACCCTTTTAAGGAGATTCTCAATAAAGTTTATATTTTTGCCATAAAAATAGCATAGATGCGGCTGTTAGTCTCAATCAGGAAAAGAGCAGAACTCCCATAAGTGATTAACTATATCCCAAACACTCAGTGTATACAGGTAGCAAAAGAGAATTATTCAGAGAAAAGCCACTAAAACAAATATTCACAGAGTGCAGAGACTACAGATAATGAGGAATCGACCCAAGGAGTACCCTTGACAATGCTAAATTGAAGGGGAGAAGGACTGAGGCTTATTATTTTGAATTTTGTTTAGTAATGTTATTCTAGGTTTCAGACTATCAGCACTTCTGTATTTTCATTCAGATCTATGCTGTGGCCTCCAAAAACTGTCTTTGCCTTATGCAAGAACATAAGCAACCACAATCCTCAGCTTCTGAGGTCTTTGAGCCTGTGGTTGGCATCAAGTATCTCTATTTATTTTTCTGCCTTTAAAAATCTCCGCATTTTCTACACATCAAGAATACTACATCCAGTGCTACATGCTGAAAAATGTCACTGTAAAATTATGTTAAATGGGACTGAAAATTTGATGAAAACCAACTTCCAACTGATGAAGCACAGCTTCATGGAATTCTCCTTATGTCCATCTAGCAGTAATTATCTCTGTCCTTTTGTTCCTCATTACAGTCTATATAAGAAAACAGTTTCACAAGAAGCTAAGCGCATATGGCATGCTAACACTTGAAATTTCTTGTAGGTTTAATGCATCTTCATTAAATATGTAGACATCTTACGGTGAAATTGTGATTAAATACTTCATTTCACTTCTTGTGTCAACCCAGTGATAGCTCAACTACATGCTATCTGGACTCACAAAAGTAATAAGCTTTCTCACCTCCCACAGATCAAGTGTGGTTTCCCTGCTTTTAGACCCACTTCAGTGAGGTGCAGTGTTCATTCGCTTCAATGTGAAAAAGGACATTGCTATCTCACTGCAGAAATGACAATAGGAACTGTTGAGGCAGCTGTGGCAGCCACAAAAATCAAAGTACAATACTTAGACCAGTGGTCCTGCTAGCCCAGAGTCCTGTTTCCAACACTGCCCAACAGAAGGCATTCGGTGAAGATTATAGGAAAAACACAGTCATGCAGTGATACTTCTCCAGGATACCTTTTCCGTCTCTAGCAGTTCTTGGTTTAGAGAGTTTCTGTCAAAAAGATACTGGTGCCCTGACTCTTGGAAGATAATCTGTGGCTTTTCATGACAGATGACACTGAATTGTATACCAACTTTATTGGATTCATGTTCTTGACCTTCACCTCAGATCATAAAATGACAGGGTGTTCAGATCAAATCTGTGTGGATTATCTTCCTGGTTTCAATGATACCAACCAGAGAATATGAAAAGACCCCATACCATAAGCATCCTACCTGTTTCTGGGCTGTTTTAGAAGGTGAAAGTCCCTTTCTTCCGGGGCTTCCCACTGATGGCAATGTGTCTCTGCACTCATTCTAGAGGAATTAATTTCCCTAAAGATTTTCATCATGTCTTGGAAGGCTCTGAGTAATACTTGCTGCTTGTTCTGTTTTGAACATCCTTCAGGATGCTGCAGTTCCTGTGCTGAACAGTCAAGGACGCACTGTGTTCACACTTTAAAAACACACTAATCAAGTTCGGCACATGTATCACTCAAATGTGTTGTAAAAAAAGGATTTTATCATTCATACACCCCCTCTATCAAACTTTGTGCAAATATTTAAGAAGCTTTTTGTTTGGGTTTGTCACTTTTTTTTTTTTTTACTATCTGCAATGCAATAGAATGTAATTTTGGAGTCAGTGAAACGATATTCTGTAATAAAATACAACTAAGCATTTCAGTGAATGGTAGAAGAGTGACACCAACGAATATAAACACGTATTCCCTGATATTTATTTTAGATAATGATCAATGAACTTGCTAAGAAAAATGCTGTAAATCTTCAGCATTGTAATAAATATTAGGATTTCAATGAGTATGAAGTTAAGAAACACTCTGTCCTTGTTCCAAGAAACCAGCTAGCTGCAGTCAGGTGCATTTGTTCTTTAAATGCCATGTGCTTCAAAAGGATTGTGCAACTCTTCATTTTTGCCATCAGCTTCTTTGGTGAAAGACTTTCCTTTTATACAGATCATAGAATCATAAAATTGTAGAATCACAGAATGGTTCAGGTTGGAAGGGACCTTAAAGATCATCTAGTTCCAACCCCCCTGCCCTGGGCAGGGACACCTCCCACTAGACCAGGCTGCTCAAAGCCCCATCCAGCCTGGCCTTGAACACCTCCAGGGATGGGGCATTGACAGCTTCCCTGGGCGACCTGTTACACTGCCTCACCACCCTCACAGTAAAGAATTTCTTCCTAACATCTAATATAAATGTCACCTCTTTCAGTTTAAAACCATCACACCTCATCCTATCACTACACTCCCTGACAAAGAGTCCCTCCCCACCTCTCCTATAGGCTCCCTTTAAGTACTGAAAGTCTGCCATAAGATCTCCCTGGAGCCTTCTTTTCGACAAAAAAAAATAGCAAAACCGAAAGCAGTAAGTGGATATCTAATGCTCAACTGATGGGTGTTGTACCTTTGCATATTGGAGACAAAGGGATGGAAGACGTGTTTCTACACTCTGCAGTGATATTCCAGGGGTCTTATTGCTGTTCCTAATATTCTTGTTGCATAGGGAGAGACTAGGATCCTCCCTGCGATGCCTGCTTTGGAGGTGCTAGTATGCATGTATACGCTAAATCATCATTGAACGACCTTAGATGCACTCTTTCCCTGACAGGCAGATCTCAGGCTGTCAGTGTACATTCACATTCATGTACGAGGTGTATCTCAGTGCTATAGTACAGTTATGTGAATTCTGGGCCAAAGGCATACAAATGACTATGCGCTTGCATTTAAACCCGTTAGGTGATACGCATGCATTACGATCACAGATGATTAAGAGATTAACAGATAACCTGACCTTGGTAGCCAGCAAAAGAGAGTGGACTACTAGTGTGACAGCTGGTTCAGGATTCAGCATCCACGGCAATTCCATTAGAATGTATACAGATCATATCTCAGGAAACCTACTTTCAAAGAAGGATTAATAATCTATAGCAAAATGACAAGTTATTTACACCAGAGGGAAAGTAAAGAACAGATTCAAGGCAGTTTAACATGATGTAATTCCAGTTAATCCACAGCAAACGTTGTGTGTGAAGAAATCGTGACTTCCCTTCACTGTGAGATTTCATATTCCTTGGCCTATTACAATAAACTATGCAAATCCAACTGGAATAATTTGCAGTTCAGTCTTTGAAATGTTTTGAACTCTTAAATTTACTTCTATACTAGACTTAATTGGCTTTTGGACTTATGCGCTGGATTTGTCTTTGATTTGCAGAGGAAAGAGCAAAGAGTGCATCACAGCACTGGAGGAAGGAGAGGTGAGTACTGCTTGAGAGGGGCTAGCTAAATTCCTCCTTAAAGCACAAAGACTGTGCCTTTCTAGTAGGGCCCCCTTTTTCAGCTGTGCTTCCTTCCACTCTCTTTTTTTTTGCCGTCTATCTCTGCAGAACGAAAAGACACGCGGGTTACTTGAGACAACCGAAAGCGACAGACCTCACCTGAGCCCCTGTCGTCCTTGCGACACAGCAGTACAACCTCGACTCTTTTCCTGCGCACTGGAAGGGATTCCCAGGTTCCCTGCCGCACAATAGCTGGCATCTGCCTTGTGCCACAGGGAAGAAAAATTTCTGCATTTTAATAGGTGGAAGGGCTGATTCCCAGAGGAACTCATTATAAGCTTAGGTTTCAGGTTTTACTTTAAGGTTTTGCTAATTTTTTCATTTTAAGGGTTACCGAAAACTGTATTTTCTGTTGGGAATGAGCTGAAGCACCTCCTTTCTGTGCAAAGATGCAAATAAGACCTCAACTTTCTTCCCAGTTCTTTCTTTCTCCTTACCATACTTGGGTGCTGCTGAAGTTTGATAAAAATCAAGAAATATGTTAATCCTGCTCCTAGTTGTACTTCTTCTTTTCCTTTGACTGAAAGATTTCCCAAGACCTTAATGGCCTGAGAATGGCAAATTAAAATGAGATTTGACAGAAATAAAAACAATGGATACAAAAATTGTCAATTATGGAGAATGTCAATTTCTGAACTTAGAAGCTGGGCATGTTTAGCTTGGAGAAGAGGAGGCTGAGGGGAGACCTCATTGCCCTCTACAACTACCCGAAAGGAGGTTGGAGAGAGGTGGATGTTGGCCTGTTCTCCCAGGTGAATAATGACAGGACCAGAGGAAATGGTGTGAAGTTGTGGCAGGGGAGGTTTAGGTTAGATATTAGGAAGAATTACTTTACTGAAAGAGTGGTCAGGCACTGGAACAGCCTGCCCAGGGAGGTGGTTGGGTCACCATCCCTAGAGGTATTTAAGAAACGTCTAGTTGTGGCACTTCAGGGCATGCTCTGAAGGGCAGAGATTGTAAGTTGTTGGGTTTTTTTGTTTTGGTTTGTTTTTTGTGTGTGTATGGTTGGAGTCGATGTTCTCAAAGGTCCTTTCCAACCATGAAGATTCTATGATTCTATGATTCTAAGTACCTGATTTATACTTTTCTCTCAGAAGGTACTTCTATTATTCTCCATTGTTTCCGCAAAATAAAACAAGAACAACCCTTTTAGACCAAAATTCAACCCTACGTGATAGCATCTGGCTTCACCTGTCAAATTTAATCCAGTTCCTTTACAGGACCTGCTCAGAAAATTCTTACAAAGGTTATCAATGAATCAACTAACAACTTGGCAGTCCAGATGCAGGTTTTAGCACTACTTCCAGAGGAAAGGGTAACTCAGTTAAAACAAAAGTCTAAAAAAATGGAAATATACTTTCAATTTATTTTGCAAATATTGAATGCACTGCTACAGTTTGCTTTGAACCATACTTTATTTTAGGTCCATAGTTTGTAAATGAACATTGAACTTTCAATTCAGACCTTTTGCTGTCTATTCATAACTTCTGCTATACAGTACTTTGCAGTCCCTGTCTATGCAATTTCCTTTTATTAATGTACAAACAAAACATGATGAATTAAACATGCTATTACATGTACTTTTTGGCAAGCATCAAAGATGAGGTAATTGAAGATGGTTATTATTTCCAGCTGTACAGTGCTAGCACATAGTGACATTTAAATAATAAGAGAGAAAGTAAAATAGGTGTTTTGGCTTTAACAATACTGTCCTCTAACCATCCCAACTCACTAATTTCTATTAATTATTTCAGATAATACCTGTGTCTGAGACAAAGCTGTGTCTCAGGCTATTTAAATAATTCCTGATATGTAAAAAAGCCTGGAAAATGCTGTAACAACTAGATATTTTTTAATATAGATAGATACTAGAACCTAGACAAGTTACGATATAGATCTCTAAGATGTAAAGGATCACTTCTAGCAAAAATAAACTTTCTTCCTCTTTGTTAAAGAATTGGTCAATCATAAAATAACTCATATTTATTTATAATTCTGAAATCTGCAATAAGCATATAAGATTTTTCACAAATTGCTGTTCAGTAAAAGAGAGTTTCTCACACATTCTTCTGGTTAACCTTCAGTTCAAGATCATTTCCAGTGAGAAACTATTGTTTCTATCCTGATCTGTTGTCTGGCAACCTACTGCAAGCTGCATTTTATCTGGTACATTTTTTCTCAAAAATTGTAATTTTTGTTATTTAACCATGTAGACAGTAACTCAATATAAGGTAGGGAATGACACCGTTTCAGCTAAACTGTCCAGTGCTAGAATCATAAGAGATGACTGTCTCTGCAGGGAGCAAGTGGCTGGTTTAATTTCCGTGCTCCCACTGTATTTCTGTGGAATTAGCCATAAAATGAAACCTTAAAGATCTGTGTTTCATTGCCATGTGTACACTAATTTTCTATTCAAAAAATAAAACCAACAAATATGTGGCTTTTTTTTAAAGTTGATAACCATTACACATAACAATGGAGAGTACTGGATTGGGCCTGTCCGACCCTTGTTTCAGTAAACTTGGGAAAACCGCAGGGTGGAGATGCACTTTTAATCTGTACTTTGCAGAGGCTCTGTTCATTACATGCAGCCCATGGAAATTGCAGCAACTCATGTGTTTTCCTGTTAGGCACAATTGGTTCTCACAGGTTTGCACACCCTCCAGTGAATTCGTCCTAAGAGGATGGCACACAACTGCCTTCTTCAGTGCCTTCACAGTCATAACAGTGTTCTCACCATCGCTCCAGTCTCTCCCTCCAGTTCCACTCTTATCACAGAATTGCTGAAACAAAGGACTGAAGTTAGCAATTGCTTTAAAACCTTGTTTAAGACCTCATTTTGTAAGTAAGAAACTGTAGAGAATGTGGTTCTTAAAAAGTGTGAAAAATTCTCAGGTAACTGAGATGCATACCAATGTAAACGTAAGGTGACATCAATATGAATTAAATCCCCCCTAAAATATTAAATGACATCAATTTTGTTTATGGTTTAGAAAAGTCTGACATTAAAGCAATCCTAGTTTCGAGTCGTGTGTAGTACCACTGTATTTCCCTTAGCTTATTTTGTAGAAAAACCCTACTTACATGGGAAAAAAATGTGTGTATATACACAGAATACAGCAAAAAATCTAAGTATTGATGTTCATGATGTTAGAACCTATTTTACTATTTCATGAACCCAACTCCCAAAAGGGCTTTTAATATCAAGAAAAATCAAATTGCTTGTCTTGCATCCCAAAAAGTGAATCATAAATAAAAAGAAAATACTTAAGTCTGGCATATATCTCTGGTGATTCTTACTTCTGTGAACAATTTGGTCACATAAACCCAGTTTGAGAGTTCAGGACCAGCAACCCCTGTGATCAACTAGTCCCTCTTCAAATACATCACTAGATCATACATTTAATTTTTACCACTGTGCTGAGTCTCACTAAATTACTTTTAGTCAAAACACTTCTTCTAAACACGTATCTGAAGTCACCCTGAGATCTGGGAATTAACCACATCCATCTGATGGAAGTTTAAGTGACTGATTACAATTTACCATTAAAAATATGTCTTATTTCCTATTTAAATTTGTCTGGCCTCAGGCCGTTTGTACTGAACCTTGTCATTCCTTTCTTAAAAGTCTCATTTTATGATTGTATTTTCTCCATGTGAAAGCACTTAGACACTGTAAGCAACTCAACTCTCAGGGGTTTTTTTGGTGTCCTAAACACACTGAACTCTTTTGAGCCTCCCACTGAGAAGCTTTCCACTCATTCAGTCACACAGAGGCTAATTCCTACCTCCTCTTAATTTTTTTCAGCATCCTTCTTCAAATGCAGACACTAAAAGTATAAACAGCATTTCAGCATCAGCAATTTCTGTAGAAGTATCATATGCATATACATACCCAGTTCTTGCTGAATTAAATGCAACTTTAAAATACTCTTTAGAACTCAGAGAGTGGGATTAGCATGTTGAAAAGCAAAGACCACCACTTTGGATTATTTTGATTTTATAGTTCTATTTTTCAACCTTTTAAAACATATTATGAAAACCATATCTGGTGATGCCAAATGAATTCATTACAATCAGTAGAACTCTTTGGTACGTAGTTATTTTAACTTTCGGGAATGGTAAGAGATTACATTTATATTTAACTTTCCACGAGAAGCCCTGCTAGAAAAGGTTGCACATCTGGTAGTGAACTTTTGGATTCTATGCCCATGATGTGGGAGGTGTCTTTGACATATCTGCATATTTCACAACTCTTGTAAGTATTTGTGTAGGTGACAGCAGGGGTGATCCCTGGTCTTTCGAAGCTGATTCATTTTCAAAGCATATTCTCTTATACGTTTTCAACAAATCCATTTTCAAACACCTTTGAACTAAAGTAGCTATTAAGCATCAGGTTCTATAGTGCAATTGAAACAATTTAAAATAAAAAAAAAAGTACTTTGACTATCATCTACTTATATATGCTACAAATGTGCAAACAGATCTAACAAGATTCTTTTCATCGTGATTCAGCACATCAGGTTTTACAAAGTAAGCATATGCTTAAGGGCTGAGCTGAAAAGCAGCGGTTTACCCACATACTTATCGCTGGAAATGTTAGGAGATGAAATTTAACTATTTTAAGGATCTTCTTTTTCATGTAGCCTGATTCTGCTCTCTTACTCAAGTTACTGTATAGATTTGAACCACCACTCTGGTATCACTCACCAATGTGATATTAATAAGGGCTGGTGGATTCATTCCTTCTACCAGATTTTTTAGGCAAAAACATGCTGTTCATGAGTGAATATTAAAGTTTATGCCTTGAATTTCATGTGACTAATTTAAAGGTCATACTTGTTAACTGTTGCAAATTTTTGCCTATGGAACCTTTGACATTATAAAATGAAATATAATCTTATAACACTCTAAAATTCCTTCAGCCAATGGATTTTGTTTCATGTGATGTGGCATTTCACATCTTGAAAGCATGGCATTCCAAGCCCTATTCTTAAGGAAAAAGCCAGAAGTATATTGTGAAACTGATTATGCAGACACCTGTAAAGACTAACCATAAATGAGTATGTTGTAACCAGGACTGAAAAGGACACTATATATTCTTTTGCATTGTCACTTGGGAGAATGAAAAGAAATTAACACACATTACAAAGGAAATAGACAATGTATTGTATCTTGCAGCAGCACATGAACAGCTTGCTTGAGAAGAGGTGAACATCCTACTCTGGTATTCCTAGTTCATGATAAGTAGTGTGTTGCCATTTTGATTTCTTTCTCTGAAGTCTCCTGACCTCATACTGTGCTGCCAGGTTCCAAAGATCAAGTCTCATACAGCCCTAACGCCTGGGTAGACAAGTGGTGGTTTTCTATCAGTGGGACGTGGGTCCTGCATGTTTGCAAAAAACTTCTGCTGTGTAAACGAATGAAGTCTGTTGACAGTAGGCTTAAATTTGCTACAGATCCTTATTTGCGGTCAAAAGATTTTAAGGATGTGAAAACTGCAGGCTTTTGAAATTATTGTAATAGATGTTTTATCTCAACAAGATGTCTTGCTTCTCTAAAACTATACTTGTAAAGCTTCAGCTTTTTAATCCTTGAAAATTATGCTAGTCGAGATAACATAGTTAAACATAGAGGATATAGTTTGACTGGAAGGTGCCACTGTCACTGCTGTGTCAGGAGATTGTAGCCAGTCATGTCTGAAAATCTGGGACACATTCCTTCTACTCGCACCCTTGTACTTTGCATTCTGGCTAGTGTGCTAGTAATAATACAGTAATATCTTTTAGATGACATGTTAAATCAAAGTTTTCCAGAGATTAGCGATTACATGGTACGTTTTGAAAAAGAGAAGGATAATAAATCTGGTGTCCTGACAAATTTCTTCAGTAGTCTTCATAACCTCCCCCCCTAAGACAAGGGCATGGTCTCTTTGGAAACAAGCATTCATGCTCAAAGAGATGTCCTGCTCAAAAAGCTGCTAAAAGATTAACGGATATCTAATGCTCTAGGACACATTGCAATATGCCATTTTTGGAATGCCACAGTTTCACGGTTGCATTAAAGCATAATTTTATTTCTATGCTCAGCCTACAGATTGCAGATGGCTCTATTTTGCACTAGGTTATTGAAACACTGGCAATTTGAAGTACAGTACTAAAGGACACACATTATATACAAAAAGTATAAACTGCATATTTAAATGAAATTAAAATGAGGGTTTGCATGGATTGAAGGTTATGAAACTGATTTGGGAATTTTAGCCAAAGAAAATTATTTCCTTTGTTACATACTTACTACCTGTAGAACTGTTACTGCCCTACAAAAAAAAAAAAAAAAAGAAAAAAAGAAAAAAAAGAAAAAAAAAGAAAAAAGAAAAAATTTTAAAAAAGCCACTGCAGGGCTTGAGTTCAGTAAATATATTGAAAATACCATTTCAGTTTCTGTATAGAATCCAGCATTTGAATAGGATGTTTTCCAGATGAACATACACATTATAGGAAAAAAAAAAAAAAAAAGTTATGCAAAAATATTGCCAGTTCTCAAATGTAAAAGGCATTTTTTTTCTTTAAAAAGTTAGCTGGCTCTATCACATTGTCTTTTTCATCAAAACATAACTTACTCCTAAACAGAGGAAGAAATGTAAATGTTGATTTTCCTGAGTGTTTCCAACCAGGATATTGACACTTTTTTTTTTTAATTACAGAGGTAAGTAATCATAGACATATGTATACCATCTAAGACAGAGATTTTCTAACAAAGTTTTCTAACAATTCAAAATGCAAGTGATGCACTTTGGAATATTTGGGGTGCATTAGGCAATTAGCTTTCAGGTGTGCAAAACCACTATTCCCTGCTGTTACAGTGGAGGGTCTTTCAAACTGTTGAAGTTCAAAGTATTGTACTCACTCTGACCCTTGCTTTGCCCATGGAAACTGACAGGATTTATACATATTTGTGGTCTCCTTGCTGTACCCCTGCAGACTAAGTGGCAAGAACTGTAGCCCCGGAAGGCCAGCTTGCGTGTCATTGTGGCTGAATAGCGCGGCATATGTTTTAGCTTGGAACATAAACACTAATATGTGCTGTTAAATGAAGGTATCATGGTCTTGTATTGGGATGCAATGTCTGATCTGTGCCATGCGCAAGATGTGCATTCCAGGAGCCTGAAGCCCCCTGCTCGCACACGGTGTGTTCAGGGACCAGCAGCGATGCCGGCTGCTTCGGACCGAGCAGCCGCTGGAGCAGTGCGGCTCCTTCTCAGCCGTGATTCACTGTTTGCTTTCAGACAACAAGCTTGTTTTCAGGAACAAGGAGCCTGTTTCTGAGATACTCTGAAAAGGCTGAAGAATAGAGCTCAGGCTCCTCAAACAGGCGCAGATTTATGCCGCTTTTGGGTCTGCAAGGAATTTGTGTGGGGGGTGCCTATCCACTTGGAAAAGCAGCATGTCGTGGTTTAACCCCAGCCGGCAATTAGAACCACGGAGCAGCTCGCTCACCCCCAAGAAAGACAGGGAGGAAGAGGAAAAAGAAAAAGGAGAGGAAAGGGAGAACAAAACCCCCTGTGGGCTGAGATAAAGACCGTTTAATAGCAACAATAACAGAAAAGGAAAAATAACAATAATAATAACAATTACAATAATGACACGGATCAGTCTCACCACCAGATTCATCCCAAGCAGAGACAGTGAATTCCCACCCCCCAGCCAACCCCATTTATATATTGAGCATGATATTTGTGGTATGGAACATTCCTTTGGCGATTCCAAAGTTCTGTCTGTGCTTCTATGGGAAGCTGAAAAAAGTCCTTGAATAGTGTAAACATCACTTAGTAGCCACTAAAAACAATAGGTATCATTGACATTCTTTTAACAGCAACCACTAGGAAGAAAGTTAACTCTTTCCCAGATGAAACCAGGGCAGTGATAGATCCAATGAAGGTATTCAGATAAATCACTGAAGATCTTAACACTGTGAGCCTGTGGTCCTTTAGACATACACTACCACTTAAGGATAGTGGCCGAGTGAGTCACTTATTTGTTCCCTTTCCCTCATTATCAGTCCCTGAAGATCTTGCGAACCAAGTAGACAAACCAAACAGATTTCTTCTTCCCCTCCCTACCAGCCTCAAGGTTCCTGACCACTTTCTTCTTCGCTGGCCTTGAAGGTCCCAGGCACCCAGCCAGCCAGGTGATAGTGATGACCCCTCACAGAACAGGAAAGCGTAAGAGCACACAGAGCGCTGTCAGTAACATCAAGCAGTTATAAGTGAGGAACCTGGACTAGAATCACTGCTGAACAGTGACACCCGTGACTCCACCGTGGCCAGGGGCGCCTCCACTGTCCCCTCCGCTCCCTCCGACAGAGGGACCGACTCGTATTCTTTCATATGATTTTCAAGTCTACACTGTGATTGTTATATTGATATAGCATACCATGTATTACGATCTGAGCCAATCTGCAGAGGATCTAGGTGATTAGAAATCATAAATTAAGTTGTATTATAAATTCTGTTTTACACTACTTATAGGTTGTACTACGTTGATTCTGCTTGCAGAAATCCTGTGCCATTCTAATCATAAATTCTGTGCTATACAAATCATAAAATCCTGTTAGGAAAATAAAGCTTTAATTGTAACTATGATTTAATGCCGTCATCGTTCTGCCAAGGATCCCTTAAAGAACCTGTCTGTCCCCTCAGTGTTGGGTGACACTGAAGCTGTATAATTTCCATCTGGAAATACAAGAGCAAAAACAAAGAGCTATTTCTTCATCAAAAGAAAAATCCTGAAGGAGTCACTTTTCAGAGGAAGGATACAGAAAAGTATCACAATATGTAGGAATGTGATCCAATATGATCCAGGAGCTCATTCTAGGCTCCTTATGACTCCACGTTGGATGACAAGGCTCAAGCATTAACTGTCTATACATCAAACTGGGATTCCACACGAAGCAGAACTGTTACACAAAGAAGCAAGACCCTGTGGCAAGTTTTTAACAGCCTCCTTGATCTGGACTACTAGGAGACAGGCCTGCTAGAGGTGTCCTTCTCCCACAGCAAACATGACTCATGAAACTGACCATCTCTCTCCTGATCAGGTGATACACTTCCCCCAAAACACACATCCAGAGAGAGAAGCAGTTTGGTATGTAGGAATTAATGCCAGTTTTGGGATTAATGCCAGTTTTGACGCAACTTCAAAGCAGGAGAAAACACGATTTGGCCTTTTCTAAAGTGGAAGGGGAGAAACAGGAGATTCATCAGCTGTCGTAAAAATGATAAAGCAAAATATTTACTCAAATACATCCCCATTGGGAAGGACAGAGGAGCAAAATGATAAACAGATGACCAGAAACGTTCATGCAGTAAAACACTCTTCAGACTTTACTGTCCCATGGGAAACTATATATTGCAAGTAACATGCTCTGGGCAATATCGTGTTTTGCTCTCCACTTGCCTTGGCTTTAACCTTTTATTTCTGTTGGCATTAAGCAACACCAGCATGTGTTAAAATAAAAGGTTGCCTACAGGTAATATGGGTGTCTCTGGAGAGGACCTCTTGAAATCCTCATAAGAGCTCAATGGATAGTTTATACCTCAAAATATGTTTTTTGGTACACGCAAGAAAACAGGCAGGAACATTTTGCGTTCCAGAAACTTTGAGAAACACAAAGGCAATAATCAAGGATAAAACCAGTTAGATTTACAGAAATAAATCTGAAACTGTTTCATGGAGGAGGCATGGTGTCTGGGTGACTACAGTCAGACATAAGTCTCCTGAAATATGAGACAAGAGACACTCTTGGACAATGAAGCAAATCTGTGAGTGGCAGCCAAGAAAGCAAATGGAAGGAAAAAGAAAAGGAGAGTTAAAGGCAACTTTTTAAAACTCATTTTTTACCTGTCCTAAAAAACGCTTGTGTCTCAGATGTTTTTACTTCAGGAAGCTAAGACAAAACCATTAGTTCTAGTCAAGCCAGAATGAAAATAATATCTAAAAGTATCAAAAGGTATGTTCAGCTATGTATTATTGGTGTGAAAATGCTACAGGTTATTAAATGGACTCAGTGAACAGACTTTTTTTCAGAAGAAAATAGACAAGAATTGAACTTTTAGGACTTTATAGATAGTTGTAATTCTTACAGCTGCAGCAATTTGACTGATATAAGACAAGCTAAGCAAACCCAGCTAGATGATGTTTGATCCCACATGCCTACAGGAACAATGTGTAAAGTGGCAGATCTGAGTAGATTCTTGACAACTGAAATGAACTTCCTCTGAATTTTAGCAATGCAGAACATTTTAACTTAGTAAATAAACTTATATTCTTCTCCCATACAAAAATGTGGATATATTCCACTGAAATAATATACACTGCTACAGATTTACTTTTGGTCTTGCATGTATTAAAGTCATGCTGTTAATAATGTCATCCTTTTAAGATGCTGTCCTTAAGACATCAAACCAGTAAACATTTGGGCTGCTAGTACAGTGTCACCTAATTACAAGTGACTAGTTTCCTCATCCATGATGCCAAGTTAAAAGAAACAAGAGTGCAGGAAGACCAGAATTAGCTGCAGAAGCCTAGAGGAATTTGGAACAGGCATGAGGAGGTGCAAAGAGGAGTTTTCTGTGGCATGCTCTCTGCCATCCCTCTGTATCTCCAAGTTGATGGCACTACTCCATAGAGCTACTGGAAACACGCCACCTTTTCTGCACGTTGGTACATATTTGTTTTATACATGAGCCAACTCAAAGCCTAATTTTCAAAAATCTGTGAAAAACATATTTTCACATTTGCACAGCTGGAAAACTCTCTACGTCTTTAAGATCATACACAGGGACTGAAACATCATTCCCTGTCTTTTGGATGTGCTGGGAAGAGGGAGAAAAAGAATAGCCTTGGAGTGCCTCTTCCCTTAACCTTTGAGCCTTGGTAGCACTTCACTGCAGACTTCTGGGCTGTAGCTCCATGGGTCATGCTTCCCACACTGCTGTACTCTGATGGATGTGGTCTTCGCATGAACAACCCAAGCTCATTGAAGAGTACCCGCACTCCTTCAGATTCATCTAACTGTATGGACAGCTGTGGCACTGTAGAAATGTAATGGAAGCTAGAACGTAGCCCTAGGTGTAGGCCGCAGTATAATAACCTAAATCTGCATACAAATTTTCCTGCCTAGCAATGTTTTTAGAAAAAATTTAACACTGTGAAGGTTTGAACTTTTATATGACAAGGTTGTTGCATTTATTTATTCTTTGGAAAGCTTGTTACCTAAAACTTAGGAGGACATAGTTTTAAGCAGAGAAGGGTGGGAGTTATTTGAACAGTGCCATTTTTCTAAGGCCTCAAGGCCAAACCCCACAAAAAATAGCAATATAAAGTGTGTAAATGGTGGCTTGATCAAGCAGGCTGGCAAATGTAACATGAAAATGAAAGAGGCAACAAAAAGTTTCATCTCCTGTTAAAAACCTAAAGAATTTTAATTTAAACTTAGTTAGAATTTCAAGTAAATTATTTCACATTATCCAGTCACAAGGGAACATGCGAAATAGTACTGTTCTGGAGGAAGTTAGTTTGGTTTAGTTCTGTAAAGCTGCCAACTGTCAAACTTAAGTAAACATTTTCTTAAGGAACCGGCATGCACATAAATGAAAATATACAGCAGCAGTAACAAAAATGAGGATGAGACTGGAGTGGCGTAGGAAAAGTCCCCTCAGATCTAGCTATAATTTGTCTCGGTGGCTGATAGGTTTTGTCCTTACTGCAGCAAAAAAAAAAAAAAAAAAAAAAAAGAGAGTGAAAAGAAAAGTTATGAGGTGGTTTCTTTTTAAGTATATCCCACCTCTACTGGAATTTTGAGACCTTTTGCTAAATCAATTCTAATATAGTTACTGGAGACGCTTATGTCTAACTGTCCTCACCTTTCTGGTACATTTTTTTGTGTGTCTTCGTCAAACTCAGAGGCAGCAATGGGGCACCTGCCCCGACTTTGGTGGGATGATTCACATGGGTGCAGCCTGAAGTCTCCTTCTTCTGTCTCTATCTGAGGGAGGAGAGAAAAACCCATGTTCATGTGGGGCTCAGCCTGTGTAAATCACAGAGCATGGCTCACACCTTTCAGGATGTACTCTGCCGTCTGCCTGACTCCCCAGGTTTTTACACAATGAAAACTCCAGTATTTAGGCATCTAACGGTGGAAAGCCACTAATGTGAACTATTGCTCATGAGATGCAGAGAGAATTAGGTTTAATTAAGCTGTGCTGATTTTGGCTGCAGTACAGAATTTCTGGGTTAACCTTATTGCCAGATCTCGGGATTTTACTGACACACTCACAATATTTCACTTAGATACTAACTCCTGGAATCATTATTAGAGAAGGATCTTGGCTTTCACATAGAAAGATTTTCATTTTCTTGGTTGTACACAGAATTTTAAAGCCATAGGCTCTTAAAATCTGAAATACCAAAGGTGAACAGAAGGAAAAAAAGTGTGTTCTGTTAAAATCTAGTTTTTGGTGCCCCATTTAACGACTGTGGCTCCTTGGTAATTGGCCAAAAGCACCAACAAAACTAAAGGTAAACAAGCAACCATTTTTTATGCCACACTATATACAATGTATAACCCACACCTGGTGATGCTGCCTTCATTTAAACTCAGAGTGGACTTCAAATGTTTGTCGGTATATCAGGATGACTTTACGGAAAAAGAAAAAAAACCAAAAGTTTAATTTTTACACAAGGATACTGCTGTGACAGATCTCCCCACTCTGAATGAGTTCAGGCATCAGCAGCAAGAGGCCTGACTGAAACGAGCCCTGCTGTGCAAACTGTGGGAGCTGTGCTATTCCACATCTTCTCAGGAACCAAGGAGTCTAAGCCATGTCTTCTCAGGAGGCCACAGTACCAGCCTGAGCTGGGACTAGACAAAAATAAAACTGCCACAGCTGCACACTTGCACACACACCGAAGAGGGTGTTGATTACAAGTCAATCACTTTATGCTGTAGATATCTATAGCCCCCCGAGCCCATTGACCTCTCCCTGTACAGCAGCGGGCTGCATGGTGGTGAAGTCCCCTTGAGCAGGTATGCTTCTCAGGGTTACTCTTCAAGGCTTAGAGCCCCCTTACCCAGTATCTGCTGTCTATAATGAGGTAGGTGAAACTTTACACTGGGCCTAAATGTGTATTGTATGCTAGTGACATTTATATATCCACCTCTAGCTTAATTATTAGAAATGTAGTAAGTAGTAGAGTGTTTGACTGCCATCTAATCACCATCTAAATTATTGCTTAAATCATCATTTAAGCCATTGTCAAATCATTGTTAAATCACTGTTTAATTACCATTAAACTATTGCTTAATCACCATTTGATTATCATTCATTCATCCATCAATTAATTATAATTGGATCATCATTTAATCATTACTGAAACCTTTTTATTTAACCCACAATGATGATTTCTCTTAATAATTCACCTGCGGCAGATACGGAAAGTAAAGTAGACTCCTCCTGTACTTCCTGACTTACTGAACTGGCAAGGAACTTCAGGAGAAAATGGTGGAACTGTAGGCAAAAAGCATAAATACAAGCTCTAGGTGCTGCAAAGAAGACGAACCTTACCAAAGCTGTACTACACAAATATTAGATTCATAGCATTTGGCTGAAGAAAGTATCATGTTAAAATTCAAGCTAAACAAAAACTAGGAGGTAAGTTTGAACATAGCCTTGATGTTCCTCAGCTCATTCCTGCTGTAACTGAAGTACTCTTCTAATAATTTATTATTTCATGAGTTACCTTCTTCTTGTTTACTTGTTACTTCCCCAGTCCCATTTTCCTTCTTCATATTACAGGCTTGAACGTAAACTGTTTAAGACACTACAGAGTTCATTGATTAAGCTACAGGTTATTAAGAAAATGATAAATAATCTGAACATGCCAATGTTCGTAATTTATCATTATATCATTTTTCACATTACTATGCACAGTAATACAAAATACTATATGCAAGAATATTTTTTGACACTCTTTAATTTGATTATTGTTTTACTTTTCTGAAGTAACCCTTCTTTGAGGCATAAGGCAGTACTGCCATCTACTTCCAGTTGCTGCCTCCAGACTCCTCCAGTCATCTCCTGTTACTGCTGGCTTGGACTATGTGGCCTCTGTTCACATATTTTTCAGAATAGTACCACTTGCTGGTTCAGTTAAAGACTGCAGTTTCATTATCATTGTTCTGGAATATTCAGGGTAAATAGTGTCACCTACGTTATTTAGGTTTCTTCTAACACATATTGATGCACTGAGTAGCACTGATCTGCCCTGCTACCTATTTTTTGTAACAAATGTAAAATCTACCAAAACTTTCCTGCTTAATTTGTAATTTCATGTATTCCAGATAATTTTTACTTTGTATAGCATGTGTACAAACACACAAGAGTCTAAGAATCTGTGTTTAGAAAATGTGTCTCACTGAGTAATTCTAGCAGTGGAAGTTACTGCAGCCTGCTGTCCCATTCAGCTTTGGTGATAAACTAAAACAGCATGGTGGGCCAAATGTAGCACAGCCAGGACCTCAATGAGAAGCGTCCCCAGGATTGTAGCTCAAACACTCACTTTGCAGAACAGATGTGCAGAAATTTTTAATTTGCTATTAAGTTTCACCAGCTGCAGAAAATGCAGAGAATTCAGTTGGTGGCAAGCAACCTGGACAGATTATACCTACAGAACAGGTCTTATTAATGTGCCAATGCTGATCTATCCTGGGCTGCACAGAGCATTTCTGGGATTAGAGAATAAGCCTGGTACAATATGTTACAGGCATTGATTTTTGTCCCCTTGAGAATCAGAATGGAGAGTTTGTTTGGGTTCTCCTGAATGGGGTTGTGATCTCCCGTCTCCAGCTGCTCATTGTAATGGAAGAGAAACAGGAATAGTAAGGCCTTTAGGAAGGGAGCTGACCATAAAACCTGTGAAACAGACAGGAGTCAGACCATGGGACAGAGTCCTATATCACAAACTCTGTAACAGCAAGAAAGAGACTTTAAGGCCATAATGCCTTTTTGTGTGGCCTTGCTTTGAAGAGAGCCTGTACCATGGACCGGGTGAGTGAGGAGTCTCACCACATAGCAGAAGAGGATCGCTATGACAGCACAGTGGCAAGAGAGCTAACAAGCTCAGAGATGTTGAAATTGCACTAGGGACAGAATTTGTTCCTCATGTAAAGTTGACTCAAACCATGTAGGAATTTATAGGTTGATGTTGGCATCACAAACTGACCTGCAAGCAAACTAGAAGCCTGTGGGAAAGGAGATAATGTACTCCTTATAGACAGCAATGCTAATTAGATGAGAAATTGTGCTCTGAACTGCTCGCATGCCGTTAGTGGACTTCAAAGCAATTTCGGAAAGAAAGCTCTGAAATCATCCAGCGGAATTTATAATGGGAAGAATAATTGCACAAAGCCCATATCAGAGCAATGAGAATAAAGGCTACAATCTCTTAAACAAATGGAAGTAACTGGAAATCTCTGCTACTTTATAACCCAGGAACAGCTGTGCTTTGCTAATTCTGAAATTCAGGGTGGTCGTACACCTTCAAAAGAAAGAAAAAAACCCAAAACAACCAGGATCTCCTAAATGTATTCAGTTGATATACATCTAATATTATGTGTGAATTTATTTCCATTCACTGCTCATAACATGTTCAGTCCTAGAAACCATTAACTGCTGATAAAAGCAGTTACAGAATCAGGCCCCAGATGGCTCTGATGACCTACAAAGTCAATACTGGTTGTGAAATGTTCTAAATGTCAAAGTTAATCTTAGCATCCACGTCAAGTGGGAGGTCCTTTTTCTTTAGAGAGATATCCTTGAAAATATGAGCCAGTACAAATCAGTATAGACTGGTAATCCAATTAAAATTTGTCATTTTTTTCCTTGAAATTCGTGGGTTGTACGACTAGGCTTTGCGAGACTGTGAAACTCCTCACAGTTCCTCCATTATCTGAGAAAAAAGGGAAGGCTGGGAGAAACAAAAAGAAGAGCTGAGGAGCAGAACACCAGACTAATTGATGTTTGCAATGGAACTGAGATGTCTGTGAAACCATTAACGATGTTGAGGCCAATGCATCCCCCTTCATTTAGCAGCCTGCAGCTCAGCAACGCCTTTCCCTTCCACTGATATAAAGGGGAAAGATTCATTCCGAGAGAAGTGCAGATCAGGACCAAACATGGCTACTATATCGTCCTTCTCCCATTCCTTTCTAGCAATTCACTACCTCTCCTCCATTGCCAGAAAGACAGAAAGCTGAATGAAATTTAGGAATGCTCTGAAGATATAGCAAGAGATTGATGAGGGCAGAGAAAAATAATGGGAAGAAAAAGGAATTGATAGTGTGTACATGATGATGGAAGATGTGAGCAGACCAGGAGTGTGTAAATGGCAAAGAAAGACAAGGAGGAAGGAAAAGGACACTTTTCAGGACAGGAAATAATGATGTGTCTTATAAAAACGTCCATTAGCTGGGTCCCTCCATCAGCACAAGAGAGCTGTGGAGTAATACTAACATCATCCACAGTCAACATTTCTGCTGCAGTTGAGGGCTTGGTGGAGAATGGAAAGAGATACACTCATGGGATTTCTCCACTGTCTATTCATTGCTTGCTACAGTTTCCAAGTATTCATTAATGTAAAACAGATACTCATGAAAAAATCTGCATACAATCATAGCACAGACAATTATTTGTTCCAAAAGTCACATTGAAATTACTTTGGTTTTGGTTGTTCACTATGCATTTGTGTTCTCTTGGCTTACAAACAAAAAGAAACAATGTTATATGTCACTGACAATTATTTCTCGGAAATATCTGACAGTAAATAACCAAACAAGTAACAGGAATCTCTAAATTTTAAAGTATTCTTTTTATTCTCTGGGGTATTTTTACTGATACATTACTGGGAGTCGGTAAATGGCACTCTTACAAATACTTAACTAAGCACACATATGATGAGACTTTGGAGTATGTCCACCCCAGCTCCATGTGGTGTCACCTGAGCTCACTTGAGTGGGCACAGAGCTGTGCTAATGTGTGCACAGTGTTTCTGACACTTTAACTGCCTTCTTCAGAGATCAGAACAGAATTTAAGCTTTATAGGACCAAAAGATGAGAAGTAGAGGAACAGGATTCTTTAATCTGCTGGTTGAAAAGCAGAGAAGATCATATTTCTAGCTGCTTGTCCAACCACTATATGAAGCATCCATGAACAAAATGTGTTTATAAGCCTTGAGACAGAGATCACAGCCTGGGGTTTTCTTTATCCAGGTCAGTGATCCATCATCGAGCTTCAGAATCACATTTCTTCCTGTTCTCGCTTTATGGTTCGGCACATCTCTTCTTCAAAGTTGTACATCCTCAGCAGAGTGGCTAGAAGATGTCTATCCTTTTCCCTGTCCCCTTCTCCCACCAGGGTAATAATAGCGAGGTGATAGGAGCTCTCTGGTGGGACATGGAAGGTGTCATCCTGAGTCTTCGCAGTTACATCTGGGCCGAGTCCTGTAATCCCTAGCTTATTATACGACAGGTGCTGACAGCAACATGTTGTGGTTTGCTTTGTTTTCTGTTGCTTTGGTTTGGTTGCTGTTTTGTTGTGTTTTGTTTTTTTTTTTAATAGGGACCTCTGCTCTGCTCTTTCATAAAAGATCTGTGAGATCACTGAGTTACTCCCAGCCAGACTAAACTGCTTTTTCACAGCCATGGCTAAGTGGTCAAAGCTATGAACAGGGAAAGGACTGAAGACATAATAGTTTTCAGGTGCTTGCCACGCAGGAGCTCTATGCATTTTCTTGATCAGCCTGCTGACTGCAGGCAGACTTTGTTACGGTGGACATGCATTTGGGATCATGTACCTCACACCACCGCAGCAAGCTGAGAGACCTAGCCCAGGGCTCCAGATTTTCCTCACATAAACATCAGCGTTTTGGAGGAAAAAACATAAATCTTCTGTAGTTACACCACTTTTCTTGGATCTAGCCCTCACTGTACTCTACGATCGTGCATATTTGGGACACGGTTTATAGAGATATTCAATAACATGGAACTCAGGAAACCTGGATTTCATTTCATGTTCTTTTCATGCATGCCTTTAATCTTCAAAAACTAACTTTTTGTGCTATTTCTGTTTCCCCTCCTTACCATTACCAGTATTATACATTCTAAAAGGTTTGAGGCAGACATTTTTTATTATTGTGTTTTTACGGTAGCAAACACGCTACGCCTTGATTCCCACGGGGGAGTGTAATGCTAATAGTATCTTTGGTGATGTTCAGGGCAACCCGAACCACAGCTCTTAAAGAAGGGACAACTAATATTGCCTTAGTACCTTTCTGTATCCATCATGAATGTACTGAGGCATACCCTGAGGGCCACTCTGTGATGCACAGAAGCCGTTAAGCTTTTTATTCAACCAGATGCACAGAAAACTGAGTAGCAGCTGGCTCCAAGACAAGCTGAAGAGACGCTGTGTGGCCAGAGCATTGCTGCACTCCAGTGCAACACCCACCATGCGACAGTCATGGAAAAAAGGGCCATGCATTCTCCCATCAGCTCTTAGGACTTCAAGGTATGTGAAGAATCGTCTCAAAGTCATTAACCGCTCCCAATGGGTGCACTGAACAGAGATTCTTCACAGGCATCTCATCACAGCAATATTGGCCAGTTCCTCAGCTTTTTTGGAAGTCTTTTCGTACCTGCTTCTAAATGGATACAAAAATGTGTATCTCAATAGGTTATAAGTCACATATAGTCAACATTTAGGCATTACTTCACCAGGAAAATGACACGTTCACATCAGGGTTCTGTTCACCTTTGCAGGACAATCAATAGCTACCAGTCAATACTAATTTTAAGCGAAGTTGTAGGTCTGACCTTGGTATTCAGTGTTTATCAAAAAACTTAGTCCCAAAAACACAGCTCTGTGGCACATCCCCCTTTTTTTTGCCGTGGCTCAGTGGCAGGAATCATGAACTGAAGATATTTCTTTTTTTCTTAACTAATTGAATTGATAACAAAGACATTAATAGTCACAGCAATTAGTTTGCCTGTTTCTGCGTCAGAGTTTGTCTGTATATCCCTGCATTACCTATGCAAAACAAAGTGCGTATTGTCGCAGATATTCAGCATTTCATACCCAACAAAAGCTTGCCATGGTTTTAAGTTAGTTTCACAAGCTTAATGTTGTGTTAGCACACTCTTTTGTCTGTGAATGTAACAGCTCTATTACTGACATACTCGGGGGGCAGAGGCGGGGGGGGGGGGCGGCGCGGAAAAAGCTTCTTTGTGAAAGCCTGCAATTAATCAGTTAAAGATCTAGCTGCAAAGTCATAATTTATTGATGGTTGCACAGAGGATACTGAAATGGTAGTATTAGTGAGTTGGTAGATTTATATAGATTATATGTGTTCTATTCACAAGCACTAGACACGTTTTGTCCTTGTAAATTTCTGAATATAATTGCATAAAGATGTTTATTTAGCAATCCAAAAACTTCCTTAAGAATAATATGGGGTAGTGGGATTATCATAAAAGATAAATATTTACAGTACATGGGAAAACATGCTCATTCTGTGTCGGAAGTTTTCTAAAGATCTTGTTGATGTTGGCAGATTAATTGCATATTTGATTGCATTTTTTTGAAAAGGACAGAACAAACCTAAAAAAAAAAAAACAAAGTAAAGTACAACTTAACTATATTCATTATTTAGGATTCCGCTACTAAAGTAAATCTGCTACTCTATCAGTTTGACTCACAATTATGTATGATTCTACTGACATTAACTAGCCACGAGATATTTCTTCTATGGAAAGGGATATAGTTTGTGTATTACTCCACTTAATTCCACTTCACTTCTCACCCCCTCCTCATTTCTTTTCCATTTTATTTCTATGTCATCAGAACATGAATTGGAAGACATTAAAGGATTCATAAAATTATGCTTCATTTTTAATATAAATTTAAGCTTAACAATTCAATTTTTGACAGTATTTTGTCGAATATAGTCGAATATACTGTCTATAAGTAACTTCTAGTGCTCATTTTCTTTTCTATGAAAGCACTTTTGTTAATTGGTTTGAACAAATTGGGTTTGTCTTAGGCACAATTTTATGAAGGTTATATAAATTTTGTTTCTGTAACTGGACATAGATGAGAGACATATTTCCGGCTTCTGATGAAAAGTAGTCTAATGACTGTGATATACTCAATCTTGGTACTTTCTGGGGAGTGAAAGAAAATATCCGTGTCTGTAGTGTACATATTAGACAGACAAAATGTTTAAGCGTGTGGGTTTTTTCTCTTATGAAAATTGCACTGACCTGAGTAAAATAGCACCTTTGACTATGGTTTCTGCCACAGAAATCTGTACTGAAACTTTTATAACAGAGGTCCTGATTTCAGTGAATAAAACTACACGTATCTGTAGCCTGACTGTCATCAATGTCTTTGATCATCTGAGTATGGATTTGTATGTTTAGGCCCAAAAATGCATGTTTCTACAGTTCTGGACTCTCATATTTGACTAGTCCAGATAATTCTATTTATATAAGTTGTGTTCACGTACATTCAATCTCTCATTTTTCTTACATTGAACTATATTGAATAGGGATAACAGGAAGAACAGACAACAGGAAATGAAGTTGAAACATGTTCATAAAACAGAAGCAAGTTGCACGAACCTTTGCGTAACATCTGCTTGACTTTCCATAAAGACCATGAAACCATTGTTCTGTTATTTCCCTAAATGAAAGAACAGTCCTTCTGAAGTACATGGCTGTGTTTCTTTTTGAGCTCTTAAATTTATAGAAGGTTCCAGATGAAAAATGAATTTAGATGAAGCCAAGCTGAATAAACCAAAACACTTTTTACAAAAAAAGGAAAGACATGAAGCCAACTAACAGTTCAAGCTGGTGACTTTCAGAAAGTCCTTCCTTCCTCTTCCAGAAGAGTTCTTAAGAGTAGAGGCAAAATTTCACCCAAAACAACTAAAAATGGTTCTTTGTGATGATGACAGCATGTGAGAAATATTATAAGTGACTGAAAGGTGACAGAGGTTCAGGAAGCCACATACTTTGTATGCCTACCTTTAAATCTATATGTCAGTCCATTTATGACAGTGGACTGACGTGAGTCCTTAAAAATAGAAGAATGTTTAACCATTTTACAAACAGAGATCTTAAGTCTATAAGGAGTCCACTTGCATAATAAATAACCTTGGAGTCAAAGGTCATTTGTATGTACTGTAAATACATAAGGAAGAAAATACTATCCAAAATTTTGTAGTTGTTTTCACTTTATAACTGCTTGCTAAGTAGGCAGGAGCATCTGTAAGATTTGCAGACCTTGTTGGATCACAGATGAAAATGTATGTAAAAATATTTGGATTTATGTCTGCTTAAGTACTAAAGCTGATCCCCCAGTATAATACTACACACACAGCTACCTTCGTAACATGCACATTTATTTACCGGAATGTAAAGACCCAGAGACAGTATTACTTTGATTCTTAAGGCTGAGAAATATGTTGGGATGTTGCACTATAAATAAACAACAGGCCTCCCGCTGACAATATTGGCAGTAATATTTCACCCCTTTTCACTTGGAAGGACAGCCCAGTGTATCTGTAAAATGGGTACAATGATTATCGCCTGCCTCATCATGTTTCTTGGCTAAAATCTTTGGACAGAGTCCTGCAGATTTCCCCTGTGTACAGATATCCACAACTCCCATACTATTATTAAGGACTGAGCCCCTGAGGTAATGACTGTGTTGAGTCTTTGAGACCCTGAGAAATCAGCAGATGATTGTATAGTATTGTCATTATCATTAAAGCAAATAATTACAGCCGTGTTAAAAAGTATATTTGAAAATCATTTTCAGTGGTGCTTCTAAACAGGTGCTTCATACATCTTATTTTTCCTTAACATGCTAGCCATTTGCTCAACTTTTGAGTCATGGGTGCTATAAATGTTCGTGTCAGTGAAGCTCCACCAAGAGAAACTGCCAACTATCAGAGATTTGAGGTAGAGGAAGGACTATTCCGCTCATCTATTCTGACCTTCTGTTGTAACTCCTGCAATAAAGCTGTTTTTTTTACTTTCCACCACATAAGCAAATGTTGTCAAACCCAACAGTTTCGATATTGACAGAGTAATATTTATAGTTCAGTCTAGATAAAGAAGCAGGAGGCCTGAAACAAATAAGACTGACACCAATTATCTTTAAAAATCCAAGTATTGCAAAATATACAAACGCCATAAAAACATCTTGTCACACAGAGGTGGAAGATGGTTCATTGCAACATGTGGTGCCAGTATTAGGGTTTCTAATGTCGCACAGCAAATCAATTTCTAAATTAAAAAAAAAAAAAACTAATTTCACGTTTTAAAAAATCTGATAAGGGTTCTCCATCTGCCATGTGCCACAGTTGACAGCTGCTTCCTTTTGCATAGCTAAGATCAACCTGACCTTAGCCAGCCAGCCTGTGTAGGGTATATGGACATTGTTGAACATATTAGTGGAAAAGTATTAAGGCTTGGCAGAATTTTCTGTTCTTTGCCTTCTGTCTTTTGCTCTGATTAATACCTATCCCTTTCTATACTGTTCCTGTCTGTCTCATATTTCTTCTCTGTGGTAGATGCCTTTTAAGAGTAGCTTGATTCAGCTGTAGCTGACCTTTTATAGAGCAGTGCTGACTCACATCAAGTTTTTATAGGCCTGCTAGTTTCTGCACATATGCAGAGCAGGGGTCCTTTTTGACCTACAGGAGTTACGGAGGGAGAGAGAGATTTGGGGGGAGGAAGGTTTGGCAGGGAGTAGGGGGGTAACTTCTTTTGAAAAAGCAATGGTTTCTTAAAAAACAAAACAAAGAAGCAAACAAACAAAAAAGCATTTCCTTTTTTAGGAGAAAGAAATCCTATGCAAATCCAAGAGTGGCAAATAATTAAACAATTACAATGTTACAATGAATGTAAACATGTCAAATATATTAAGACTGATTTTAGCCCTAACAGAAAAATATTTTTGTGAAAGACACTGGAAAAATTTTGCAGTTGAGCACCAAATCATCATCATCAGTGGCAGCATCTGATTTGTCATAGCCACAACATCAAATACAAACACACGGCACCTCCAAAAAAGAAGCTCTCTTCTTTCTATTTTCCTGCCCTGCCTCCATCTTCCCTCTTTTCATTCCTCATTCTGCCATGCTTTCTTTCATATTCTTTTCACCATCAGTTTCTTTCCTTCCTTATTTTCTCAGTTTCCTATGGCACTGCATTCAATTTCTTGAACATTTCTCTCATGTCTGCCCCTCTGTGGTTCTACTTATTCCTCCATAAATTTTTGCTTGTGCTTCTCCTACCCCTTCTGCCACATTCATCCTTTTTTACCTTTTCCCTAGCCCTCATTCTCTTTACTGTAGTCACTCCTCGCACACACACTTTGTCCTACCACATGGCACAACTACATATTGTCTCCAGATCAGATCATATCTAGCCTCTTTCCAAAGCCCCCCATTCATTTTGGCACTCTTGACAACAGTGGGAATGACACAGCCTCTTTACTGATTGCACTTGCAGCATTGCCCAAAGTAGGTGTCATCAAGTACCGTCCTGGGGCTAGAGAGCATTTACAGGCCTGCCTCCTCCAAAGAGATTTTCTTTTCTTTCTAACCTTTCGTGAAACCAAGTGGACTAGTGCATAGCAGATACTCTACAGGCAAACTGGAAAATCATTGTAGAGTCATCAAATTTACTCTAATCTGTGGGTCAGATACATTATATGTGCAGACAGGGAGTTGATACAGTCTAAAAATTCCTGATCTGAAAAACATATATTTGGCAGTGAAACTGTTAAAGTATACACCGTACTTGCAGGGTCTTCAGATGCTGAGTTCACCCTGTACATGTTTGTTTACCCAGCAAAACAGAAGCTGTATGCAATAGAGTTGGAAAAGTCACAATATGTGGATGCAAATAACCATACAGGCAGAAATACGCAGCCTATAGAGGAAGAGAACAAATGATGACAGGCAGCTCAAGCTCTTGCTACACTTACTCATGATACATTTCTTTTCATGAGCTGGGGCTGAATGCAGGATTCTGAGCAATACAAAGGAAACCACAAGTAGCTTTAATAATGATTATATGCTCCAGATGAAAGTTACAAATGTGTAACACATGTATTGGTGGTATCTATTGCATTAATACTCTGATTGTCCTTCTATCTATACGCATATATAACCCAATACCACTGTATTGTATGATATACCTTTCATCTTCGTACGTAATGGATGGCACATGTCCCACTAGCAGGAAAAAATGCTAAGCCATAAGTATGCTATGTGTGCTTGTTCTTAATGTAAGATTTATGATTTATTGATGGCTTTTATTTGCCCCTGTTCAAAACAGAGACCACTGAACAGTGGACAGTACATAAAAATCCCCCCCTTTCTTCTGCTTTCATGCATGAGAAATGATTGTACAAAGGGTCATGGTCCATCTTTAATTCATCCCTCTAACATGCTGATTGCACAACTTTCACTCAGGATTCCCCTATTTTGTATGTAGCCACTTTAACAAGTTTGTATCTGCAGTTGTAGAATTTACAGGGTTGGCATTATGCAAATCTTGTTAAGGGTTTTTTTTGTTTACTTTAATTTTTTTATTTTTTTCCTGCTATAGTGATGCAGCCTCTCCTCAGAACAAGTATAATAAACTGTGTTCATTGCAGGGATATTCAAGTGAGCATACTGAACTTGCAGCATTTATGTACACTGAGGTAAACAAGTTCTAACTGTTCCATGTTTAGACTTCATCTCCTTTTTGGGTGTCCCTACTGCTTCTCTGGTCTTTAATTTTGCAAGATTGGTTTTCAGGATCAAAGTAATAATAGCTAATTTAACAGGGAATCATTTTGTGTTTACATGTATCTAATCTCTTCAGCTAATTAGCTCGACCTGTCTAACCTCCATGCAGATAACTCTGTGAGTTTGTTTTTAAAATGCATATAATTTTTTTTTTCAGGTTGCAGCTGTCAATTTTATTGTGCTCTTTTGGAAGCAATAAATATACCTTATAATGACGAAAAACGGGCGGTATATCTTCTGCTAGGTCTAAAGCAGATCACTGCCTGTCAGACAAGTGTTATTTCCCCTTCGCTGCTGGTGTGGTTGGTTCGTGGGGTTTGGTTTTGGTTTGGGTTTGGGTTTTTTTTTGCATCGCTTGAAACCCTGTGGCGGAGGTCAGTAAGGCGCCGGGGAGGTGTGCGAGCCTCTCGGAAGGAAAGCCGGGCAGTGCTTTCCGCACAGCGACATTCAAAGTTGGTGAGACATTAAAGACGTCGCTGTGAGGGGCGAGGGTGGCAGTAATGAATGCCTAATTGCCTGGGAGGGAAGGCGCCTTGTCTCCGCCAGGAAGAGCCCTCTGCACGGCAGCTGGTGCCGCTGGCACCGGGAGGGTGTGCAGCTCTCCCCGCCGCCTTTGGCTCCTCGCCTTGGCCCCCGGGGCGCGGAGCGGCGCGGAGCGGAGCAGGCAGCGCCGTCCCGCCGGCTGGGGAGCGGAGCAGCGCGGAGCCGCCCGCTCTCTGCCGCCCACCCCCGGGTACCCTGCAGGGTTCCCCAGAGCCCCGCGGCCGGGGCGAGTGAGCAGGGGGCGGGCGGCCAGCCCTGTCCCCACCGGCAGCGGCCGCGGCCCCGACAGCAGCAGCCTCGGCTGCTGCTCGTGCTGTTGCTGTTATTGTTACTGCTGTTAATGAGGAAGATGTTATTAATTATTTGGGGGGGGGGGGGAGGGGAGTGTCGCGTTGTTTTTTGGGTTTTGGTTCTTTTTATTTCCAAAGCCACCCTGCAGAGCTGGGGGTCTGGGCTGTTTTCCTGGGGAGGCGACCATTTGTAGCAGCACTCAGCCGGTACGCTGCTTGGGGTTATTTTCGGCCAGACAAATCTCCAGTGGGAACGAGCCTGTTTACGAGGGGGTAGGGGTGCCCCCCACGCACACTCCTGGGAAGAAAGGCTCGGGGGCGACAGAGTTACCCCGCAGCTCCGCATCCGTCTCGCGGCCGTGTGTCCCCCGACGTGGGCCGGGACCCCTTTGGGGCAGCGCGGGGCCGGTCTCGGCTCGCTGCCCTTCACCCCATACCCCCCCAGCCCCCCACGGCCCGCAGGGAGAAAGAAAGGGCCCGATCCGTCCCAGCGACACCCCCGCCAGAGCCGGGACTGTGGGAAGCGGGCCTGAAACTCCCTCCTTGCCCAGAGATTTCTGTTCACCCCGGAGACAAAATCGCCGCTTTATTTCCTGTCCTCGAACACTTCCTGACACAAGGAAGATAACAAAGGGGAAAGTTTAAAGCAATAAATATCCCCGACCCGCCTCGCCCCCCGTGTGCGCCCGCATCTGCCACTGCTGAGGCCAAGCGGCACTCGGATGAGGAGAAATGGGGCTTTTCCAGTCCTGTTCCGGGCGGCTCGGACCGCGCTCTGCCACCTTCTTAACACCTTAAGGGGGGATTTTCCTCCCCGCAGAATTTTTGATGAGTTTATTTTCCCCCAGCTGCCAAAGACCCGGCTCCCCTGCCTGCACTGCCCGTTGCAGCGTGCCCGTTTCTGACCGGATTAAAGCGGGGCCGGTGCCGCCGGCCAGCCCTGTGACAGAGTTAGTACACTCGGAGAAGGCTCTGTGAGGGAAAGGATGCCTTTTTGTTTGTTTGTTTTTAAGCGGTAGCGCGATTTAATAAGCGAAATTGTATTATTAAAGCCACGAGGGTTTCCTGGGCGCGCAGAAGCCCACTGTCAGGTTTTCTTGTGTTTTGATAGATTTAGTGCTGTTACGGTACACTTCTGCCTCACATGCAGTAGCTAAGACTTGAAGATTAAAGATCGCACACCTCTAGATGAGTCAAAGCCTACACCCCGGTGCAGCTAATACATTTCGTGATTGATTTCCCTGCTGCGTTGTTTCCCGTTTCAGCCTTGTGCAAGCCCCTTTCCCCTCTCGGCACATCGCACAGGCTCAGCCCTGGTGTCCTCGCCGCATTCTGCAAGGCAGCGAGGGGAAATCTGAACCTCTGGGAGCCCAAACCCAGACACTTCTTGCAAAGCATCTTTCTGGCCCAAAGCGCCTCAAGAAAAGTTCTAAGGCGGAGCTGACCGAAGGAGCCTCTCTGCCTGCCCGAGTGCCGAGGCTCCGCAGAGCCACCGCGATGCAGTGGGACAAAAAGAGCCTCCCCGACCGGAGTCGGAGTCGCTGGGGCGGGGGGACCTCGCTGCCTCCCGAGGCCGGGTCCCCGGATCTGAGCCCCGGCACGGTGACGGCCAGAGGCCCCGGCGGGACGGGGGGTAGCCGGCTGCTGCCCCCTTGGCGCCCGGGGCTCGGCCGCCGCAGCCCGGCACTGCCCCGGCCCTGGCTGGCAAGGGCACCTCAGCCAGCCCCTAGTACTGCTTCCCTTCCGAAACCAACAATGCCTCTTTAATCCTTTCCCAAAGCGGATTTTTTTTTCTCTCCCTTTTTTACCCCCCTGGAAAGCCGTCCTAGTTTTCGTCGCTGAGCAAACGCAGGACCGAATTTGTAGCGCTTCTTTACGGGACAGAGAGGGTTAACCGCCGCTATCGGTTTGGGGTTTGGTTTGTTTTTTTCTTTCCCCCCCCCTTCCCTTCTCTCGAATGCATATAATCTTATTTGAGCCCCTCAACGTGATGAAAGCTATTGATTGCTGTGCAGAGACACCGACTTTTAGCAGGCTCCCCCAGCCCGCTCCCCAAAAGTAAATAAATAAGAAAAGGAAAACAAAACAAAACAACAAACCAAAACAACAACAAGGAAAAAATAAAATTAACCTATGTTTTCGGAAGTGTCTCAAATATGTACAAATCCCGTTTTATGTCTTCCCGTTCACGTGTATATTGATATCATAAAAGAGAAATCCTTCGGCAGGGTTTTTCTCTAAATACTTTATTCATTGAAGCTGGCAGTTCCACTCATTATTCCACTGCCTTAAACGCGATTCTGATGCTGGCTAAATATAGAGCTTCGCCTCCCTGGGAACACGAATCGAATACACAGTAAGCAAATCAGTAGCACGGGAGGGGGAAAAAAACCTTGATCAAAGCCCTCCTTTTCTTCCCAATCCCGGTTTGTTGGGGCGGAGACAGGTTTCTCGCTTATTGCACATCATTTGAAAAGATCAAGCTTAAAATGCAAGCACCTCTCCCAGAAGTAGTAGTTAAAACCCCAGAAATTAGGGGGTGGGGGTTAATAGAATTAAAACCAGATTGAATTATTTTCAAACAAAGGTGTAACGGTGGAAAATAAGATTCATTATTTCAGAGATGGGAGGAGGTGTATTTTGATCAGGCCATATTTTTAAAAGAAATACAAACATCCATGGGGAAAAATGCATAGGACGCAGTACGGAAAAGCACCTTCCCCGTTTCAGTCTCTCTTATAAAATCCGCGGATTTATTTTTTTTTTCTCAGTCATTAGCATGACTTTTTTTTTTTTTTTTAAATTACTCGGATCTTTTGCTAGGTCGCAGCCCGAGAGGTCATCCGTGGCGGGGCGGAGGGGATTCTCGGCGTGCCCCAGTTGGGGGGAGAGCATGGTGTTTGCAGAGTACCAGCCGCAAAGGCACAAAAAGGTCCGAAACGCGCCCACCGCGCGGGGCCGCGGCCGATCGCCCCTCGGCCAGCAGAGGTCGCCCGCCGCCCCGCCCGCGCGCTGCCTGCGCGCCCTGGCGCGGAGAGTGGCCGGCTGGGGACCCGGCGGGGGACGGTCCTCCGCGGAGGGCCACCGCGGGGCTGCCGCCCCCCACTCCAAGGGCCGCCACCGCCCAGTGCGGCCGCCGCGGGGGAGGCGGCCGCGCCGAGCGGCGGGGCTGCGGGAGGCCGCGGGGAGGAAGGGGGGCATGGCGGTGCTCCCCCGGCCGGGGTCAGCGGCACACATGGGCGACACCGCAAGTCCGAGTCGATTGAATTGAAATTGGCCATTACTAAAGGTTTGCCCCAAACACGTGCCAAGCTGTCCGAAGCTGCCAGCATCAGCAGTAATTCCTGATAATTGCTTTCTGGTTTACTCAGCGAGCACACAGAATTATAAAGTATACGTATACCTAGTCTCTTTTTTGTATATGTATGTACATAAACACCCACGTATATATGTATATGACCGGTTTCTTGGGTGTAGAAGTGATCACCTATCAGAGCTGCATTTCCCACTGTTTATTTAAACGTCGAATATGTAAAGTAACCGGTGTGTGTGTGTTTACAACCGTATCTTTACCTCCTGACACTATCTTGAGATCACTTCAAGACAGCTTAGTTATCTCCACAAGTGGCAACGTTGGGTCCCACTTCTTGTTTGAAATAAAGCTGGAGGGTGTGTTTGCTCCCTCAGCTTCGGAAAAGAAAACATCTTGCAAACTAAGTTTGGACTCCGAGGAGGTCGGTGGTTTAGTAACTGTCTCATCAGCAAACGCGAGTTTCAGAACTTTTTCTTGGCTGTTTCATTGCAACCAGATTTCCCCGCGCGAAGATATTCCGCGTGAATACGTCTTTGCCTCTCTTTCACCGAAACTCGGTTGCCTTTTAAAAAAAAAAATGGGACTTTGAAAAAAATATATTTTCCTGATGAGTAGTGATTGGAGGGCACTTATACACTACGTTGATGAGGGCGGTGTAACAGCCCATATAGAACAGAACACGAAATGGGATTTAAATAAATTCAAAGGGGACGTTTCATATGGGGGGTGGGGGGCATGCAGAAGGGTTTGGGGGGGGAACACGCTCGGGAGCGGGTACCGTTTCGCGCACAGACTAAAGGCAAGGCACCGTGTCGCCTAAGCGGAGCCTGCTCTTTGAAAAACACACACAAAGAAATCCGTGCCCACGGGAAAGTTGCGATTCGCCTGGTTTGGGAAGCGTTCAGATAAGAGCGGCGGCTTGGAGCTCGCAGCCCCGCGGGGGCGGGTGCCCGGCGGGGCGGGCTGCGGGGCGCCGTGCGTGGGGGCGCAGCCGGGGGCGCGGGCACCGCACCGCACGGCTCACGCCCGCGGCTCTCGGGTCCGGGCTTCTCTCATCGCCTCCGGGGAGCAGAGCCGCAGAGCAACGCGAACGGCGGAGTCCGCGGCTTGTCCCTCTTTTTTTTTTTTTTTTTTTAATAATAATAATTTTAAGGGACTCTCCACGGGGAAAGGCAATTCTTCACTTTTCTCCGCGAATCTCCATTCCCAGGCAACCTACGAAACCGTCTATACACAGGACGCGTACAGATTGGGGAAGGGGGGGGTTGGGAGGGGGAAGATCTAAAAGGGATTGGAAAACATAAATAGAATGCAGGGAGTGTTGAGAGACAATTTAAGGTAAATATTTGTACCTTCTTCGATCTCGTGTTTAGCAGAAATACATGAAGCTTTTATCCGCGATTTTAAGGGAGAAGGAGGCTGGGGGACAAACATAAACAGTCCCATTTCGTGGCTGGGGGGACGTGCCCAGCCTGCCCTGCCCTCCCCGCTCCAGGCAGCTTCGCCTGGGCAAACCCGAGCAGCGGCTCCCGCCTGGGAAAGATAAACGCCTGGAAAGGAAATAGGTGGATTAACACCACCACCCCCCCAAAAAAATAATAAATATATATATATGGGGGGTGAATATGAGACGGCGAGCCCGAGCGGGGGAAGGGGTGGAGGAGCCCGAGCGGGGCCGGGAAGGAAAATGAAAGGTGTGACGGGAGATAAGCGTCGAGGACGGAGCGGAGCGACAAGCAGAAAGTATAAAGGGAAATACAAATGAGGAGCGAGGAAAAGTTGCCTCCGAGAGAACCCGGCCCGCGGCGGCCTCGCCGCCCGGCGCTGAAATATGATAATGAGGACAGCTGCGCCGCGCCGCCGGCAGCCAATGGGCGCCGGGCAGGCGTGACGTCCCCGCGCATGACGTCAGGCCAATGGCGAGCGGGCTGAGTTGGAGCAGAGAAGTTTGAGTAAGAGATAAGGGCGAGGCGAGTGACCGAGCCGCCAGCGCCCAGTCCGGCATCGCCGCCGCGCCGATCCCGCACCGCGCCGATCCCGCACCGCACCGATTCCGCACCGCGCAGCGCGGCCGGACCCTGCCGCGCCCCCGGCGCCGCGCCGCTCTGCGCCGCGCCACCCCTTCTCTCTCCGCAGCCCTGACAGTATCTCTCACGCCGGTGGTGTTTTGTTTTGCCTTTTTTTTTTTCCCTTTTAATTTCGAGTCTCTATTTTTTCCCTTTACTATTACTACTTCTACTTTTTTTAATTTTTTTTTAATTTTTTATTTATATTTTTAGCGACAGCTTTCAAACCTACTTTGGGGTCTTTAAACGAAACCGTACACCATTTCACTGTGGACATTACACCCTCTTACAGATATGGGAGACATGGGAGACCCACCAAAAAGTAAGGCGGAATTTTTACCGTTGTTGGAATAAATGTGCTGTCTATTGTAATCGTCTCAGGCAGGCGAACTGCTAGAGAGCTGAACTTCACTTGAATGGTAGAGAAGGTGCCTTTGTTGCCGTGCCTGCATGCTTGCTGTGTTTTAACCTCGTACGTAGCCTTGTATGTTAATAGCCTGGGGTCCTGCTCTCTTTTAAAGTTTGGGGAACAGACAGGATTTTAACAGTATCTCCTGCTACGGAGCCTTAAATTCTCCTCATTGTAGACCGCGCTGGGGCTGTCTGACTATCCAGCACCCAGTCTGTCTAGGGGAATTAGCATTAGACTTTCAAAAGAGAGCAAGTGACAACCGTAATGATGTTTGTTCTTGCCTTCAGCCTCGAGTCCTCTCTTCCGTGGCAAAGGGCTGTATGGGAAGCGCACCTAGCCACGCGTTCATCCTTTCCAGCCAGAGCTGGAACTCTGAAAAAATGAAATCAAACATGTAGGTGCTCTCCCCGTAAGGCAAGGAATCCAAACAAGCAAACAATAACATAAAAATAAAACGACGAGGGAATTTGGAGTTTTGATTCCGTGCAAGGCTTGAGAAATTAGGACCTTCACCCCGAAGACTGTTCACATCTGCTTTTTAACATATGTTCCGCCTCCTTTCTAAGCGAGGCAAGGTTTTGATGGCATACTTCAATTACCATCCGAAAGTGTAATACTCTTTAAAAAAAACAAAAAGAGAAAAAGAAAACCAACAACACTCCCAGAGTACGCCCTATAAGGGAACGACACGAAAAGTGTGTTTATCTCTGTAGGAGAGTAAACGGTTAGTCAATCATGTATTTATTTTCATTTCAGAAAAACGCCTGATTTCCCTATGTGTTGGTTGCGGCAATCAAATTCACGATCAGTATATTCTGAGGGTTTCTCCGGATTTGGAATGGCATGCAGCGTGTTTGAAGTGTGCGGAGTGTAATCAGTATTTGGACGAGACCTGTACGTGCTTTGTTAGGGATGGCAAAACCTACTGTAAGAGAGATTATATCAGGTACGCCATTTACGTTGTTTAATTCTTCGGTGAGATTTATCTCTCTCTTTTTCTTTTTTTTTTTTTTTTTTAACTTTATAAACCTGATAGAGGCAGGAAGAGGAAAAATGGTGAGAAAGGCAATTGGTATGTTTTTAAGTGATTTCCCCAGAGATAGACAGGCGAGGAGAAAAGTTAGAGTCGTCAAGTTTTTTATTCCACAGATTCAAATGCAAATTTCTGTATAAACAAAACCGCATTCGGGAACAGCTAGCGACTGTGTGGTACCCTCCTGAGGATTTTGGCAGTGCATCCTGTGATTCTAAGAAAGTGGGAAATCGTAGGTAATGGAGAATATTTTCAATAGTGTAGATATTGTTAGCAACATGGAACTGATCGCTTTTTAACACAACCTGAGAAGCGCATCTCTCTGTGCTTTTGCAAAGGCATAATGGCATTCATAAGAAAGGCACTTCAAGCATGTATGCCGTAAAAATAAATACACGGGAAAAAAAAATACCCAAACAAAAACTATTTAAACTAGGCCTATCAAAACCAAAAAAGCAAAATAAAAACAAACCCGAAGTTTCCTTTAGAATGAAGGATCCTTTTATGGGGAGGTTAAAACCTAGACCGAAATGTTTCTTCGCTAAAATAACTGACATTTAATCTTTTTAAATATTAACCCCTTTGGTGATATCTGACTGCCTTTTCTTTCTTATCTTATCTGTACTGATGAATTAGACAGAGCAGATCAAATTGCCCATCATCTGTTCACGAACAATTGGGTATATTTAGATAATGGAACCGCTTCCTTCCTCACATTAAAATCTGGTAACTGATAAAATGTGAGAGTTGCCAATCCTGACACTACAGAGAAACCAAACCAGGAATTTCGAGTGTGTTTATTATTTGTGCTCCTAGGTCACGCTGATCCGTTTCAGTGTCGTCTGGTGGCTTTGCCAAACCAGAACTTTGTGTGACACTGAGGTACGGACAGTATTTTTTTTTACTGAAAGTTTTGGGAGCAAGTTCCTACCTAGCCACCTAAGATATCTTTTCTACTTTCTTTGTAATTATGAATTGAAATAAAGTATTTGAGTCTTTCCTTCTCCAGCGCACAATTCATAAGCAGATCGTTCCTTCAAGCCGTGTTGTGAGATTATTCTCAAAGTTTTACGACGGCGAAAACCAGCCCGCTCCCTCCCCCCTCCCCCCCCACCCCCCCCGCCTTTCCTTTTAAACGCACTTTGGAGCCGTACTGTTAAATGTTGTCCTTTCTCTAATTTCAAATGAAAGGACAACGTTTAGACTGAGACGTGCTCAGTTACCTCCTGCTAGATCTCATCGGGAGAAATTTAAACAAAAAAAAAATTCAGCTCTTTCATGTTAATACAGAATACATTTCATTTGCTAGAATTTTAAAAGTAAGACGTACGTTATGTGCAAGTACACTTTGAATTAGACTGTGAGACAATCTATAATCGTTAGATATGTGGGCAACCCCCCCAGATTTTGTACCTATAAATGCATACACTTTGCGATCGCGCTGTTCTATTGCCGTTGTTTGCTGCTTGTTTGGGATTTTTTCTTCTCAAAACCTTATGATTCGGAAATATGCAGCTCTGAATGTAGGATTAGTACACCTATAGACATAGCAGCTAAAGATGTGTGTAAATAAACATCTCTACCCACAAGCATACATCACAGACTGTATCTCTAAAGAAGTGTTCTGGTGAGGAAATGTGTGGGGATGAATATTAGCTCGGTTTTAGGAACAGTTTTTACGGTTCTGTGGACCGAGTGCGTGCGTATGTGCATGTATCTGTACATTTGCGGGAAGACGTTAATTTTACTTAATACCAGGGAGGCTGGCTAAGGAGCATTCGGTGGGAGCCGAGACACTCTGCAGTTCTAGACACCCGAGTTGGAGCATTTTCTCGTGTTCATCTGCTGATGGATGAACTGTTCCCCTCTCCTCCACGGGAGACGAGGAACCCGCCACCCACTCCAGCGTGTAATCCCAGAAACCCTTTATTTGCCGTGTGGGGCTATCAGCGACAAGTTGCCCTTTCGCTCCTGCGGGTGGGCTTGAGCCCCGGCTCAAGGTGGGAGCGCCAGCGGGGGAGGGGACACGGGGGGACACGGGGCAGGCAGGCTGAGGTAGGGTCAGGCTGCGGAGTCAACGCACCCAAAATGCCTTTTAGCGGGGGGCGAGGGAGCGGAGTTACACTGCTATATATGTGAGCGTGTATGTATTTAAAGGGGGTGAGGGTATGCCTATATTTTTGTGTAAAATGAACCTGGTGAGAGGGGATAAAAGGCCACCCCTGTCACGTCCCAGAGGCTAAGCTGCCGGCAACCTGGGCGCGCATTAAGCGGCAGAAAGTCCTGAGCGGGTTCGTCGCAAAAAATAGCAGCATTTGGTGAGGCTGGCACGTTTGTACGCGGGCAGCGGATGGCAGCTTCGCCAGCCTCGCCTTTCCCCGGTGAGCCCGGACGGTCCAGCTGAGCCCCGGGCCAGGCTCGGTCAGGTCCCCCCCGCCGTGAGGAGGGAGGGTGAGGGCAGCGACGGCCCCTCGCCTGCTGCAGCCCGGGCGCTGGGGCAGGGGGGAGACTTTTGTTGGCAACTCCGCGGGAGGGAAGGGGGTCGCTTTTTTGTTTCTCACCCTGTTTCTCCTGCCACCTCCGCCGCCCCTTCCCTCCCCTTCTCCTTGCCTACCGGTGTGTCCGTGTCCCCACCGCCCTTTTACGGCGTAGGGATCAGGGTGCCGGCAGCAAACGAATCCGTTTTATTCCTTTCCTCTTCTGCCTTATGTATTTTCAAGGCTTGTTTAACTAGTGGATTGCGTGTGGCGCGCCTACGCGGGGCCACCAGTTTGCCCACGAGCGGGAGTGAAAACCTCTCTCTCTCTCTCTTTTTTCCCTTCTTTTCTTCCCCCCCCCCCCCCCAACTTCGCTGCCCTCCTCCTTCCCCTTCCCGTGGCTCTCCCTCCTTCCCTCCCTTCCCCTTCTTTCTGGGCTGGGCCCTGCTCAGGTTATACGGCATCAAGTGCGCCAAGTGCAGCATCGGCTTCAGCAAGAACGACTTCGTGATGCGCGCCCGCGCCAAGGTGTACCACATCGAGTGTTTCCGCTGCGTGGCCTGCAGCCGCCAGCTCATCCCCGGCGACGAGTTCGCCCTGCGGGAGGACGGCCTCTTCTGCCGGGCGGACCACGACGTGGTGGAGCGGGCCAGCCTGGGCGCCGGGGACCCCCTCAGCCCCCTGCACCCCGCCCGGCCGCTGCAGATGGCAGGTACCGCCCGCACCCGGCGCCGCGGAACCCCGCGGGGTTCGGCACTGCCCGGCCCGGCGTCTGGACAAGGTCGGGGTGGGACTCCGCCGCTTCCAGCGGGTCCCGCGCCCCCCGCGGAAAGGCTGCCCCGAGAGTGTGCGGCCGCGGAGAGGCGGCGGCGGTGGCTCGTCCCACGCCCGGGGCTGCCGCGGGTCCGGCTGCTGTGAGAAAGGTCCGCGTACGGGGTGCGCGGCAGGCGGAGACACCTGCGCAGGGTCCGCACCCCCGCAGCCTGTGTCCCTCCTGCTCCCACCGCGCACCGGGTGCGGCAGTCTTGTGTGTCCCCACCCCCCCGAGCCCAGTGCAGCCCGCAGCGTTGGTCGGAGAGGGGCGAGCCGCTGCAGGGATCCGGGCTGCGACCAGGCACAGATCCTTCTGCCTCCGGAGCGTGTGGAAATGCTGTTTAAGCACTGGTGGAAGCGGGGGACGAAAAGAGATAGACTTCATAACTACAGGCGAGCTCTTAGGCTGTAATTTAAAACTGTCAACAAGTTAATCTTCCGTAATTGCCTTTTAAAGTGACTCTGCCTTCTTGTGATTTGATGAGAATTTCATCTTAAAACTCAGCACTGTTAACTTCAGAATCTCCCCACCTTACTACTTCACTTACACTTTTAGTTCTCCACGCGTACATCAGCTACTCAGATACGCTTAGCTTTAGGAAGAGGCACGTCTCTGAGGCAAACTAGGCTGGACAATACAAGGTTGGCCAGCGTTATTGCTGTGCAAGTAACTGTAGCTCTAGAGGTTATTTACAAACACAGCTATGTTTAAACGGGCTCGTTTCCCGCTTCTGAGCCGCTTTCAGGTGACATATCTATATATAGGGAGACATAATCCCGTCTCTGATCATGGCAGAATTCTAGAGAGGTTGTGCATGCTCCCTATACAGTGTATGCGCACGTTTCCGAAACGCATATCATGTCGGCAGGTACAATACCCTTAATATTTGAAGCCTTCGTATTGTCTGCATCGCATTTGCTGATGTGTTGTTATAATCAGAAGAGTCGGAACCCGACTGTACAAAAGCAAGCACTTCTGAACACTAGCTAGCCAAAGTTTTAGGAAAAAAAAAAAAGGTAGTGTTTTTATTTTTCCCTTGACTTTGTCAAATTACATTTAGATAGCTACAGCTACACAATACACAGAAGAATAGCAGAATCATCACAGGAATACTTTTAGCTCTTGATATGACGCTACCCGTAGGTTAGCATTTCTTGGCCGTTTCCACGAGTTGCTAGGCTTTTTTCCCTTTTAAAGAACTGGAGAAACATTCGTATTTTTTAAGTATTCATCAAAAGTCGTCATAAATTCACCTAGCACCTCCAGATCCTAAAACAGACCCCCGATTTCCGAGCTCTGGGACACGGGGCTCTCACGGGATTTTCCTGCACGGTCACGGTGCAGCGGATTTGGCTTGTTTTGCTTTGATTTGGAAGCATCAAACTGCCGGGAGCTGTTGCACGTTGCCTCTGGCTAAGCTGAGCTACAGTATACAAGAAGCAGACCCGAACTGTGATTAATTTAAGAAGTATTCTTTCATTAATTTTCGGGCCAAAAATCTGTTTTGGTGATTTGTCAGGAAATAAATACAGAAACCCCTCCCCCTCCTTTCCTAGCGCACGCACACCTTAGCGAACTTGCCCTACCCTGTCAAGTCTCATACAGGTTCAAGCTTCTGTCGTTAAAGGGTTTTAGGGGGGGTGGTTTGTTTTTGCAAATTAATTGTCTGTGGAGTCAGAAATGTCAGTACTGTCACTCCACCAGCGCATAAAGCAGAGGAGGCTGCAGGAGCTCTGATAGATCTGACTGCTTGAATGGCCTTTGAAAGAGGGTTCATCACCCCCCACTCCCGCCTCCCCTTGTCCCACCGGTTTAGATTCAGAGGCTCTGCAGACTCCCTGCTTCCTACTCACGGGGATCCTGTTCCTCCCTTCCCCTTCCCTTACAGCAGAACCTATCTCTGCCAGACAGCCAGCTCTGCGCCCCCACGTCCACAAGCAGCCCGAGAAGACCACCCGAGTCCGGACTGTCCTTAATGAAAAACAGCTTCACACCTTGAGGACCTGCTACGCTGCCAACCCCAGACCCGACGCCCTCATGAAAGAGCAACTGGTAGAAATGACTGGTCTCAGCCCCAGGGTCATCAGGGTTTGGTTTCAAAACAAGCGGTGCAAGGACAAAAAAAGGAGCATTATGATGAAGCAACTTCAGCAACAGCAACCCAATGACAAAACTGTAAGTGGCTTCAGCCTCTGACCGCGCTTCCCAAAGAGAAACGCCTGGGCTGTGTCCAGCCCGCACAACCTCTGGGGTGGGTTTTGACGCTTTTGATTTTGCGGCAGCTCCCTTAAAACAAAGAAAATGATAACTATTATCCGCTTGTTTCTGCTGTCAGTGCAATTAAAAGAGACCGCAGCGAGAAGCCGATATAGGCTGCTCAAGCGGACACATGTCTTTTTGTGGGGCTAAGGATATGCAGTGGATTAGACTAACTTCTCTGCAGCATGAATTGGGACCTGCAGAGCTTATGGGATGTAATAAACCCAGCCTTGTGTAATATTTAGATTGCAAATGCAAAGGACTCATTGAGGGGAAAATGACGCTTTTTCCCTCTTCAATGATTTTACGCAGGGGTAAACCCAGAAGTAAAACCCAGGAGTGAAAGGTAAATTTGATATATACTACAACGTGTATGTGTGTGTTTTTCATGCACTTATTGCAGAAAAAAACAAGTGCAATGCAAAGGTTTCGTAATTACCATCCTGGTTACAGGTTAATGTATATATAGTTCTTGCGCAGAAATATATTGAGCTCTTGTCTGCGGGCATATGCACGTGTGACGCAAACAAGCAGAAAATGCTGGATTCAGCACAGCAAACTGCCTGTCCCCATTTTAAGCCAACTTTTTTTTTCTTTTTGTCTTTTTTTTCCTGTTATTAGTCCACTTGAAGAAGAGTCTGTTATTCTCCCCCTGTATATTGACTGACCAGAGAATGACTATTAATTCATAAGGCTGCCTAGTTAAGTGGAATTTAAGGAGTTTCATTTTACCCTGTTGGAATGCGATAAAACACGATGTTATTAACTCGCCTGAACAATCTATTCGTCGAGGCTTGGAGTTATTTTGTACACAGTGTCTGCGCCACAGGGTATAGTGGGAGGGTTTAATTTCTCTCTCTTTTTTTTTTTTTTTTTTTTTTTTGGAAAGAGCGTGGTACTGACGTACCCCAGGTTTGCCGTGCAGTGGATATACGATCCAGTTAAGGTCAGGCAGAACAAAATCAGCCTGGATGCGACATAGAAAGGCAGCGTGATTAACCGTTTCTTGTGCCGAGCCGTCCATCGGCAGCCGAGATATTGTGGTCGTGTTTAAGAAAGCTTGGGGAAGAGGGGGTATGCCTTGAGAGAAACGGGATTAAAGGGAAAGAAAGTAAACTTCCACCGTGAAAAATCCAGCGGGTAGAAATAGGCTGACCTAGAGGCAGAATAGAGCAAGACATTCACAGCAGATTAACAAAGCAAATACAAGCGACTGTACAGATAAGATAGAAAGCAGTTTATTGACTCTGCGCTTATATACAATAAAGTTAACCAAGCTCATTAACATCTTTTGCTGGGCTGTTTACAGAATATCCAGGGGATGACAGGAACTCCGATGGTGGCTGCTAGTCCGGAGAGACATGACGGTGGTTTACAGGCGAACCCGGTGGAGGTGCAGAGTTACCAGCCGCCCTGGAAAGTACTGAGTGACTTCGCCTTGCAGAGTGACATAGACCAACCTGCTTTTCAGCAACTAGTAAGTGTCGATTCCCAGCCGGAGCAGGCCAGCCTGTACCCGGGGCAGAGCAATGGGGGATTCCCTCCACGGGACAGGTGCCCTCAGAGAGCCGTGTTTTCCTGAAATTGCAAGGTGGGCATTATAGCACTCTGTGAATGTGGCAAATTGAAGTGGTTTAATAGGGCTTGGGGCAAAATACGACCTCAGCGCACAGCAGAGCTCTCGCTGAGTGGAGCGGGCAACGTGTAAGGCCCGACCCAGGTCTGAGACTAACTCAGCTCACATCCTGCTGAAAACCGAAAGCACCTCTTCCCAGAGAACTAAAACATTCTTCACGTGTCATTTAATTCTATGCACATTTGTGAAAGCAGTTTCTAAAATTCCCCCCTCCCCCTGCTTCAGGCCAACTTTGCTTTTATGCGATAGGGTGGATTTTAAATATATGATTGCAGTGCCGGCCCGCGACCTTGTTTTGTCACACAAACATGAATAATTTAATTCCATTTTTGAAGCCCTTGTTTTAAGAATGTGCCTCTAGATATAACTTCATATATATATATGCACACACATATATATACATATATACACACAAATATATACATATATATAGCTTACATTAAACATTGTGCTTTGGAAAGGGAATTGCTAGTACATATTCACATGAAAAATTCAACAGTTTAATAAACTGCCTTAAGCGGAAAGAAAACAGACCTTTTACAATAAATTCTGTTCTTAACTCACTTCCTTATGCCTACGTCATTTGGCAGCTCATATGGGACCGTATCATCTACCATTCTTAGGCCCAACAAGGTGAATTAAGGACAGAAGTTCAGCCTTAACTCAATTTCCTGGCCTAACTGTGTTAAAACCAGATCTTTAAAATAATAAGGTACGTTGTGTATGGTTTTTCAGTGATTCAAAATAATACTTAATGATGAAAAATTAACATATAGACCCTTTTTTGATCCCTTGGGCATTTTTTTTAACATGAAGCAATGGAAGAGGAAGGTTTGCAGCCGTGTCTGGAATTGTTTTCAGACCTTTTCAGTTTAGTATCATCCTTTCTTGCAGGATCACTTTTCTTTTGCCCAGTGGCAGGCTGCAGTGTGTTTCCCTCCCCTGGCACACTGTGCTTGCTCAGGAAGCTGTAGCACAGCAGCAGGGCTGTTTGCATCATCTTACCTTTAGATCAACCACTGGTTTTCCTGCTTTAATCAAGCTGTCAAACAGACACAAGAAAAATTGATCTCCTTCGGCTGCCTTGCTTATTGTGCCTTAACAGAATAGAAGACTTTAAAAACCTTTGATGCAGTGAGTTTTTGTATGGAGTGGTTCTAAAAAAAAGAAAAAAAAGTAGGATGGAAGATAGATAGCCCAAATATACACACATATAGGTAGATAGGTCATTAGATAGACAGATGAATATTGATATATATTGGACATGATGTCTGTTACTGAAAACAGTTAAAATAAAGACTAGTGGATGGAACAGACAGTTCATTGACCGTTCAAGGCACGTCTTTAATCTAGAAAGGGCCTTAATCACAGGATCGGCCAGCTCAATAGGTGCCAAAGAAATGCTTTTGGATTAGCAAAGCTCCACCCTTCAAATCATGCCCTTTCCCAACGCTGCTCCTAAACTAACGGGAGCCGCGGGGCACGTTAGGATGAAGTGTGACCTTTTTTATCAAACTGACTCTCGTTAAAAAGAGATAGCACCCACTTCAAATCACGAAAGAAAGAGAATGGCTTGTTTCAAATGCCTTCTGCTCCTGGATGCTTCTTCCAGGTTTATTTTAGTATGTGCACAAAAGGGGAAAAAAGTAACCTTGCAGTTTCGTGTCAAAAAAACACATGCACTCTTAAATAATTGACTAGAACATCCTGTTGGGATTCCCACTCTTGCAAGACAGGGAAGAAGGCCTCATTAACAAGTTTGTTTGTTTATTTGCTTGATTTTTCAGTCTTTTTTCTTTTTTTTTTGATTTTTTTTTTTTAACCTGCTTTTTTTGTTGGGGATTTGGCCAAAGACCTGAAGAAGATTCCTGTGAAGTCAATGGGGAAGCTAAACAAAGCAACAAACAGTGACACAGCCTCTCGTGGAGATGTATCAGGCCGTTTCGCTGCATGCCTCTGTATTAATTTTTGCAGTCTTCTTTGCCTGCTATTTTTCTTTGATTGTTACAGTTGTAACAACACTTCTTATTATTATTTTTCTTCTTCTTTTTTTTTTTTTTTTTTTTTTTGGCAGGTTAATTTTTCAGAAGGAGGACCCGGTTCCAATTCTACTGGAAGCGAAGTAGCATCAATGTCCTCTCAGCTGCCAGATACACCCAACAGCATGGTAGCAAGTCCTATTGAGGCATGAGGAACGTTAATTCAGATTTCTGTTGTCGTTGTTTCTGCCCTTACCCTCACCCCTGCTGGAGAAAGTGGGAAAGTGATCGCGTTGGGACTCCGAAATTTAGGGGGGAAAAGTATTTAACAACCCTGTAATGAACCTAGCAAGAACCACTCCACGAAACGAACGGAGTCATGTTTGAAAAGACAAGGTAATATGGTAGCAACACTGTGAAGACAATCATGGGATCTTACTAGAATAAACACACACAAAAAAAAAAAAAAAAAAAGAAACCCCGCGCTATTCAATGATCAGAGGAGGATCGAAAAGACGTTTTCAAAACGTAAAGGATTTGTACTCGTGGATCTCAAAAAAAAAAAAAAAAAAAAAAAAAAAAGAAAAAATCTTTTGACTGCACATCTTAGAGAGAAACCAAGGTAGAGGGGCTTTCTACCCAGTCCCTCCCAATCTGAATGGTGCTGTTTCTATATTGGTGATTGCCTTGCCAAAAGGAGCTCCAGTAGGTTTTCCATCATCAGGAAAGAGACGATTTAGTCCTGCATTGTTGAAAGATTCATTGCAGGAAGGTGGAGCTGCATTGGTTTGCAATGTTGTTTTTAGTTGACTCTTAACAAGGGGATATTTCCTGGGTCTCTTCCAGCATGTACTGTAGCGCGGTTTTGGTTTTGTTTGGTTGAGATCCAGTCTCTATTAAGTCTGAACGATTAAAAATAGGTTTTTGAATTCATCTTTAAAAACCAATTTATAAAAGCATTGCAACAAGGTATACCTCTATTTTGCCACAAAGCGTCTCGGGATTGTGTTTGAAATGTGTCCGTCCAAGAACCTTCCCCTCCCCCAAAGATGTGTATAGTCATTGGTTAAAACGACTGTTTTTCTCTCTCTTTCTCTCTTTTTCTCTCTCTCTCTTTCTCTCTCTTTCTCTTTCTCTTTCTCAATAAAGAGAAAAAAGTTAAAAAAAAAGCAAAAGAGAAAAGAAGAAAAAAATACTTTTTTTTGTTTGCTCTTGCATTGCAAAATTATAAAGTAATTTATTATTTATTATCGGAAGACTTGCCACTTTTCATGTCATTTGACTATTTTTTTGTTTGCTGAAGTAAAAAAAAGAAAAAAAAGAAAAAAAGAAAAAAAGAAAAGGTTGTACCGTGGTCTTTGAATTATATGTCTAATTCTATGTGGTTTTTGTCTTTTTTTTTCTTAAATATTATGTGAAATAAAAGCGCCATATGTAGAATTATTATATCTTCAGGACTATTTCACTAAATAAGCGTTTGGAATAGAGAAAATAATAATAATAATAATATTAATATTAAATAATGAACAAAGTTCCCTCTTTTAAATATTTACAAGTTAGCAGCTAAAATACCTGAAATAAAATATTGCATGCAAAGCAGGTCGTTAGTGAATAAAAGGAGTGTGATATTTTATTGCAAGTATTAACGACCAGCTTGTAAATTTCCATTTCAACAACTGTATCAGGGCTAGTTGGATGCCTTAGCTTTCAATCGATAACGTTAGAAAGTCTCTTGTTGCCCCCCAACCCTTGCCCTTAAAAGTGATATTACTCTAGGCATGATCTGACATAACGTTAAGACATCTAAAGAACTGAGAGCTCAGGCTTTTTGCTGAGTTCAATTATTTTTTAAAAATAATAAAAAGAAAGTGCTGTATACCAAAGCCTCGTTGTTGAGATTGTTGAAGTGACCTGTATTTTAAGTATAAGCTCCTGATAAAAGGGACGCTTTTTGCTTAACAAGTCAAGTATGACCATTATTTATCAGTGTCTGCTGTCAAAACGCTTGAAAAATGCTGCAGGAGAAAAATTTTGAGGGGATATTGCTGTGAAATTGCACGAATAGTGTTCCTTATTTTCTGTCGACTTCCCTCTCTTCAATCCCTCTTTTCTTCCTTTTTTAATTTGCGGGGGAGAGGGTGGTGAAAGCTAGAAATGTGGGCGATTTCTTGGGGAAAAGTAGAAAGAAGAAAAAAACCAAACCCATAGGAAAGGGTTGGTTTTGCTCCAGTCTGAGTGCTCCCTGTGCTCCCCGCCAGCACAAGACAAAGGCTGGTTTTAAAAAAAACCTTAACAACTGGAATATACAGAGATTTTTAGTCTGACAAAGACTAAAAACTGCATGATGGTTACTCCTAACCCTAATGTTTTCTTAACATCACCTTCTTTTCCCTCCCTCCTCACCATCTCAGCCCACCCTGAATAAGCTCAGCTATAGAGACAAACCATTTCGACAGTACAGAGAAAATATTATTAATAATAATAATAAAAAAAAGTTAAAAGTCTAATACAAGGATTTCAATCATCCTGATTAGAAACTGGATTCATTTTGTATGCTCAAGTGTAATACATTTTTGAGTACTTGATAAATATTTAAATAAATATGAAATCTACCTTAAACTGTGTGATCAGTAACCCTTGTGTTTTCATGCAGGATCAGAGGCTTGGTACGACGCTTCGGGGGGCGGGAGGGAGACAGGGTGTCATTTCTGCCCGGTGGTCTAACGTGTAAGTTGTTCGAGTCACTCTCAGTGACGGGAGGCTGGGAGGGAATAGCGGAGGGGGGGGAATGGGGAGTTTGGAGACCGAGTACTCCGACTCGGGGGGGGTCTTTAGTTGGCGCTGAGAACCTCTAAGGTCAGGGCAACACGGGGGCCTTTGCGTCCGCCTTTTATCGCCTGGCAGCTAACGCGTAGGTAGGAAGCGCGGCCACTCCGCGGGGAGAGGCGCAGGGTTACACCGGGGTGGGGGTGACCCCGCGGGAGAACAACCTGTGCGCCGGGGCGTTCCTGAGAGCCCTCCCCCACCTTCGGGCCGGTGAAGGTCTGTCGTTTCCAAGGGTCATGGAAGAGGGAAAGGCGAGTTTTGGCTGCCGATCCTTGCGAGGGGGAAGCCCACCCCCGCCAGCCCTGCGCGGAGCCGGGGCTGCGCTGCGCGGCGCCCCGCGGTCCCGGCGCGCCCTCCCGGCGGCTGAGGTTGCCGTCGAGATAAGCGGCCCACCGGGAGGCAGGGGTTTGGGTTTGGGCTGCCGAGGGAGCGTCTTGCTCCTGGAAACACACAGGGCAGCGTGCTGTGTGAGGGCTGCAGCCGCGATCCGACCCCTCGGTTCCGCAGCGGGCTGCGGGCGGGAGCCCCACCGGGGATGTTCCCGCACACACACCTACGGCCGGGATCCTACCTGCACCCCCGCGGGGGCCTGAGCCCCCTCGGAAGGCTCGGGGGGGGGGTGGCTGTTGTCGCTGCTGCGGCCTCAGGGATGTCCGCGTTCCCCCGGCCGCCGCCGCCGCCCCGCTCCGGCCCGCCCCTCTGCGCAGACCTGCGGCCCCGGGGTCACCCCGCAGCCTCCCCCCTCCAAACTTCAGTTAAACAAAACCCGTCTTATTTTAAGACTAGCTCTTTTTGCGTGGCGCAAGGGGCTTTTTTATGGCCTTTGGTTCCCTTTTCCATTTCATATATTTGTGGCGTATTTCTTCCCTTCCCCGAACCTTGGAGTATTATCCGTTGTGAAGCAAATAAAGACAAACTTTAAAGCAGGTCCCTCCTAGTGCCTTCAGGAGAGCACCCTTCCTGAGCTCGGCCAGCAGGATTCGTGCAAGCAAGAGAAAACATCTTCTTCGTGAAATGCGTGTCTTTATGGTGCTCTGTGCAGGTTCCTTCTCTGGTTCCTCTTCCAGATATGGGCGAGGGCGGCAATTAGCAGTCCCAGGTCCGCCAGTTTTCTTCTTGCTGCAGCCTCTCTTAATAGTGTCAAATAAGGTCTGTTACAGCCTGTTGTAATTTCTCTGAGAATGTTTGCACACACAGAGGCCAATATTCAAACTGTTCTCGTTTCAATATTTGTACCAGGTTAATTAACTCTCAGCATCTCCAGCCAACGTAGCAGTGAGACGCACAAGCCGGGGACGTGAATTCCAGCGTTGAGATCAGTCGAACATCTCAACAGTAAGTGTTTGCCTTTATATACATAGGTATACATACATATCTTAACATATCCACGCTGAGTCACCCAAAAATGGGCAGCGGGGAAGGAATGAGAGCCCCCCAGGCGGTGCTGGCCCTCGAGTCGCCGCAGCCCCAGCGCAGCGCCCGGGACAGAGCCGGAGCCGGACCGGGTTGCGGGTCCGCAGTGCCGGGCGGGTTTCACGGGGACCGAACCGTCCTCACCCCCTCTGCAAGCCCGAAACGCCGACAGCGTTTTACGGTGCGAGGTGCCGCAGCTGGGGGCTTTGCGGGCTTCAGCGGAGCTGTAAGTAGTTAATAAAGGGGCTGGAAAGAGATCCTGTTTACTGATTGTTCCTGATTGTTGTTTTCTTGATAACAGAGCAAGCCACTGAATGACTGTTTGAGCTCAGGCGCCACAAACATAAACTTAACAGCTCCCAGTGTGCCGGCCCTGCTGGAGGATCACTCCTCACCTCCCGGGACTTGTGAAGTGCAGGCGGAGAAGGCAGCTCCCAAGGAGCCAGGCACCACGGGGGCGGGGGAGGCTCGCCTCTATGGCCGAGCTTTCCATATTGCACGGTATCTGCCGTCATTAGCCAGCGGAAAGGGGTGAAAAATTAATGGGTGCCTCTCCCCGAGCCCGCTGCCCGTGCCGGGGGTCGGGGCAGGCTCTATGCGCCGCTCTTCGCAGCATCCCAGATGAGAGATGCGCCTTTTTATATTAGGCTACTGTTTTGTTTGAATGTCGTCGAATTTTTCTTGCGGCGGGGAAGAGTCACCAGCCAGCGCCCTGGGTTCGCCCGGGGCCGGGGAGGGAGGGAGGGCGGCGGCGGCAGGGAGGGCGCGCAGCCCCGGGGTCTCCCGGTTCTCCCGGGACCGGCAGCAGCGGGGCAGGAAAGCGGCCGGGCGGCACGGCCAGCCTCCGCCACGGCGGCAGATGTATTAATTACCTGCAGCCCCGGCTTTCTCGGGGGGTGTGTGGTGGGGGGAGAGAAGGAAAGAGGAAGGTTGCAAAACAGGATTTTTGTGCGTCTTTTTTTTGTTGTTTTTTTTGTTTTGTTTTCTTTCCTCTTGGCAGACAAAACAGGGTCAAGGTGCGTTTGTCGGGGAGAGAGAGAGAGGGCGGAAAAGTTTTCCAGAAATAAGTGACACGAACCAAAGCAGAGCTCGGCTCCTATCTCCCGTCCGACCTTGGGCGGCAATGGGAAGAGGAAAACAGGGTGTTACTGTGGCTTTTCTTTAGGAGGGCTGTTCAGGTCGGTAGATCTCCAAGGCTAATCCAAACAACCCGTTTGACTTGTGAGGTCCGGAGTCTAGACAGAGCTGGTGGCTCGGCGGCTCCTTATCTGGTTTTGGAATCAGCCAAAAGAGACTTTTCTTAATGTCCACAGCAGCACTGGGATCTGCCGGGGCCGGGGAGCCACCGCACCTCGCAGACAGGACAACAAATACACCCACCACCTGGAGGCTTTACAGCCCGCTTTGTTGTTCCCGGGCCGCCGCGGCCCTGCCTTGTCCCCCCTCCCAGCGGCCCCCCCTCGCGCCGGCGGGCTGCTCAGTAAAACCTGCACCCTGTTGCAAAACCTACGCTCCGCTGCTTGCCACCGCAGCTGCTCCTGTCGCCCCCCGGGCACCGAGGGGCCACTTCTGCGGCAGGATGTGGCAGTGGGCACTCGAGCCCTTCTGGGGTCAGGAGCCCTGCTTTCCCCTCCGTGCCCCTCGTCTGTGTGTGCGTGTGTGTGTGTGTTTGCCGCTACTGGTATTTATTTTTTTTTCCAGTTGAAGTTTTACAGAGAATGGGAAAAAATATCCAAATTCGCTCTTGTTCACCAACATTAAGGAATGATCGAAGCAAATCAATTAAGAGAGAGGAAGTCAGTTTAGATACAAGATCTTCTTTGGGAGCAGAAAATTGCCTTCTGTATTAGTCCCTTTATGCTGGCTTTGTGGATATTGCGAGCTGTAAAGCTTGTTTGAGGCGGTTGGGATCAATAAAAGCATTTAACTCAATAGCAAGCAGCATTTTGGAAAGTAGGGAGAAAGAGGCATCTTTTATTTGGATGTCACTCTTTCTATTTATTCATTTGTTTTCTTGAGCCTTCAGATTCTCCCGATATGTTGGGAGGCTGCACGGTGGGTTTCCAGGTTTCGGAACGGTGCATGAGCCCGTCCAGCATCTCTGCTGTGTCTCTGCTGTAGCTCAAAACGGTTTGCTGCGAATCTGTGTAATTCCCCTCCAAACTCTATGCCGCTTCTCAGTGCGGGTTTAGTTCAGGGCCATGATATCTCATTTTGGAAGAAAACAAGCTGATTGCTGTAACTACGATGCACTGATATGGTATTTGCGGCGGATATTGTAATTGAGTCTGCTAATGTGGAATTATGAAATTTGCCAGTGGGTAGGACACTTTCTCTTGCAGTTTAGAAGGTTTGTGGGTAAGTACTGTTTTCTAGATTTAGTAGTTGCAAATTTCCTCATGTACAGAGCAAATTATATTGCAAAGCTTTTGTAATAATTTTCCATTAAACCCATTTGAACCATTTTAAACTCCCCAAAACTCAGTGAATTCAGGATCAAGAGAGCAACATTTACCCAGAAAAAGGAATCTTAACCATGATCCTGGTACTCCTCTTTTTTTTTTTTTTTTTTCTCATGGGTAAAACTTTGTGTTTATTTTTAACTGTCACAAATACAAGGTGTTGTTTGAAAAGTGTTAAACTTAGCAGGTATATAGAGATAATACTGACGTGTCACTGTGCATGATAAAGTAAAATATGGTGGGAATTAACTTGAAAAGTTTATGAAGGTTTTAACTACAGCCCATAAATTAACCTTTTTTACAAAGATACAATGATATGTAGAAGATCTTACAATATATATGTTACTTAAAAAATACTCCGATATTTGGAGTGCAAACATTTTTTCCCCAATGTGAAGACACAAACTGAGGTCGTAGTCGTCGAAGAGCTTACTGTAAGTAATCTGAAGTAATTAATATTAGACCACTCTAGTGAATCACAAATTGCAGGAGCAAACTTTCTAGTTTACACAGGGCCTTCTGTGAAGGTAGTGAAAGATTTGCTGCTAACCTCTGGTGAAGCTGGAATGTGTAGCTCCGAAGGCTTAAGTCCAGTTCTCACTGCAGTTAGTAGCAAAAATCCTCTAGACATGGGGGTGTAAAATCAGTGCGGTGATTTTGTAGGGAAAAAAGCAATTTCCTTCTCACCACCCTCATTTTTTTCTGTATTTGACCTTAAGTGGCTGCATAATTTTCTATTACAAGAGAAAAATCCTCTTAAGCTATCGGTGCATCAGTAAAAACATCTTGCTTGGTGTGGTAATGAGAAACAGGAGGCAATAGCTCATCTGAATGTACAGAATATTATAAAATAAAACAGCCACTCCCCGCCTCACTTACTGCTGCATAAAGGAGACTTCGTATGTTGTGAATTCTGGGGCAGGAGACTACATACAAATTACTTACATTATATTTTACAGCAGAGAACTCTTAGCAAAACTTAACATAATTACCCCCACACAAGCTCTGATGTTCTAATTTATATGTATTTCACTTTCATGATATGAAGCAAGAAAGGTTTTTCAGGATTTGGCCCCACCAGTGGGACCCAAATTCAGGCTTATTCTGAGCCAGGCGGCTGCCAAATTTGCTGTTGCAGAATGATCCCAAACTTCGTACACAGCATGGGATTTCAGGTGTGCTAAAGATGCAGGGTTTTCTTTAGTGAAAATTAATTGATAATAAATGTATTTTTTTACTTTACTCAGATTCTTTTTCTGCAGCAAGAATTTAATGATTTTAGCACGTGAAAGGCTAGAGCTTTTTTAGTTATTCAAGTAACCTTGTTCAGGGTTGGGCCTTTTCGGGCAGAAAACCCTGGATAGTTCTGATAATTATGAGGAGGACAGAGCACTTAGTGGGCAGAGACCGCAGATTGTTGTATCGCTTTAAATGAAAAGTGTTTTAGTCCGGCATCCATTCCAGATCTTAGTAGTTTACTGGTTAGTATAAACTGGGAAAACAGCTATCTCCCAGTGTTCATACAGCAGCAGTATATTCAAGACATTAGACATGTCGTCTTCATTGCATCTTTTAAGTGCTAGTTTTTAAAATCACTGTTCTTATAGTTCACTGTTTTTCTTCTAATTAATTAGTTTTCAAGGCATCTTTGCTTGTCATTCCAGTAAGTGTAGCTGTTTTATGCCCTGATCTTAAGGTTTTTTTTCTGAGTAAAGCCCCAATGTACTCTTAAGAGAGTCACGTGTCCTCAAATCAGTTGAGCCCATCCCGTTTCAAAGTCAGTGATCTCTGTCAATTACATAGTGGCAAAGGCAAGAACAGTTAGATTTTTGCAATGATGACCACATATCATATTTCTTTGTGCTAACAATGCTATTATGAGGTACCTCAGAGCAGAAGAATTGGTCATTAAAGTAGTGAAGTGAACTTTCAACATTTGGGATCTTGGTTCCGCAGTACGTTGGCTCTTCAAAACTGATTACATTAGGGATATGTGTTTGTAGTTTTATTATAACTTAATCATTATCACAGAAAAAAACCTCAAAGCCACAAGATTAAGAAAGACAGATACCACTTCTTACAACTGTCGTATCAAAATTATTCTTTGTCAGTTTGCCATTTTTCCCGGTGAATATTTTGTTTATAAAAAGACATTTATTTCTGAAATCATTAGGTCATTCAAGCAGGGATTCATTTGAGGGTGCTTATGGCTGTTCCATGATTCTGCAGTACCTAATACAATGGGCCATGCTCCTTGCAGATCCTTAGTGCAATGCTGTTACCAGCATGGTCAGTAATAGTAAATAAAAAACATGTTGATTTTAGTACAAGTCTACAGCAATAACGGCTAATATAGATGTAAAGACTTATGTCTTATAGAAGATAAATTCCCGCAAAATAATTTTTCAACATGGCTTTTATTCCTGTTTCTATGGCAAAATTGTTGCTAACTTCCACAGGAGAATTTGGTCTCTTCATTCAGTAAGTACCTCAAAGGAAAAATGGGAATTAAGAATGAAATAGCATGACAAGTAGCAGCATTGCAATTAGCAGTACAAGTTTTATGCTGCAAGGACTGAGTCCGGATGGAAAAAAATGTGAAAACTGAAAGTTTTGTACTGCAGGATCAAATGTTTGTCTGACTATTACAGTCACTAAAACAGTATGTTCATTCTTTAGAGTTTTACGTGCCTCCAACTATTTAGCAAGATAACTCTATACCTTATATTGCAGAAAGTATTTTTAGTTTTGAAATACATTTGAATATACTGCTGGACCAAGGGCAGTCATTAAAGCAGCTGTTGATCAAGTATAGAATACAAAAATGTAACCAGTTAATGCTCAATTAAGGATGGTGAGTTATCTGCTCCAATTCTTAATCATCTCTTTTAGTCAGGTGGCATTAATCTGAGTTGCCCTTTAGTTAATGACTGTCGTATACTTTTTTTTTTTATATTGTCAGATATTGCTTATTTGGGGATAAAAGTGAATAGAGCCAGGGGAAGTATGGACTTTTATGAATGTGGGGTCTGAAAAGAGCAAATAATTAGTGTTTCCAATTAGGTCAGTGAAACTCCCAGGGGCAGTAGAGTGGTAAATGCAATTGTGAGAGCACCATGGAAGAGAGAAAGGGAGGATGGAGGTGGTTCATGTCTACCTGTGACATTACACAGAGCCTGTGACACCCTGATAAGGCTCTCTGGTATTGAAGACCTTGTTTCACGGCGCAGCCCAGCTTCGTGTGGGCTCGTGAAGGGGCTCACAGCTCACAAGAGGCAGCAGAGCTCCTCTGGGAAAAGACAGTTTGCCATCTCTTCGACAGAGGCAGAGGAGTCCCTGGCGGGGATGGTTAGACAGGTACTCTCTTCCTAAGAGGGATGCTGAAAAACATCATGGCAGAATAGTTCCCAAAGCATAGAGCTGCCTCAGATTCACATCTGCACAGGAAGAGGCACTGACCGCGACGAGAGCTGATCTCTCGATGATGGATAGCAATCAGGCGTCTCCGATGAGCTTCCTCGTGCATTTGTTATAGTTGAAATGAAGTATTGGTAGCTGGTCTGCAGAGCTTACAGGGGAGACTCAGGCTTGTGTTTCAGTCACGGCTTTCTCCCTCCCTACGAAAGACCCTCCAGAGTAGTTGCAGGGAGGCCGGGGCTGGGAGCTGAAACTTGCCTGTTCTCAGGAGTGTGGCCGCCTGCCCTTGCCTTAACGCATTGCTGCGCTTCCTCCCCCTGCACCACTCAGGCCGTGACCTGGAAGTCTCCAGATGTGGGAGAGCCCTGCCCTGGCCATCTCCTTGCCCCGAGTTCCCACACTCCTCGTCCCTGCCCCCGCCACGGGTTGTTCTCCCTCTGGCCGTGCAGCCCCAGCTACGTGCGGGATGCTGCAGCCAGCCTGGGCGAGGCTTCACCTGGGCCCCCTCCGTCTCCTCTGCCGGCATGGGATCTGTGCACATGCTTCATGACGGGATGTAGGCCTCTGTCCAAAAAAAGCCGGGATGTGAGACTTAGCACATGGCACCCGCTGTGTAAAGCCTGTGATGGGAAAGGGCAAGCGTGTTTCTGCAGATATCCCACCCGAGCGCGGGGCTGGTGAGGAGGCGCAGGCTGGGGGCATAACGTGCCTCAGCCCTGTGCTGCCTGGAGAGGAGCTGTGGCTCTGCGCTCGTGCCCTGCTTGGCGTTCGCGAGAGCCTGCGCTGTGGCCAGAGCTTGGGAGAGAGCGAGGGCTGCCCATGCTTCGGGGGATGAGCTTCGGTGGGGCAGAGCCTGCGCTGCAGCAACTGCTTTTGGACACCCAGCTTTGATGGAGTATCAGCATCTTGTGCTGTGGTGGGTGGGGGGTGGAGATGGGTGCGCCCAAGTGGGGTTCTTGGAAAAACAGCTGCTGCTCTAGAGGGATGCATCGCAGATGCTACCCTTTTTCATGGCGTAGGCCCCAGTGCTACTAGAAGTCATTTCTTTCCTTTCAGAATTTACAGCCCAGACCCTTTCTTAATAGCAGGCACTTATGTCTTTTCTTTTTCCCCCTCCCCCCCCTTTTTTTTTTTTATTTTTATTTTTTTTATTTGAGGGATGCAGGCTATCATTTTTAGCTTCCAGAAGATGCCTGGAGCGGTAGCTCCCCCTACTCCAGAAGTGATCAGTGGTTTCAAGGTTTACTTAGGACGTGACAGACCTGGTTTCAGATTCCCTCCATGCCTGAGGGGATGCAGCCATTCCCAGCCTCATCCCTAATCTTTGGTCTGGGGGGTGTGTGTGGTGGGGTGTTTCCATCCTGCCCACCGAAGCTATTCTGCAGCACAGGGAAGACCGGAGAGGGGAAATGCGAGTATGAGTGTTGAAACCTGTGTCATGGGAAGCTGGTTTGAGTCCTTTTGGAGGATGGGTTTTGTCCGAGGTGTGTGGCCTGGCAGGAACAGGCAGGCCTAGCCATAGCGCAGGCAGAGCTGTGGGTGTTTGAGAAACTCCACCATAGAAAACTGAGGCATCTCCAGAGGTCGAGCACCTCTAGGAATGGTCATCAGCTGAGACAAGTTTTGAGGATGCTGTTTTTGGGCCTGAGTGCTTAAATCACACCCAAGCCCCACGCTGGGCACCTCAGCCCCTTTCTGTGAGGCTGTCGCCATGGAGGGTGTTTGCAGTGTGCTGACAACACCCGCCAGAAGGGGCCCAGAGCCTCCTCGGGAGGTGAGATCTGGCCAGCTTCCATCTTCCTAGCAGTGTCAGAGCAGTGTGGCGGGGTTGTGCGAGGGAAAGCAGGCACCCTTGATCTCTGCCTCATCTCACTGCTGTCAGAGGCCTTGCCCAGCGTATGGGTGAGGCTGAGAAGTGACAGAGAGCTCTCTGGCCACAGCTGGGTCCACATAAAGCTGATGGCCATGCTGCAGCCTGGAGGAAGCTGCCGGCAGGCGGGGCAGAGCTCATACCTGCCCTGCTCACCTGGGGGACTGCCAGCTGGCAATCTGGAAGCATTATTGAGGCTTTGAAGGCTGCTAGGTGGTCCCACCTCAGCAGGTGGAAGGCAAGATTCCCCACAACACTGCCCCATCATTTGCTGGTGAGACACTTTTTATTAATACTTTTGTATGAAGACCTTGCTCTTGCGATCCATGGCCGGGCACCAGGTTCTTGCATTGTTCTCTGTTATAGCAAATAAATCAGTCTGTACTACAGTTTGATCAGAGTGCCACCTCTGCTCACTAAACAACATATCATTGGGAACATGAGACCAGCGTTACCTGAGCTCTGCTAGCCACTGGTTGGTCTGCAGGTGGAGTTTTAAAGTATAATGAGAACATAGAATCATAGAATGGTTTAGGTTGGAAGGGACCTTAAAGATCATCTAGTTCCAATCCCCCTTCCATTGTCAGGGACACCTCCCATGGGCATCTATCTGCACAATCTGTCCACAGCTGCAACCTGCAATACTTGGAGCAAAGTTGGAGCAGTCGCAATATGAAAATGGAAAAGAACCACCTGTCATCAAGTTTCTTCAAGTCTCTGCTTCTGAGCTTATTCTCTGGTCTTGCCTGTTGTCAAGGTAGCAATAGTATGCTGACCTGCAGGACATGACCAAGTTTTTTGGGACGGTGAGGAAGAGAAGATTGCAGAGGAGGAGGTGGCATATATTTGAGAAAGATAGGCATGGAGAAGGTTTTGAGCCCATCTCTGGGAAGTTATTTTCTAAGTTAGAGATGAATCTTTCTTTATATGATTTTTCAAAACACTATATTTGTATCTGTGAAAGCTGTAATCCCAGATTTTCTATTCAAAGGCTGTGACTAACCATTGTGTTTCTTCCTAGAGTACTAGTAGACATGGTTTCCTCTTCCTGAGCTCATCAGAAACGCCGTCATATTTTTATCAGGGATACCACTACTTTATTGAAAGCTTCCCAAACTGTCGCATTTGCTATGCCACTGTTCAGTGCAGTGTGTGAACAACTGAGCAGTTCCTGTGCAAGAACTTGACCTTGCACAGAGATCTAAGGCATTCTTAATTATTCATATTAAGTTTGGTAACTCTTTTGTTATTCAGTTCTATAGAGTGAGCCAAACACCAGCAGCTTTAGACAAGCAGACTTGTCTAAAAGCACATTGTAAGTATAATTTGGATAATAATTGCAATTTGTAATGCAACTGACTTCATGAATATTAGGCACGTCTCTTGGCAATGTAAGGCTGTATCAGAGAGTGCAAAAGAATCTCACCAGGGTTTTTAATGGAAACTGGTGCTTGGATCTTTTAAAATGATCATTTAAAATTTAGTGGAAAGTAGTGGTGTGGGGTTGTGTGGTCAATACAAAGATTCAGCATGTGGAAAGAAATGCTTTATTTTCACCATTTTTCATTTAAAACTGAAGAAATAAAAACAAGGACTGGGATGGGCAGAATAGAAGAGAAACCTCGTGGTTTTTTTCCACAATAATGAGGTTTTAAGGATTATGAGTTCATTCTGATAGTATTTTTTGTCAGCATGTAATAGATATGCTGCAAAATAGTTCAGTGCCATCTAAACCAGAGTTTTAAATGCAAGTGAGGAAATCATAGCACTTTTACTGCCTCTTTTCATTCTACCCTGATTAGGTACACTGCTCTGTCCTGATACACAACATACACAGTGTGCGATCATGGAGGTGCAACAGCTTTTTTGCTTTTGTACCACACCCACAATGCAGAGAGATTGGGGCATGGTTTGAAGATCTGATCCAGGATGTTTAAAAATACCATATGTTTAACGACTAAGCTAACCCTCCCCAAAGACATTTTGAAAGAATTTATCCTACCCTTAATCACCAAAACGTTCTTTCTGCTTGCCCCTAGCAAGATTCAAGGTCGTAAAGAAAAAGTTAGGGATTTTCCCACAGGAAGGCTGTCTGTCTGAGGTTTGGAGATTCTGCCCGGTACAGCATTATACAGCAGAATATCAGAGCATGAGGCATTGTATACTTTTTTAAGGATTGAGCGAAACCCACCCAAGCTGCAAGGCTGTTGTGGGCTTGACTGTGTTTTTCCTGCTCTTTAATATTAAATAAATTTGTGTCCGTTTCTTTTTTTAGCTAGCTTGTGTGCTCTCACTTGAACATGATGTTTGCTTTTTAAAAAATATTTACAGTATTTCTACCATTTGTCAGTGTTATGACACTATTAATTCTTTGTCATGATGTGTTAGACTGCAAGTTTACTCAAATGTGCAGACTAACATGAAGTATTTTAATTAAAGCTACACAATCAAATACATTCTAGTTTCTCCATGTCTGGGGATCTACCAGAGACAGATAGTGACTTACTACTTTCACTTTCATATTGCTCATTTCCACTGGTTTGAATACAATTTGATGAGTATAAATCAGAATTTGACTCTGAAGTACCCCTTAGCTGTCTGATGCAGTCATATTTGTAAGAGTGTATAATATAAAATAAACGCCCATGGAGACTTATTTCATTAAGGAAACCAGAATGCTGTTTCCCTCAAAAGCAGCATTTCTCTGCCTGTCTGGAGCAGGCAGCAATCGTGTGTCAGCTCCATACAGCAGCAGCAGCCCAATAAATCCTGTATCTGGTGTATCCCAATGCAGGTAGGGAAACAGTACGAAAGTCACTGAAAGAGAGCAGCCACACACTGGCATGACCAATTACCATTACACTTTGTACATCCTCAGCAAACCACTGCCTTCTGTGCAGGCAGTGAGGTCTGACGTAAGCTACTGGTCTCAGCGACAGTGATAGAGCACTGACTTCCTCCTGAACATTCCCGTTCTGCTTCTGATGATCAGTTACAAACATGATCTTACACAGTGCCTCACTGGAAATGGGACCCACTGAATGTTCCTGAGGAAGAGGTGACAGAGCACAAGCATGTGTGCTGCACTGCAGTCCCTTTCAAAACTGAAAATAGCGTTTATGTTGTTTCTTGTTGGAAGTAACCTGTGAAAGCAGAAGACATTTGCACTATTAGCAGATACGCAGGTTCTGTGCCTCCATTTCTGTATGCTGAAGCTTTAGTAAAAAATCCGCTTTGCTGTAGTAGTCTTTTTTCTTTAAAAGAAAATACTACTGCACTACAGTGCTGTGTGTAATTTAAACAGTAAAGTATGAAAGGTCTGTTGTAAACCCCCAGAATATTTTTAGATGGAAACTACATTTACCTCAATAAAGGCAATAGCTCCTAAAATATTCTTACAGAAGACAATGAGACCTCTTCTACCATAAATGAGGGACTCATACTATGATATAGGATAAGTGAAAGATAAAGAATAAAAAGCGTATTTATCACTTGAGCTGCTGCGGTTTATATGGCAGCAAGTATAAAAGCAAACAACGTGTAGCATTTTTTCAGGCAACATATAATTAGTAATTATGCTGTGCTCGCTGTCACATGATTTTTAGGGTGCTGAGAGGTAAATAGATTCTAAAAGGAACAAAATCAGTTTATGCAGACAAATTTTGGCATCTAGAAGGACCTATCAGGGGTGGGTCACTGTGTATGTATCTTACTTTCTTATGCTTTTGCTACAGACAGGATAGAAGGACCGTGTCTGATGTAGTACTGTAGTTCTTAATATGGTCAGGACTCAGTCTTAATGAACGACATGGAATTTCAATCTACTGACTTCACTGTCAGGGTGATTGAGTCCTTGCTATTTGCAGGCTTCAGCCTCCTTATTAAAATAAAGTTTTGACTCATTTGTACAGAAGTGATGGTACTTGACATCACTCCCTTGTCTTCCAGTGGATGTGATGGCTCTTGACATTTTCTCAAAGTTCTCCTTCTTGAAAGACTGGGATCTACTTTTTTTCAGCACATATAATTCCAGTTTATTTGTTCCCAATAAACTATACAGCTGTTAACAGAGATTAAACATTCGGTTTGAAATTTGATTTAACATTTCAGTGTGGTAAAATATGCCTAAATCCTTTCAAATAGGTGATAGTATTGTAACATTATAAACAATCACCTTAATCATAATTTGAGTGTATATGTGTATATATTTATCTTTATGTGTGTATATGTATCTCTATATGAAGTATTATTCTCATTTAATTATCCCTATAATTTTAATTTGAACTCTCCAAGTCAAAAAGAATCTTGGGGTCAAGATTTGCTGTAACCTCCTCTTTTGGAAACTCAACAACTTTTGCTACTTTTATTTCTAGCAGTCCATAAAAACAGCAGGTAACATTATTTTGTTGACTTTGCCCTTTGATTTTTATTTTCAATCAAATGGTACTGGATTTTCTAAAAGCACTTCTTGTACGGTCAGTTACTTTTCATTCACGTCACATCATATATTAACAGTTCCATGCAGCTCTTTCAAACTACAAAGCTTTGTCTACCTTGTATGTATTTTTCAAGTCCTACATTGTATATAATTTATTAATGACTCTGCTCTTTGTATGCACAGAATGTACCCTCAGTGAAGGTCATTCCTAAGGAAACCATATTTCAAAAACAGTGATAAGGGCCACGCCTCCTTCTTATCATTCAGGGTTTTGTCCAAATGTATGAACTTAGGTATGAACTGAATTGGTATAAGCTGATAGGATTCTGCAAATAGAAGAGTTTGGATGGGTTTTGTCACCAAAACAAATTAACTGGATTCCTCCAAGTCAAGCAAATGACTGGATCAAAAGTAATTCAGAGAAGAATGAAACCCAGGATGCGGGATCGGATCTCTTCACCATTATGATACGTATAACACTGCCTCTAGCCTGGATTTTTTCTGCGCTAACTACAATATGCTCTCATACACTGGAGCAATAAAACACTAGGACAAGAGAAAATTTCAAATGAAAACTGCATTTCCCCCCCTATTCCCACTGGAGAAAAAAGAAAATATATTGAATTATGGTATTTAGAACTCAACTAGTAAAATCTTTACAAGAGGCCACTATCACTATAAACCACCCAGGCTCTTCACAGATATACTAATTCTGTGGCATTTGAGTTCTTTTTTGTTACTGAACTCAGCCTTTTGAATAGATCCCTTTTTAATAGCTGTCACCGTTACCAGGATAACGGTATTTTCTTCTCATCCTGGTTTGTTCCTGCTGGAGGTGGATGTGGTCTCAGCCTACATGAGGAAGCTGTGCAAGGTGCAATATCGACGCACACATCCTTTCTGATACTGTGATGAGAGAGGGCAACCAGCCTGGGAGCAGGGACAGAATTCCTTAGGTCTCCCCTTTCTATATCAGCTCTTGATCAAAATTTCTCTATGTAACCTGGTTCAGTACTTGAATTATTCTCTCCATGTCTTTGTAACCGCTGGTCAGCCTTCTAAAAGAAGCATTTCTTTAATAGTGGGACCAAAGCATTAGAGAAAAGGGATTATGGTATACTCAACACCCTTTAAGTACAACATTTTACCTAATAAAATGTGTCTATAGCAGACAATTTCCTCAGATGACCCCATGCCGTGATACCTCTTGGTATGATTCTCTCAACCTATTCCTTATTGTCTTGAAAAAGAGATTCTCCTTTTTTGCTCTTCTGGGCTTCAACACCTCTGGAATTGATTTGTAGGTATCTGGAGAAAATGTAAAATCTCTAATAGTTTAGATACTCTCTTTTTAACTATCATTAGATTTGTGTCATGTAATAGCACTGCTTTCTTTACTGTTCTTCTGTAAATCCTCAGTTTAAAAAGAACTTCTAAGCTGATATCACAGAACAGACACCCCACTGACCTTCTCAACACATATTCTTGATGAATTATTACAGGCTTGCTACCTTTGAATCCAATTATAATACAAAAATAAAACCGTAGGCCAATATCTGCCCCTTATTTTTGAGTTCCAGTGACTAACAAGAGCCATCCAAGTACATATTGAAGAACAGAACTACTTCAAAGTATGAGTCTGTCTGAAAGATACAACATGAACAGATGGCAGAAATGCTATTTCCGTAAGTCCTTTTCTTTCTTCTTCATTGCTCAATATTTTACTTTTCAAGTCCTCTCATTGTTGGACTCCTTCATGAACCTGGAGTTCATGCTTTTTCTTGTTCTCTGCTGAGAAGAGTATTGCACCATCCTAATGAAAAGACGTCTTAGATGGTTTTCCTGAGTAAAGCTTTGGATGAAATCACACATTTCTTTCTTAGAAAATTTGTGTAGAATGCCAGGACACGGCATGAACAAAATTGGTTTCAAAGAAAAGTACATGGAAAACATCTATGTCTTTTTTCGTTTTAAATCTATCAAGGCATTGGTGGTTCTTATACATTATGAATGCCACTGAGATTTGTTTATCCATTATTTCCCCAAAAGAACCGAGAGCATCTCTGTGTCTACCTATGGTACAATGTCACTAACTCCAGCCATGCACAATCAAGCCCCAAGTGAATAAAACAGTGGGAAGAGTAATTAAAGGTATATCACAGCGATCACACTTTATTAATCAATAATATTTATGACTCTAAGTCAGTGCTGCAAATTTTTATTCACCCACTTGCTCTGTGCAGGTTGTTTTTTTTTTTTTTGACAAGGTTATAAAACACCACTAGATGTTTTTATTAGTGTTAATCATAGTGGTAAAGGGCAGCTAGGTATGGTAAATTTTAGTGACAGCTGTGTGAAGCTGGGTTAAGATGAGTACTATTCAAACATTATTTGCAAAATTATTTTCTCAATGATTTTTCTCTGCCTTTTAACGAATACATTATTTATGCATGCATTGTCTCGTTCCCTAGAGAGATGATCAGTTCATATTCCCTTTCCATACTTTTTGTGCTATTTTTCTTATCAAATAGGTTGATTACTCAGTATTAATTTTCTGCTGTTACTTAGTGTGTTCTGCCTTTTTTGTATGAAAACCAGAATCTGAATTTATTGTATGCTACAGGAAAAGGATGTGATGCTTTCTCTGTACGCTACTGGAGAAGCAGTTTCAGATGGCTTCAGCAAATGCTAGTCAGCCTCAGGAGTGTCTGTCACCAACTGTGACACAGCCTGGCAAGGAGGCAGCTTAGTCCTTCTGGTTTTCCGTAAGCAGCTGCATGGTTCTTTTTGTGTTCTGCAACACACAGTGAAGAGGCTGCCTTTTTTTTCCGGATAAATAATTTATCCTGCACTTAATGATGCAAGTTAGCCTGCACTGGACAGCTTCTAGGTTCCAGCCTGGCCCCTCTCAAAAGATACCACCTCACTTCAACATAAATCTAGGACTCTTCTCCTGTCATCTCCTAACATCCCAGTTTTAATTGGCCTCCCTTGACTCCTGGACGGTTTTGATAAGATATGCAACTTTCGGATGGCTAATGCATAGTGAGGCTACGGAGGCCCATGGAAGTCATAGAACACAGTATTACCTGCTGTTTTCTGGCTTCTGTTTAAGAATATGGTCCAAGTATGGCTTGAATATAACTTACCCTAATAACTTTTAAGACATGTGTCATTGATGTATCTTTATTCCTGGTTTTGGATTCCATTCTCACCTTCCCCAGCTGTAGTCCTAGGCTGAGGATGTGGAGGCAGTCAGTTCTGAAAAGGTGGTATGATTAAAGAGCTACAGGAATGTGTCTCAGGAAAAAAATACCTGTAGTGGGAATAATTTCTGGAGTATACAATAGTTTAATACAAGTTTACATGGGCTACCTGCATTTACATTTTTCATTTAGAGTAAATCTCTACTTTATTGCCTGATTAATTCCCCTTCCCCTTATCTTTGCCCTTCCCCTTCTCTCTTTTATTTCAATGACACAGTGGTCTGCAGCATGGCCATGAGTGATGTCGCAGTGCGCACTCTCGCTGGGGGCTGTGGGGCTCCTGGCAGCACAGCCAAAGCTCCCCACTCTTGGGTAGACAGGCAGCTGAATCCCCATCGTGGGATTCATTCTCTCAGCATTGCTCAAACAGTCACTTAACATGGACAATATACCCAGAGCCTCTGCATGTGATGGTGTCTTTTAGGTCAGATGAGCTGGTCCTAGACAGAGTGGGCAGAAGCATTCCAGCCAGCTGTTTGCTTTTCTACTGATATTTTTACTTGCCTTTCCACATGACTGTACTTCAGCCGCTCATGACACAATTTATTAGCACTCTGGCAAATTGCTGGTGTGAATTAATATTGTTGGACTTTCATTCTTGTACAGACATTGACGAAATTTACTGCGAAGTCTGTCTGGTGTATTCTAAATGAGTGATTCATATTGTAAGTCATCTTAAAATCTCCTTTATGTACATAAAACTTTTTTAAAAAAGTCTTCATTACAGTTTTATTATACTTGATAACTTATATGAAAACAGAAATGTATAGATAAGTAAAAAAAATCCTCTAAGACAAAGAAAAAGTGAGACATTGACTTTTAAAGCTGCCAAGAATTAAAATAGAAGGATATAAAGTAGCTCTGAACACAGCCTGAGCCTGCAGGTGCTGTAGTGATGGAGGTGAGACAAACGCTTCAACAAGCGGAGAAATTGTAAGCTCTTTGAGAAGAGAATCTCCCCTTCCAGAATCTCACCTTCACTTTTCAGTGTCTCTTACTGTAGGTTTGCTGTATTTTGTAGCAGTTACAAGAGGGTGAAAGCGAATCCAGTGTAGAAGAAAGATTTACTTCTGAATGCGGTGCAGTAGATCATGGTTCCATTTAAAGCTCTGTTGCTTGCCATCAACAATAAAGTGGCTGTTTAAAAATGAGATGCTCATGGTTAGTCTACGCTTGGATTTTTCACGTCTGCTCCATGTCACAAAGGCACTCTACCCGTGGTTACACCTGAGTATCCCCATTGAAATCACTGTGACTGTCACATGTGGGTAATTGAGAGTAGAATTTGGCCCCCTGTGTTGAAGTTGCTCCTTTGAAAGCTGTTCCACCTCCTTTGGCTTAATCCTGCCCCATTAGGGGAATGTAATCCCACTCTTGTGTAAGTGTAATGCGACTCGAGTTGCAGCCTGATAACTGGAGGGGGAACCCAGAGGCAGCGTAGCTTAAATTCAAAGCCTCTTTATCCGTCTCTCCTGTGGAAATTACATGAACAGTTGAGTCAGATAAAGAGCACGTTCTCATTTTTCTTTCACATATCCCTTTCATGCTCTTGCAAATCCAGCAGAGGGACCGAGCATCAATACACCATGCACGTTTTCTTTCTCATGTGCTTTAAATACTTTTTTGATTTTAGAAAGTAAGTGTAATTTTAGGAAAAAGGTAAGATCTTCAGAAGTGGAGCAAGAATACCAAAGCAAAAGAAAAACTGAATCATTCAAAAGTCATTAAAAGATTGGAAGGGACCTCTGGAAATCATCTGGTCCAACCTTCTGTTGAAAGCAGACCTTTAGATTAGGTTTTCCAGGGCCTTGTTAAGCCACGTCTTCAATACTCGCAAGGGAGTTTCCACCACTTCTTTGGGCAGCCTGCTCCATTGCTTAATTAATTAATTCAGTGAGGAATATTTTTCTTACATCTAGAGACAATTTCTCATGAAGCAACTTGTTACCCTTTTCTTGTCACCATGCTTCTTTGTAAAGAAAGTACCTCTGTCTTCTCTATAAATATACTTAAGGTATTGGTGGACGGTGATTAGGTTCCCCCTGAGCCTTCTGTCCTGTGGGTTGAACAAATTAAATTCCATCAACATTTCTTCGTATGTCAAGTTCTCCAGTTCTGTAACCACCTTGCTGGCCCTCCACTGGACCCTCACCATTTTTTCAATGTCCCTCTTGAACTTAGGGACGAAAGCTGAACACTTTTCCAGGTGTGGCCTAACAAGTGCTGAATGCAGTGGAGTAATCATGTCCCTTGGTCTGGTGATTCTTTTGCTGACGCACCACAGGATGCTGCTGGCCTTTGCTGCTGCCAAGCCCACAGTGGCTCCAGGGCAGCTTGCTGTCTCGCAGCTATTAGATGTACTAAATTTCTAGTCCTCTTTTCTATGCTTTTGCAAAAATACGAATCATATAAGCTGTGTTGACCATACCAACCATGATATCAGATTTTAATTCAGTTGAGATTTACACCTAATTACAAGTTTGAATCCAGTGGAAAAAAATAATTCCTTTTGTTCAATCCTGCTTAAACTAACATTATCGGAAAAGATAGATAAAAAAAATGTTTAAATAACTTGTAAGGGATTTAATTTTCCTGTGATTTAGAGGCCTTAGTAAATTCAGTACTGAGAGACAACCAGAATTACAACAGGATGAGTGAATATAAGTTCAAACCAGCTACTTCTGTCTACAGTAACATTATGAAAATTGCATCATGACATGTGGGTTTTCTTTTACACCTGCTTTTTGCAACTGAACATTCAGTCTCTGCATTTATTTTTGTATACAGATTATCTGCAAGCAAATAATTTGGTAGAATATTTTAGGCAAAATGCAGTTGGGCTGAGGACTGGAAAATCTCTTTAAAGTGTCAATGACCCAATAATTAGGGTTGAATACACCAATGAATAACTATCAGCATAAAAGTATGAATATGCATAAGCTTGCAAAAAATTTTAAATATTCCCTTGTGATGACAGTGCATGAGAGAGAACAGGAGCTGCATGGTTCAGAGGCAGGAACTCAGATCTCACCCCACCTTCCTTCCACTTTCTTATCCCAGTTGACCCACTTGTAAAGAACCATTTTGTTGGTGATTCAGAGGTGGTAGGGCATGATGTCAGTTATTTCATTTGTTTCTCTTCCATTTGCTACAGAAATTGCCCTTACCTGCTGCGGCCCACCAAACTGTTTAGGCTCAGGGGAGAACTTTTGACTCCTTTTTTCTTCTTTTTTCTTTTACTAAATCCTGTTGAATCCATTTCTGAATGAGGTGAGAGTGGAGAACCAGGGGAACCTTGATTGGTTATACTTTTCTCATGCTTTTTTCTTCCCGAGTCTAAGGTGAATTAAAGGAAAACAAATATATTTGTGAGAAAAGTTAACTGACCAACCAGCCCTTTTAGAAAAAGTATGCCATGATTATTCGCTGTTTTCATTTTTGTACTATAGAAGGTGTTTTTTAAGATTTTTATTTTATTAGATTAAGTGATGATTATCTTTTCACCCTCTTTTTTTTTTTTTAAAGGTTTACTTTATTATACGAATCTCCATAAAGAACTTGTGTAAAGATGAGGTTATGACAGGTTATCTTAGTAAACAATCAAGCTGTGAAAGAGAAGGAACTTCTGTATTTGAATAAATTTGGAGGTATTTCTTCCTTTGCTTTCTTTGGTTCCTCTGGGGTTCTTTCTTAGGAAAGGACTCCCAGTCTGTCTTATCTGACTAATTTTTTAAAGGAGGAATTTATCTTTCTGGGAGATTTGTTTAGGGTGTTACATTTAACCCTTGCACAAGGCCAAAGCCAGGTAAGTCTTGTGACGTTCCTTTGTTTGAAATGGAATTTCACTCAAGACTTCAGTGACTGTTTATGAAGGACGGTACCTCAGTGGTTGGCATAGACAGTCTGCCAAATGACCTGAACTCTGGGATGGAGAGTCCACTTTTTGTATTAGATTCAACCTGACCCAATTATACCACCAGAGCTCTTTTCTGTCGCTCTGCAGAATGTGCTAACTTTATCGTGAAGACTGGCATATTTACTATTACTTGATTATCAAAGGACTATCAGCTCAGTTTTAATATTTTGTCAGTTTAAAATGCTGTCAGTTAGGACAATAAAATGCAGCACTTAAGTGCATGTAAGTTTTAGGAACTTCAGGGGTGGAGTTTCACTAATCTTACAGTGATACCGTGCCTTGCAAGATCCAGAGCTTTTTCTTAAACCTCCAGCTGCTTTATACAATTTCGCTAGGGTATTTGTCCTTCAGTCAGTCAATCAGCTGAGCAAATAGTCATAAAAGCTTTCAGTTTCTAGTGCTTATGGCAGTACTAAAAAACCAAAACAAAACAGCATGTGATATGGACATTGCCTAATGATTTAGAAACTGGAAGGGGAACACAAAGTAACCACCTGTGTTTTGTAAAAAAAAGCTGGTGATTTTTAGTGGTAAATCAAGACTTGAGACACTTAAGACATGCTTTCTGAAGGTTTGGAGTTGGATTAGGTTAAACATTAATTGTATCCTGGATTAAACTTCAGATAAATGCACTCCAGAATTTGATATTTTGCGTATCTGAGTTCTTGAGTAATGTCAATGTATGCAGAACATGCTACTTGTTCTGCTGTGAACAGGTTGTATCAGTGTTTTCTCCTGTATACCTACCTACATACATGTTGTTGCCTTCCTCTTTGTTTCATTCTTCACAAAAGTCCTATTAACAAATACTGTGTGTAGTTAAAAAAAGAAAATCTGCAAACAAACCCACTATTTTTTTTTTAATTTTTTTTTAAAGTAACAGAACTGACAGAACTCCTTGCATGTTTCTTTGTGCAAGTAATGACATCATTAAAGACGTCAGCTTTGGGAATCATGTATTCCAGGGAAAATCCCAGGACTAGAAAGCGCTGAGAAAAGGGTAGCTGTATGTAACTTTAAAAGTCCAATGAGGTTGTGAAGCATCACAGGAGAGACAAAAAAAAACCCTGGCTCTCAAAAAAGACTTTGAAAAGGTAAACAGCCTTCTATCTTCTGATTGCTCTACTGTGTCGGCAGGCAGGAGACAGTCCTTAGAGCATTCATTGTCTCCTACTGTTCACATGTATGTTCCGAACAGTGGGAAACTCACTCATTTCCAATGCACACTTTATGGTAAAAAGAGGATTTTGCTCCGTTTTTGTATTCTTACTCCCATAATTTCCTTTCTTATGATTTGAAAAATGTCTAAGCAAATGTTGGCAAAGGGATGTTAGTTTTTGTAGTGCAGACAAAAAGGGAGCAGTTTAGATGGAAATCATTGTAGCTCTTCAGCTCACTTCCTTCCTATTATGAAACACAGAATTGGAAAAAAAATCTTCAGTGATGATGGAACACAAAATAACCAAAGGAGATGAAGAGGTGTGTGCACAGTATCAGCATGCCTGATACTTCTTCTCACCAAATTAACAGCTATGTTGTGTATGAATTATCAGCACAGCAAGTGAAATGATCTGCCTATTACTGTCTTATGATGCCTGAATTTTAAAACAGGGGAAGGTTAGGCTCATTTAGAAGAAACTGTCAGATTCTACACTGAATGCATTGTTATTCCTTGGTTATGGCAGATATCCAGGGCTCCACAGCTGCCCTGCTGCTTAGGGCAATACCCACACGGGGAAATAACTACCCACTTTTTATTTCGTTTGGGCTCTGCCCTCTTATATGGACATATTGCCTCTAGCCTGTGACTAGGCGTATGTCTGGTTTTGGATAATCGTGAGGGATATCTGTATTTGGTTATGTGATAGACATAACTTCAGTCATTTGATAAAAAAAGAATATGTAAACAATGGGGAACAAAACCAACAGAGGGTGGACATCCAGGACATGCTTTGAAAGAAAGCACCAAGGGGAAAACCACAGTCTGGATAAACGGATTGAATTCGGTCCACAAGTCAGAAGTTCACCACTCTGATATTATAATTTAATATGCAGTTTTCTTTTTAATATCAGTAAATTCAGTTACAGTTTATCTCTTTTTTAAACAAACAAACAAAACCTGAAAGCTTCTTTTGGGGCCTTTATTTTTTTTTCTTTCTTTCTTGTCCTCTCCTTTTCCTTCCATGATTTTGTTAGTCTCCTTTTTTTTATAAAAAATCTCAGTGAAAAAATTTGTAATTCTTCAGTCCAGAATTTACTCTCAGGCCAGTCTTAGGCACAAAATGAACAGTCATCCAACAGCCATGGTGACAGTGAAGTGTAATGGTTGTGCCTGAAGGCTAGTAAAAGCATCCTTGAGGTTCACTGCTGGATATGGACATGGATTGAGAACAAAACTAGAAGACTGAAGTGAGATAGAAATGTTAAATGAATGCTGGTTGATAATAATGATTCTAGTTATTAGAAGATGTTGGTATGCTGTTTTCTCTCTTGGAGATAACTGTAGGTGTAGAGACTCAGGGGAATGATCCTCCCCCATATCCATCAACCTTGTGGCAGGATAGAGACATCTTTTGGTTCATATTTTATTAAACACTATGCCACCTTGCTTGGATGTAATCGACATATAATAAGTTATAACAATCAAACTAGTTCTCAGAAAACTGGTCTGGATTGGTCTATTTTAATGGAAAATAAAAGGAAATCCACAGAAAGCTATTGATATGGAAAAACTCAGGAGCCCTCCCTAAATAAAGATACTTATAATCACAGGAAGGAACACATACAAGTAAGACTAAAAGGGCTCAGTGATTAGACCCTCTTGATTATAGAAAAAAGTAAAGAAAAAATCAAAAGAAATCTGACCCGTATGTATCCTTAAGAGTTCCTTGCGTAAGAAGGACCTGCAGTGGCATAGGACTGTAATGACCTCAAACTCACACGCTCCCTTTGTCGTGTGTTGGGTTGGGCTGGGCACTAAAACAAATGACAGATGCTCTCTTTCACTTCTCTCCCCTTATTCTGTTATAGGTGGTCATACAGAAAGTATCAAACTTTCTTGTTTCCCCAAACATTTCTACCGGTAAAGCTGCATTTTTCATCTAGGCAGTCCTCTAAGGTAAGACAAACTCAGGTATTGAAGAAGGACTCATAAGTAAAATTTTGGAGAGTCATAATCTAGTGCAACAATACCATACTATAGCACTACATATGCAAGCCCAAACTAGCTCCCAAATGAAGTGTAAACGTAGATTTTCAGGCATAAAATCTCTGTGTTGTCTGTTAAGGTTTCTTTTAGGCAGTGCCAGATGCTTGAGCTCAATATAGAAATGAAGAGGCCTACCAGGTACCCAGCACAAGGGAGTTATTGGCAATAATTCATTGGTAAATTAAGAAACATCCAGGAAACAGCAGAACGTAGTTGTAAAATATGGATATATAGATTACAAACAAACAGACAGCCTGTCCTGAGCATAAATGATCTAAAAGTAGGCTCTTTTCTTAAAACTAAATTCCCCTCTCACATGAAATGTCTGCGTTTGCAGCCTTTCATTTTTACGCAGTCAGGGTATACAGCTGAGAGGCCATTGTTAGAGGCTGTGTACACACCGTGCGTATTACCTGGTCCTGATGTCTGCCTGCACTGGTCAGAATTAGCTGGGGAACAGAGTGATGAAGAGGAAGAGGCAGACCTTGTTTCATCACTTTGAATAGCCTACCGAGGCCACGCAATATAGGTAATAAGAACTGGATAGTGCACAGGAGACAGCTTAAAGGCTTAAAACCAGTACTAAACAAAAAAAGGAAGAAAGAATAAATTTTGTATGAAAAACAAGGTTCTTAGCATCATTATTGTATTTTTATGCTCTTAATAAGATTATTCCAGGGCAAGGCTGAATGGGGGTAAGGGTTTTGTCAGGCTTGTTTCCTTCCTGGAGCCTGGAGGATTCCACGGTCAGCACTCATCAAATTGATGAGTACTTTCTGATGAAACCTTGTTTCATCAAATCAAGGTTTCAAACTTGAAAAATAATAACGAAGAGCTTGAGTGGTTCCATTTCTGTTCAGTACCGTATATGAACACCTGTCTGTGTTTGTGGTTAGAGTTGAGGTGAGCCCTGTGGTCTGGTAGCTCCCCACAAATCCTCTCCCTTTCCCAGGCATTGCTTGGGATCTAGGCATCACTGTCTGAAAACACTAGAGTTTCACTATCTTCTGCAGGACAATACTATGAAAACCAGTGTTTCCCATAGTTCTGAGCCAAGTCTGCCCAAGCCCTGTGGGAAGCTGCTTGGTGGGGAAGCCATTGCTGACATTCTTATGGTGATCTTGTAAGGGTGGCTCAGTCATGTTTTGGTGTCCCCTTCCTAGATGGGTCTCAGCTTTACTATCCTCACCCTGATGCTGTGTAAAGCCGAGTTGTTACAAGTCTAAATTTGCAAAAAAGAGAGCCATTAATATTTTGTCTGTTCAGAAAATGGATGAAGATATGCAGTCCTTCATAGTAAGGGTCTCTTATTTAGTTTCACAGAAGATAATTATGTTTTTACAACCCATTTACTGTACACAGGGAACTAAAAAAATCCCAAAGAGCTTTAGAACACCCAAGAGGAAACAATTAGTTTGATGGGGGAATCTGGTAATTTGGATTTTGTCTTGTCTTGTTAAGTTTCAAAGAAGCATGACCCTATACTTTACTAAAGATACATTAGAATGCGACCAGAGCCCTTGAATTTTCAAAACTGTTGGGTTTGCAGTAGCTTCTCATGCTGCACTGCCATGGTTGATAACACCAATGATTCATTTATACAGATTTTTCAAAACAAAAGGTCTATGTGCAAGAAAATAGACCTCTATGGATTTTTTTTTTTGTCCAGTGGAGTATGGGATTGCATTAAGAATTTCTAGCTTACACATACAGTGAAAATGGGAATGTTTATATTTTATTTGGAATAAACATATTTTTAAATTGTTTTACTTTAAAAAAAAGAAACGTAACATTTTGTAAATTAAAAAATGCTATTTTGCCTCCTCAAAGATGCTGGTGTTAACTCTTTTAGCATGTTTATATTTCTGGCAAGTATGATTTTATTGGCTAGACCAAGGTATTAAAGTATGATGGGCCAGAGTTGGTCTAGGGATGTATTCAGAGAGAGAGAAAAGTTGTATATTTTTCCTTGAATTCTGGCTTTTTCTTTCCTGCTCCTGTGAACATTTGATGCTTGATGCCTTTGGCTTCCCATAGCTGCCCACTTCAAAAGTGAAGGAGCCTGTGGAGATTAGTCATGAAGAACCTATCCCAACATGTTCTAAGAGAAAGACTTTTGGTAGTGGAAGACGTGGGTGTGGAGTAAACTGTGATGCCTTCAAATTGATCCTGCTGGGTGTTGGTTTAGAGAGAGGTTTCACTTATTTTCTAGTTAATGAGCTTTACAGGAAATTGAGAGCGACCACAGCCAATTTTACTGATGGTTGTCAGACAAAGGGGATCCAAAGAAAATCACAGACTCCTGGACAGTGATACAAATCTGTTAGACTCCACGGACAGGCAGGTAAATGGCACATGGCAGTGCAGGTTACAGGAGAATCCGGAAGGTACAACTCCGGGGGAGTCACTGCTGGACTTCCTCCAGCTCTCCCGACTGGAAAGCCTCTCTGCAGTGCGGCCGTCAGCCACCAGATGTCTCTGTGTTATGTTGGGTGGTGCAGGCTCTTCTCTGGCTGGTAAACAAAGGAGACAAGGCTGGAACTCAAGTTCATGTCTGTAGGTTTCAGTCCAAGTTGGTTTAATTTTATTCAAAACGCTTGCTCTTCAATAAAAGTTTATGTTGTATGAATCTCCATGTCATAATGGTGGGTTGCAGGTAAGGAAGCAACAATAGTAGACCAAAAGACTTTTTGAGTCCCAAATAGTGTTGACATTATTAAAACTAGTTTCTATGTCTTTTTTGCCATAAGTGTTTATTCAGGGTGTTTCCTTTTTATTAATCACATTTTAAAGTACCAATATTATGGTAAAAGAATTTTTATTGGACTGTACATTGTATATTTAAAATGTTTTACTAAAAAGATGAAAGATACTTAATGTCAAAAAACACCTGCAGGTACTAGAAATCCTTATATTTCAAAACTCACAGGTTACTACAAATTTTCTTTCAATGACTTTTGCATAAAATGCTGTCTATTACTTATCGTTTTGGTTTTGAAACATTTTTTTTTTCTCTTTCCTTTCTATTGGTGCAAAGCCAGCATTGTAGAAGGGATGCAAATTGGCAACAAGCCTAAATACCAGTGGGAATACATCGTCTGTGTTGGATTTGTATTCTTAAATGCTACCTTAAAAGCCCTGTGTAGTGATTATTGCAATGATCTTGAAAATATCAATCAGAAAAAGAGCTGATAATTACTAAGCCTGTAAGAGAACATGAACTAATTAGACTTAACTGCAGATTTTGTATGTATGTTTGTGTAATTGATGAAAACACTTTTCAGTGACTTGCCTGGCATGAAGAAAAGCTGCTTGTTTCTGTTAATAAGCTCCTTAGTGGAATACAGAAAGGAAGAGAAAAACAAAAAGCGAACGAGATCAGTTAGTTGTTTAAATTTTAGAATCTATACCTAGCATTGATTTTTTTTATGGGCAGGACACTTTCAGATGCACACAGCTGTCCTGGAATATGAGACTGTTCTTCTCACATCAGTCAGGATTAAGACAAAGTCATTTTTGAATGGGTGAGTATCAATTAGCCCCCCAGTATGATCTGTACAGTGTTTTCCACTATTAGATAGAACAATATATGTAATTTTCAAGTTAGGTTTTACTTTTTGCCTCACACTTTGTTAGAAATATTTCCAGTTTTGGTGGTAAAATTATGGTCTCAATCACATCAACGCTTTACCTTATTCTTGGATTGTATGTTTGGTGACATATACACAGACTCACACAAAACTTCCCTATAGTTAGAAATGTGGAAAGGAAGTGATCCAGCTTGTTCTCTGCTGTGCGTGCTCTGCAAGACTAAAAGAAGGAAAACACACTAAGGCTTAAATTTTGTTCTTGCAGGCAGCAGATATGACTCCAACTCTGAATGCACACAAAGAACAGATGTGCAGAATAGGAAGATATAATTTTTTTGTCACCTCCTTTCAGAACTGAATGGCACTTTAGGAATATTTAAAGACCTGTTGGTAGAAGAATATCCTGGATCATCCATGCACTCTGGTTGTTTTGGACACAATGTCAAAAGTAACACCTGGTAAATGTCCTATAACGTCAAAAGAGTGACATGAATTCTTTTTGGCTCATTTTCTGACATCATGCTTGGAGGTGGTGGAAACGTGCAGGTGACGTGTTATGTCCATGTAAGTGAAGTTTTCTTGAGTTTACTCGGACTCTTTTTCGCTTTTCTAGACCTAGCGGGCCATAGGTACAAGTGAATTTTAAATGAGGAGATATAAATAACAAACTGGCAGTTGGCAGTGAGTCCTTTGCAGGTTGGTTAGTGAGTATGCAGACAATATGCAGAGCTGAGACATTTTAGAGAAGGTCCAAACTGATGCAAGGGCCACAGGTTGGACGAGCTCAGATTTCTGCAGATACCAGCTCTATAAATGATTCCCAGTTTTGAGTTTATGGTTATCTGAACACAGTTCAGATAGAGAGTCCTGAGATTCTGGCTTCTGTCCTAAATACAGTTTCAGCTTCAGACGTTACTCCACACTGTGTAAGCTGAGGCTTGAGCTTACTTAAAAGTAATGATTAGTACCAAAACTGAATAAACACATGACAAATTAGCATGGCTTGTAAAAATTATCCCCTGTTGTCATTGTTTTGTGCAGGCAAATTAAACACATGATAATCAAAACGGCTTTGACATGAAGACATTTTGTGTATCACATTGGATACAAGCAACACTGTCTCTCTGTCTTTATTGTAAAAATATATAGGCCAGAAGTAACAGAAACAAAATAAATTTGTCACTGTTTTCCAGGTGTGTACTTTTGTACAGGCCAAGCGTTAACAGTCACAGAGCAGTACAGTTAGCAGACTAAACTCACAATTCCTCAATTTTAGTTAGGATTGGCTGGTAGTGTGAAGTCTCAGACAAGGAAGATAATTTACACCAACATTTCAAACTGGGAGCCACAAGTGAGGTGCTTAAATCTTCATTTAGATGCCTAAATAAACATGGTCTGGTTTCAGGTATTCAGAAAAAATGGTTAGTGAGGTCAAAGATGCTGGAACTACAGTGTGGTTCCAGCATCTTTTGAAATTGAGTTTGAAGGTAAGTTTTCCTAGATACCTATAGCTGAACGCTTTAAGCTTGGCTAATTTTAGTGTTAACCACCATTAAAATGTTTTAAAATATTAAACTGAATTTTATGGGCCACAGATGGATTTTTTTATAAGGCATTATAGATTGGGAAAAACAACTGAAGAAAAGAGAAGAAGATAGAAGTAATAAGTCTTTTAGTAGTATATATCCTAACAATTATTTACCATAGGAATATTATAGCTAAGTGAAGTGCAGTTTATATTTAGCTGTAGAATTCTATTTATGGGAAACATATGTACTGTGATATTTAAAGAATATTTTGTAGCTGATATGCTAAAGCCCTTCTTTATGAAATGGGTGCAATTTTGTTAATATTATTATTTTGAGATTGTTCTAAGCCACTCTGTGCTGCTGAAAAATTGGTTTTTCTCTGATAAGATTTTTGAGACTGATTCAAGTCAGTGTGAAAAGTTTTCACAGGACAAGCAGTTTTATTGTGTGTTCTGTGTTCAAAACACGGAAAAAGAGAAAATGTCTTCCTATACTCTTCTTGGTAGCAAGGCCAGGAACAGTCGGCTGAGGTAAAGATGAAATATGGATATTGCATTTACTGCACCTTTTATTGCACTTGGTACAGTAAATCAAACCCATAGGTCTTGTACATGCTCCCCAGAATATTCACTAGTTCTATTTTATGGCAATATGCAAAAATCACACCCACAAACAACGCTGACTATAAAGACAGTGTGCAATGACAAGCCTCCTAATCTGAGTGTCTCAAATAAGCATCTAAAGTTATGGATATGGTCTTGAAGGGTGAGAATTGCCCTTTTTTTTGCCTCATAACTGATCGATTATCAGCAATGTTTGATAACCTGTTGCTCTAATGTAAGTGTTGCTGTGCTAATAACCAGTGCCACACTCTGAGCAGAGTCGTTGTGGAGCTGTTTGCAGAGACATCTAACTACACCAGTCAGAAACTCTAGTGCTTACTTTGATCCGTAAGGAAACGTATAACCAAATTTTGATGAATCATGTACATGTTAAAATTTTGTGAAAAACTGCTCAAGATACAGGACCCTTAAATTCTGTCAACTTATTTAGATTGTGGTTCTTCCTACGCTCCTTTAAAATGCTCGATAACTTTTGTTGGGATGAATTACACATCTGCAAACAGCTCTGGCTAATTCACCATCTCTTTCATGATGGTAAACGGAGTCTGCTTGAACAAGTTACATTTTGCATCTTAATTATAAAATGACATGAATAGATTTTCCATTAAAACTTAATACCAATTATTTCTGTCTGATTTAACTTGGAATCTTTATTGACACTGGTGGTCTGTTCTTGGTATTACTTCTTTCAGTGTTAGTATTACATTGTCAATAATTTGCTCAGTACTGGTCAGGGCAAGTTTTTAAAATGAAGGCATAAATACTACTTATGACACCTACTTTCTTATTAAGCCTGCAGGAATTCCACCTAGGGAAAATAAATGATGCCAGCGGAGTAACTAGCCCTTAAAGATTAAATATCTGATGAATACAAAAAGAGATCCAGGAACTTCTAGTGGAAGAGCAGTGCAAGAAGCAGTCATTACGACTGCATGCTTTTTTTGGTCTGTTTGTATTTGCATAACTCCCTTGGGAGGCAAGAAAGTATTTTTTCACTTTTAGGAATGCCAGCATTTTCAAGCTGAATACAAAAATTTGAATATTCAAATCCACATACAAGCACTTGAAGAAATATTTTACACATCAGGGGCACTCACAATTTTTAGTGAAACCACATGGAGTTCTTAAGAGTTTGGGGAAAATACTTGTTATGCATTTATGCACCTCTCTAGATACTTTGCTGCTGCTCAAAGGTTTCTAAGACAATTTTAAATTAAAAACTTGCCATTTGAGAAAAAGTTTTTCATTTTTTATGATTGATGAAAACTTTTTAGTCTATGCTTGCTGTTTTGATTTTGTTCTTTATTTCATACATTTTCATGCTTTCACTTGCTTTAGACATACCTGGTATGTAAATTTGAATTATTTCTATTCATTTTACCAGTCTTGTTAAACGCTTTTCAATCAGCATATACTTCCTCTGGAAGAATATTGTGTTCAGATTCTTTTTAATCAGTTTTATTGCCAAATCCTGTTTGCCTTACTTATGCAACTATTCCTGCAGAAATCACTTCGACTACTTGTATGAGAAAAGCAAGCAGTTCTTGCCTTTATTTGGTAAAGCAACAGACTTGAACAAAAGCAGTACTGTACCTGCTATGGGCAGCCAGAAACAATGACGAGCTCCTTGATAAGATTAGATGTAATTTTAAATGCAGCTGGGACAAAGAATCCCTCCCACCAACCCCAACTCCGAACTCTCTACAGTAATTCCACCGCAGCGAAGCAGTTGAAGAATTACTGACAAGAGCCAGACTGCCCGGTAAGCACCACCTAACAGACATAGAAACATGATCCGCATCATTTTTAAGCTTGGCAGACATTTTGTGCTTCTTTCAAAAAAAAGGAAAAACCCCCAATCTTTTAAACGAGGCACACATAAACCTTATACATTCCTGGTTTTACTGTTACAGGAAGACCTTAAATTTGAAACATCCTTATAGATACACGCTGAAAATACTTCTGTGAACCAGCTACTTGTGTCTGATTGTTTCAAAATAAACATATGTTCTGCATTGTCATTGCATATGAGCAAATCGGTTTAACTTTAGAACAAAAAGGTGCTCTCCAGCCCCAAGCTAATCACCAGCCTTTCACTCACAAAATTTATGCCAGCAAAGCTGACAACTGAGTCTGCAACTATGAAATGGGTGCAGGGCTACATGCAACACAGATTCCCTGCCTGACTTCCTATTTGTTCTTTGAAGTAATGTATTTGACTAATTCTGTCTTTAACAACCCAGAGAAACCTCCAACATAATGTCTGCTTATACCTTTATTTACATGCCTGAGATAAGCGCTATGCAAATCCACACACAGTGAGATTCAGACATGATTTTCTTTTCAGCATAATTTTTTTATACCTTTTTTTTTCTCTTTTTACTTTTGCCTGTTTGGACATCCTGTTTTATATATGGGTCAAATGTATTCAAATTGTAACCTTAAGGCTAATAACGTATGTTTAGGTGACAATTCAGGAGCTTGATGCAGAGCCCGTTGAAGCCAGTGGAATAATACCCATAGGCTTTGGATCAAACCCAGACAGAGGATAACAGAGCTAGATTAGGGAGTTCAATCAGCATGGGCAGTGTTTCTGAATATCTGACAAAGGTGAGTAAGCAGAGCAGGACAGGGTGTTATACAAAGTGTCACCAACATCTTGCTCCAGAATCTTTAACTTTTTGTTAAAGAAGAAATAAAACACTTTTGCCCTGTTCCCTAAAGAATATGAAGTGTCTTCTGCAGCTAGCCTGCAACAGTGGCTCTCGTCAGCCTGCGCAGAACTTCCTGGGGAGCAATGGTGAAGCATTAAAAGTCAACCAGCATGGCTGTTAACTGCCTTAGTGTGGTTAGCTGGTGGCCCTGTGGGGCGGAAGGCACCATCCTCCATCCTCCGCCACCTTCTGCGCGCAGGTGTGCTCCAAGGCCATAGCGGACAATGGCTGGTTTTACTGACTAGCAGTCAGGAAGTGCTGTATCATTATGTTAATGGTAGTGGCTTTTTCACTGCAGAATTTTCCAGCATTTCCTAACAATTTTCAGGCCTTGGATTTATCTGGAAGTATGTTATCCTTGACCAAGAAGGCTTTGTCCTTGGTTGTCACATACTTTGTCCTAGACTTTGTGATCTGTGCTGTTCTGAGAAGCACAAGAGCCCTTACTAGATAGACAGTCTTGGCACACATCTGTGACACGTTTGACTCTGGCACAAATGTGTGATGTGATTCTGTTCTCAGTTAACCTGGACCTCACTTCTCCACCTGAATAACAGAGATAACACCAATCCTGCTCTATCTCAGAGAGGTAGTGGGAGGATAAAAACCATTAGTGATTGCTAAGTGCTAAGACATAATCGCGATGAGGGCCATGTAAGTGCCTCCACAGATAGCAGGTCTTGAAAGTGTTCAAGGCAAATATGACTCCATTTCAGCTGTAACTAATTTTGTTGCTTTTCATTTTATGAAACTTAAGAAATTCACATCAGTTTAGGACAATGGAGAGTAAATTTGTTAGGAGAGATTAATAAAAACTATTAAGCAATATTAATTCAGTTAATACAATTTGTAGAGCACTTTATAAAACTCAGTATTTTTATCCTCTACAAAAAAAGGAAACTGAGCAACAAAGACATTAAGTGGCATGAGCGAGGGCAGAGAATTAGCTGTTAACAGGGATGGGACACATTGGTGGGACAGAAATACAGCCCAGAACTCGTCTTTTAATTTTAAGAAGGCATAGGAATTCCAGCTGGGCCATGGCAAGACAGTTTTCATATAGTATTAATGACATAGGAGTTACCCAGTTCCCACATTTGAAACACAGAGTGATTCTTTTCTAAGATAAGGTTTTTATCATAACATCCAATTATGCGAATAAGTTTTCAATGCATAAAGCTTAATTTAAAATCTGAAAGCAGTATGAAAACCTGGTTTTATTGGTTTATGGTTTTTGGCCTGTAAAACTTACTATTAGTATGCAAGGGGGAATTAAGATATATGAATATTCAGTACTTGGCTTTTCTACCTTTATGAGGGCTCTCACAGAGGAAAAGTCTGCCCTCCGTGCTCTGAATTGTTCATTCTGGAGGTATCTGCCTTTTGTCATTGACTGTCTGTGGAACAGACCCTTATCTCCAAAAAAATGACTGCCCGCTACTATAAAACTTATGGGAACTTTGTGTAGTAAGACAGAGCCGTTGTGGCCATGTCTAGGTTGCCTTCAGTAGCCGTGTTTGCGATCACAGAGGCCTAGCTCCTGCAGAACAACCTGCTTCATTTCAGACTGGAGGAAAAGCAAGAAACTACCTGTAAATAACACAGGTGATCCTTTGGTGCCTCCTGTAAGGTAAAATGATAGTACATGCTAAATGACTGAACTAGTAGAGTGACAGTACGGATGCAGCCTGTCTACCTCAGTGACATCAATTTTTGTTACTCAGGTATAACTAAACTTATAGGAATATTGAAGATGTTTCAGCATGGCTTTGGATGCCCAGCGTCAGATGCTTTATAGTGGGCTGTTTCCAGAGGAAGGGCGCTCAGCACGTGCTGATAGTTAGCACATGCCTTTTTGTGGTAACAAAACCCAAAGGCACCTAAGGCCATGAGTCACTCTGAAAGCATGAACTTGATCCCTTTTCCCCTGGAGATATGCGAACCTTTATTTGTGATAAATCTATATTTTGCACGCAGGCAATCTAGACTGCAGCAGTTACCACGAGTTAAAACAGGGAGCAAGACTTAAAGTGCCAATGGCTTAAAAGTCGCACATTTCTGAGACGTGCCTCGTCCTCCCATATCATTCTCCGACAGGGTTATCAGAGGAACTTTCTACATCCAAAAGAGCTGTGCTTCACAGCTCAGCTAAAGTGACCGCAGCACAGTGTCAGGTGACATGTCGCTCCCTCGCTTTTTTTTTTCTTTTTTTTTTTTTTTCTTTTCCCTTTAAGCCTCTCTGGACCAATTTGAGTTGCCTGTCATCAGCCGGCAGCCCGGCTCTGCCAGGCGCGGCTGCCCAGGACGTGTCGGTGAAGGGGACGCTGCAGGCAGCCCCCCGGGCCTGTCGGCCGATGGGGTGTGAAGGCGAATGCTGAGAGCCCCCAGCGCCGCCGCCGCCATGGGCCTCCGTCGGGGAGAGGCGGGCGGCCCTGCTGGGAGTGAGCCCTGGTGCTGAAAGGGTGCACTTCAACCTTTCAGTTTGTACACAAGCCTCCCTGTAACGGCATTATCTGGCAATTGGCCTTCTTAGGCCTAATTTTCAATCCACAAGTAGGAGTTAGGTCATTGAGGATATCCTCACCATTAGAGTTATTCAGTTTGCATAAAGGCTCTACTTAGCACTCGAGGAAGGAGTGCTGATTTTCAGAGTGTTGATTTGATCCCCAGCCGCTGCTGTGTGCACGGCGAGGCAGTGCGGCACCGGCGGCTGAAGGGTTGTTCACGATCGACGAAAGGCAAAGTTCGTCTAGAAATGTGCAGGACCGTGGGCAAAATCCCCAAACATCCGCAGACAGGGGTATGACACCTGCCTCACAGTTGACGATTGCGTTCAGCCTAAGGGCACGAAGAGTGCAGAGCGCATCTTGTAATGATCACTGAAGTCACCAGTTATTAATGTGGGGGGAAAAAAGCAAATGTAGGTATTAATTGAAATAAACCTGAAGAATGAAATGTATGAGACAAAGTTCGTTGTGTGTATTTATAAAGTGCAGTTATGTTTGAAATCGTAAGTGCTCCTCACACTTTAAAGGTCCTAACTTAGTTGTTTTTAAGAAAGCTGTAGTTAGTAAAAGGGATCAAGGAAGGTTATTAGACCTCTAAGAAAACTAGTAATGATGCTGAAGCTGAAAGCATACAAGCATTAGCTTTATCTCACCGGGCTCCCCTTTTGTCCCAAAGTTACAGCTCAATTCGGTTAGCCTAAATGTGCAAACTTCAGAAAAATACCTTTTTTGCTTCAAACATGTTTTCATTTTTGAAGGTATTGATACAAGAACAGGAGAAACACTTGAATCTTGTTTGTGGTTGGATTTATGATTTTCAGGCTTGCTCAAAAATATAGGAGATGGAATTCCATCTGGAAAAATTCACTGTTACAGAATACCACAGAAGTTTTACTTACTTGGGGAGATCCAGTCTTGAACATGGAAAGGGAAGTGCTTCACAATCTTAATGTTAACAGAAAAGGGCCCAAACCAAAAAGGAATTTATGATCACTCAACAGTACAGAATATTTTTATCCCAGATTGAGTTCTATATGTTGTACCTGATATCTTTCACAGTAAGCAAACAAGCTATACCCCATACTAAACCTCAGTACTTATCAGTTGTGAAGAAGTCCAGCTCTGTTCCAGGTTCAGCTCAGGCTTATTGCTGATGGCTAATAGGCAGCCTGCTGTTAACACTGCATTTGTACCTGCTGGAGAGTATCTAACTGCTATAAGAGCAAGCACTGCTACCCTTAAAAGGACACATTATTCTTACCTAAAAATAGATGTGGTACGGTTCTGCCACATTTGTAAATTCCTGTTATTGACTGAAACGGCTGCCATTCAAGAAACAGCACGGACCTTGCCACTTTTCTGTATATTATTAGGCTATTGCAAACAAAGATGACCTTGAATTCTAGAATTACTGGTCTACACAGAAGTCCCAATGTGCAGAAAGAGCTCAGTGCTGGAAGTCCTGTAGGTTCCTTTTTTTTTATTTCATAGTTATTTCTTCACTCAGAAGTTTCAGCATAGGCAAAAAAAGACAAACCCCATCAAGTTCTAACACGGAAGGATAGATTTTCAAATCAAAACACAAAAGCTGTGATTTATCTGTATTTGTGTAAGTAAGAACTATTATGCTTAGTTTCTTCAAGACAGGTGTGGAAGTCTTAATCCCGTTCATTCATTTAAGAACAGGATTTTTTTTTTTTTTGAGAATGCCCTGAACAACCAACGACATGAAGGGAGGGACGGCACTGCCATTATTGAATTCTGTAGCATGAAACAGAGGACGTATGGGTTAGTACTAATAACAGATGACAGTTTTGAGTCTTTCTGAGATGGTATTCCATTTTCCAAATAGTTAGGAAGTCCATAGTAAGTAGCAATGTTTAGAAGGGATATGCCAGGAATACTGCATTTCAATACACTGATTTCAAGCGTGGTATTTCTAATACAGAAAAAAAGTCAGGAAAACTTGATTTTGAATTATTCTTAGTTGAAATACTAAAAACCAGTCTCCGCTTTTGGTTCTTTAGAATTGCTTCGTAGGTCACCAGAGATCCTTTAACTATGTAACCAGGAACTGTATAGAACCCAGAGAACTGTAAACCTGCTGCCTCACAAACAGGATTAGCCCTGAAATTCTTTCTTTTTTTTCTCCGTTATTATATGAATCTATTTTAAGATGTACGTATCTGCAGTCTATAGCAAATGTCAGGCCATCAATGTATTTTACACATTCATTAACAGTAACGAAAACAATGTTTTGCTCTCACCCACTCATTTTTCACTCAAGAAAGCAAAACTGCCAAGACTGTGTAGGTGTTTTCTTACTCTTCTTTGCTACTCCACCTGCGTGGTTAGCGATATAGCTACATTTGAAGCCAAGCATTGACCAGACTGGGTCTAACAGTACAGCAGATTTGTTACTTGGGTAGTTTAAAAGTTATTCACGGACTTGTAGTAAAGTCATAAAGTATTAACATGTAGCACAAAGTCTTGTTTAGAGATATATTCTGTTTTGTGGGGTGATACCGATTCTGCTCCCAGCTGGTGTCATCAAGAAGTTTTGCACTGACTTCTCCCCTCCAGCAACCCTCCAGCGAGGTGTCTCCATGTTTTCAGGGATGGGAGGGATGAAGGAGACGAAGTTCCACTCAGACTTTTGACTCAGGCTTGACTCTCTTGTTTCTGACAGCTGGATGACTCCTGCACGTTTACTGTTAGTAGGCAGAGACTTTGTGATCCATGTTCATGCTGCTCAGGTAAGGGGATGGAGCATGATCAGTAGGATAAGGGATTTGACCTTGTTAAATGCAGAGGGCTTTCTGAAAGGTGCTTGGTGGTCTTTGAGAAATGTGCGTACCTTGCACGTTGCACTTAATAGAATTTCTTGAATTGCAATGTTCCCATTATATCTGGGCAAGAGACAACAACGATGACAACAACAACGACAACAACAACAACAATAATAATAATAGGCAGAAATGAGTTCAGTGTGTGAGGACTACCATTTCAATAGCACTCACAGAGAACCAAAAGGTCTGTGAGGACTTCTGAATGTGCTATGTTTAGTGTTCACTATGAAATTTGTTCTGAAATTGTTCAGATGAAGTTGTTAAAATGTTTCTTCCTGTGTATTTGGAGAAGATAGGAATTTCTTTTTCTCATGTCCTCCAGGAGACTAAAAATTGTTCTTATCTGACCTTGCAATATGGAAAGTTTAACTGCCACGAGCTTCTGATGTGCAGCCTTTTGGAGGCTCTACATTTATTTAAAAAGTCATAGTGGCTGTTGGTGAAATACTACAAAATGCAGAGGCTTCAGTTTATTGTTATTCTGTAAGGACCTAATGAAATCTTGTTTGAAATAATGTGAACTCCCCAAGTGATTTCATTCAAAAGGCTTTATTATACAGACCTTAATATAGAGAAAATTTCTATTCTATCTTTACAGTCATCATCTGCACAGTTTTGAAATTGCATAGGAATAATGCAGTCAATTTATTTGCACTGAAACACAGCCCAGAGGTTTGTAACTGCCATAGTAGGCAAAGCTGCTTCTTCCTCTGAAGTCAATTCAAAATCATTGTTAAATCAAGGGTTTTGATAAATTAACTGCTTTGTGTTATATTTCTCCCTTGAATTCCATTCAACCTGTTGATACACCATAACAAATAATACTTTCATCACTACTTACGTTACTTTTACAAATTTATGGAAAAATATCATTATGGAAATGTATATAATATCTGAAGTATTTTTCACAACAGCTATGGACTTCAAGGGGGTCTTAAAATCTTCCTGATACCTGGTGCTATGAATAGGCCACAAGGCCAGTGATTGTAAAACTGGTTTGGTTCCTGACTGCAGTGTTGTTGTTGATGTGTTTCTAATGCTTGTGAGTAACATCTAGAACTCAACAGAAACTCTTTTCTTGGAAAACAATTCTTGTTTCTCCAGGCTGTCATCATTTATAAAGCCTTTAATAGAAGTTGACATCATGTGCCATTTATGTGTCAGACTGGTTAGCAAAATCTTTTGATACGTAGACTTATTTGTCAGGTAGCAGATTCCCATACTCCTTTTCACCTTTAAACTGTTATATCCTTCTTTGGTCAAAAATATCTGAAAACACTGCTTCAGCATGAATCTTGTCACATGAACTTGGCATTTTCGTCTTCTTCATTTTTTTATCAAGCAATTTATTTTTAAATACCTGTCATGTTCAGCTTGTTACTGCTGCTCTACTTCACCAGGAAAAAAAAATAAATCACTAGATGCTTGTAATTCATAAAGCGATGTAGTAACTGGCTCTGTGTTTTTAGAAGGAAATTAACTGTAATGATCGGTTTGTGTTAAAAAATAAATATTTGAAATGTTTTTTGCTATGAAAATGATTGTTGGTCATGGCATCTTTAATTCTTTCCTTTTTCATTTTTATAGTGCTAATAAAATGAAGCCTTTGTGAATGAGAACTCGTGAATAAGAAGTATGTTAATATGGCTAAGCATGGCACGGAACAGAGTTCAGCCCTATATGCTCATGTTAGAGAGCAAAATAACATGCAAAAGATTAATTTCTGAATGCAAATAGTTCCGATCATTCAATCGCAATAGATTGTACAAGCACTGCATATGGCCTTATCCTGAATACCCAGAACATGGACTTGATTTTCTGTCTGTGGATGCTCCCCATGATTCTCCCACTGTGATGGTGCAGTGAGGCGTGGTACTGGGCAGAGTCAGCAGGGAGGAAAAGCAGTTCAAGTCTGAGAAACTGACCTTTTGCTGCGTTGGGTCTTCATTTTGTGAAGTTATGACTCTACAGACATCCTGCCCAAAGAGGACCCAAGCAGTGGGACAATTTTATTTCTAGTACTAACATCAGTCTATATTCTCCTTGGCAACTGTCTTTGGAGACAAAAATACAATGTATGATTCTAAAATTCTAAGCTGTACTGCTACCTACATGTATTTTATCAACCACAAATGTGTTTTAATGACTATCTCCTCTCTGGAAAAAACATGCAGTAATTTCACCTTGCTGTAAATGAATTTTTGTGGGTGTTAATAATTTTTTTTTTTTTTTTTACAAGAGTACATCACAGCAGTAATTTTTGTTCTTCCTTGGCTGGATTAGAATTTTTTATTTGGAACATACTAACTAGCAGGAAAACTAAGAGTAATGGAGATTTTTGAATTTAGAGCTAATTAGATGATCAACAGATCACCAGATAATCAAATACCAAGTTAGTCACACAAAAGTAAATGCCTTTCTGCATTTTAAGATGAAAAAATCAAGATTTACTTATTCACCAAGACACAATGCATATAGAAAAGAAAAATGCTTTGTCAATAAAAGCACAAATAAATACATATCTGTGTAAACTCCACTGATCTGAAGGAACTTCTGCCTGCTAAGCCAGAAACAGCTGAGTAAAAATTAGGCTGAGGTTCAAGAGAGCATTTATAAAGTTTCTTCATTATTTCTGTACTGTTTCTATTGTTCTCAACAAGAGTCATTTCACTGACATAAGAGACTGGCTGGTAAAGGGTTACTAAATCAGAGGAGTTCAGAGACAGATTAGGGTTTCCCAGCGGCACATATCTCTAGCAGTAAGTGTGGAAGCCAACTCGGAAGAAACACGTTTGAAGTGGCAGAACTAATCATGCAGAAGCAATTTGCGATTTTCTCTCTCTCAGCCTAGATAAAGCAGAGCATTATGACATTGGCTGCACGGAACAAGGTCAATTTACTGTGAAAAGGCAGCTATAGACTCCAACTTCAAATAAACTTTCATCCTGCATGATGAAAAAGAGGATTTACCCTATTGCTTATACCACAGAACAGGAAAAACCAAAGGTACAATTCAATTAGGAGATGCTAATTTGCATCCTTTTTTTTTCACCACTGACTCCCTGATTGTTTTAGCTATTCGTAATGTAATTATATCTCAAGGTATTTCTCTTGACATAACAAAAAGGGAGCTGCTCAATTGCTGATAGACTTGACCTCGACTGAAGCTGTGGGCTGTTCTGAAAGTAAAAGGATTAAAGTGCAAAATTTCACATGGTTACTTCAAAAGAGGTTGGGTTTTTTTTTCATGTTTCAGATTTTTAAAATGTCACTGGAAGCAAACTAGCCAAGACACAATGTGAAATAGTTCTTGCAGCTATTCTTTTAATTTTCACTATTTCTTCATTGCGACCTGAAGTTTTCATACGCTAAGATCAGCTGTCTGCATGAGTGATGTTGCTGCACGCTGAAGCCTCAAAGCTGCGTCACTTGAACAAGGTGCGATTCCCTCCCTGCGCCTCCTTGCTTCAAGCCAGTGAGTAATACCCTTCAGTAGCAATAAGGATACAACATAGTTTCTGTAATGCATCAACTCAAATCTGCTTCCTAGGGCATGGAGAATCAAAGCCAATATTTCAGTCATTTCCCATTTTCCTTACCAATGGCTGGCCCATAGATGTAACAACTTCTCATCTCCCTCTTAAGCCACAAATGTGCCTCTTAAATGATCCCCTTCTTCTATTTCCTCTGTGCCACAGTGCTGATATCAATCATACCTTATTCCCCAGCATATAGAGGATAGATGTTCACCCCAATAAAAATATCGTCTTACCTATACCGCCTATTCTGTTAACGAGACTGAAAAGTTATGTTTAATAATTTTGGGACTAGTTATATTGAAAGAATGGTCAAAGAAGTACTTTCAGTGATGGGCTCTGTGGCTAAGCACAAACTATGCTCTATGCAATGGAAAAAACACAGGCAAACCCTCACTTACCTATTGCTGTCAGATAGCCAAAGCAGATCATTCTTGGGAAAAATTAAGCAAGTCTTTACTTTAATTAGTTGTTCAGGGATCCAGCCAGCTGGGAGGTTCATGTTTTAGTGCTTTTATGTTTATTAGTTGAATCCAAAAGTCTTCCTCTTTCCTCCCTTGCCCTTCTGCAGTAGTTTATATTTATATTGATGGCAATAATCAGGATATGGAGATTTTTATATGCATTCTGAAATCATAGTTGGAAGGTAAATGAAGATATGATTGAATGCCATTGCTGCTATGGTTCATGTTAAAAAACGCACAACCAGTCCAAGGGCAGAGAGGCTCAATGAGTTAATGCATTAGTCTATTAGTCTTCCTGTGCCAGACTCTAGGACTTCAGATTGAGTTCTGGTGAGCAACACACCTCCATAGGGCTGACATTTGCTCCTGGAAAGGAGTAGAAAACAGTCCATTAACCTTCGCATTGGTATAAAATCAGCTACTGAATTCAGGAGCTGGATTCAGCAGAATAGCTCTGTGAATTTGAACAGATCTGTCCTTTCACTACTAATATAATTTCCATGGGCAGTACCATTAATATGGTTGGTACTTCACAGGAGAAAAAACTAAAACTTTCCCTCTAGTTCAAATAACTTTTTATCAAAGAACAAACTCCCCGCTTACTGTATTTCTGCACAAGCTAACAAAAATTGTATGGTTTTCTGCGTGCAGATTTCCAACTGGTGTTAGATCTTTCCAAAGCGATCTTTCCTAATTTCACAGGCTTCAAAGAAAGGGATGTGAGACATTAAGAGAGTTATCAGAGAGAAAAGATGCAACTGCCTTGGTCTTCAGTTAGTGTAGTTCCTATGGAATAAGTTTCCAGTCTTGATCCCAACCCTGAAACAGAGGAGCCTTGCACTGGTTTCCTTTGAATTTTTCACAGGGAGGAACCTAAGAAAGCTTGGCCACTGCTGTTCCATCTGAAAACCTGACAAATCGACATCCCTTGCCAAAAGGCTCTTGGCAAGAGGCTCTTGGCAAGGACTGGGAAGTGAAGTGGGAACGTGCTATGAAGGGCTTCCGCCCGCATTTCATGCTCACCGCGCACAGACTCATGGGCACAGGAGCTTCCGCACACAAAGAACAGAAGAATATTAGGTCCTGGCTGAAAAACATGCCAGGCTGTTAGGATTTCTAGGGATGCTGAGAAAATTTTGAGTCACCCCGTAAAAGGTTGTAAGAAAAAACAAATCTGCATGAAACATACCTAACATTTCAAAAGTAACAAAAGAATTGCAGTTGTTTAAAAAAAAATGAAACATCATAGACATGCCCTGGCTTAAGGGGGGTTTAAGACTGGGATTTCTTCAGGACTAAGCCTCCCTTTTGACTGCTTTCAAGCATTTTAAATTAACATAAAACACATAAACGTTCCCTTTCAGGGGCTTACTGCAGAGCTTTTACAGCTGTATAGAAATGAGAGGCTACTTTAGATTTGTTGCAGGTTTCTTCAGTTGTTATTTTGAGTGCTCTCTTTATGCCATGCTCAGGGAGCGCTTTGCCCAGAGCATGCTGTGGGATTCAGCTGTGATGATCATGCCTCTTTATTACTAAGAATTAAAGCTGTACTTATATTTTCATTTGTTCATTATTTGGAACTGGAAGATTCCTGCTTGGAAATTGAGGAACTGCTAGGCAGATCTGACTTTTCACCTTAGGGTACTGACTGCTGGCTCACATCCATTTGTTAACCATAAAGTATTGCTTTGTTCCATTTCTGGAAATGCAACAAGATATGTCTAGGTTTCCTTTTGAAATGGATAATTTGTGACAGATTTCTCATACATCCAAGCTGTCATGAGCAACTTGTTTGTCCCAGAAACTCCTGTACTATGTGCAAGCCATATTAAATTTCTGATAAGTATGTTTGGTACATTCCAAATGTCACTATTCTTGTCGTAAAACAGATACCGCATGATAAATGGGCAGATATACAGACGGACATACACAGAGTTGTGTATTTCAGGTACAAAATGAGACTAATGCAATGTTCTAAAATGAAATGGCATATAAAGGCCTCAGAGTTATTAGCTTTAGCTTATAATTTTAACTGATCATTGAGGTCATTGTACCAACTTTCAAAGAATACAACCTTATAGATTTAAGAAACTTAATGCCAAGTCACCCTTCTCACACATCCAAGAGAAAAAATGACAAGCTTTGGAAAGTATGATGAGGTTTCTTTTTACAGAGTTTCTTGTAAACTGATATCGTTGACTTCATTTATATAGGTGAAATGAAGAAAATATTGCTCACTTATCTAAAACATATCAGGCTAAATCCTTTAGTTTGTACTCACTGGTCAGGTTTTACACCTTTACTCACAAGTAGTTCCATTGTTCAAAGAACAAGGTGTTAATAAACTGGAACAAAGACTTACTTACTTGTCTTACTACTGTGGCAAACTCACACTCAATTTCTGAGTGAGAGTTACAGAATAATAGATTGTGCAAGAAAGCTAAAACTCCACAGTTTTCAGTTCTGCTATATTCTCAAAGATTTAGGAACTATCATTGAAACAGCAGACTGGAATGTGAATCACGTGAACTATGCAAATTCATCTTTTTGTTCACAACATCTTTGCACAGGATCCTAATTCTAATAGTCATACAAAGGCATTCGGGGAACAGGAATGTATCCCTTGATATTTTGTGTCTAAAAAGTGTTCCGTCCTAATTTATCAGGATCAGTCTTCTAAAACCAATGCATGCCAGGTCTGTATAAGAACTTGCACTGTCTTAATGGAAAATTATTTTATTTTAATACTATTCCATACGCTAACATACCGGTTTAAACCTGATGTCTCCTGGTTTTGACTGCGTCCTTGAGTTTAGGTCCCTGACTTTGACAGCAGATCAATATTAAAAGGCTGAAATTGTTACTGCCTCAGGCTTTGATCTTCGCCCTTTAATGATCCTGTAACATAGTCAGCAGAAAGGAATATGGACCTGCACCTCAGCACCATAGCTTGTCTATTTGTCATATTTGTGCAAACCCAATGTCATTATTGCTCTCAATTTTTACCAAGCAAATACAAGTAGCGGACGAAGCAGAAAGCTGTGAGGTAGTAACATCTTCAGACCGCCCCATCTGGATTCAGCACCATTTCTTTATCAAACCCTGAAGCGGTCTTCATTCGATTTCCACTTAAAGGTAGAGTCATTGACCAGGTAATCCACTTAATAAATGTTACTTTGTGTTGTGTCTGACAGGTGGGACTGGTTGGTGAAGTTACCAGTTACCTGCCCCAGTTCATGGATGCATAGGGAGCTGGTGGGCTCATGCACAGCTATCATAGGTTACAGCACCTTAAGGTAAATTTTTGATGATTCAAATGTCAGCAATTGAAAAGTAATTGTCTCACTTGCCATGATGTAGAGTGGAGGCAGGCACCTGGGGAAGCTACTGCAGCGAAGCCACGTTTCTGTGGCCCTCACACAGTGTAAAGACAATATCTAGGTTATTTTCATGCAAGCCTGCGCATGGATACTTGTCATCAGAAAAGAACTTAATTTAACTAAGATTAAGTATGCAGTTTGATAAAATGCAAACTAGTATTCTTCATCTTAATGATTGTTCATACAGGTTTAAAATAACACATGTGTTTTGCTGCTTCATTTCCAGTTTGTGTGTAGCCTTGATCAAGAGAGTTTGAATGTTCTATTGTTTATTTACGTCTTCTTCTTCTTAAGTTTCAATTAGTCTCAATATCAAAACCTCACACATGAACACACTTTTACCTCCAGGATAAGAATCTGTTCAGAGTCGAGTAGACTACAGAACTTTTCCTTGGCTATTAGACGACTTTGGATATTAGACTGGGAAATGGGTGCAGAGTGCTGATAACAATCTTGCTTTAGTGGCTTTAGCAGTATTCCCGGCCAACTATATTATGGCCTGTGAATAGGCCCAGTAATTGCAGGGGGGGCAGGCGGGAGGGGCATGTTACTTGAAGAATAAAAGAATATAGACATACTTCAGTTTAAACAACCTAGTATCCTTTGTTGTTTTGTTGCCCTGGACTATGTGAATCTAATCTCAATACTTAAGGTTTAGGTTTTACCACCAAAGATATCTGAAATACAGCATCAGTTGACAGAGAAATCAAAACTCTTCAGGACTCACAAAGACGAGTTTGTAATTGCTGCCTGCTGCTAATCCTATCAGCTCATATTAGTGAAACATGCTATAGTGCTGCAGGGAAGTTGTCAGGATCTGGTTGCAGGACTCAGCCTTTAGGAGAGGATTCAGGCTAAGCTTAGGCTATACATCGCCACCCATGAGTCAAAGTACATCTATTCTACTGAGTGACAGGCCTCCAAGGGAGAACAATGTGCATGAGAAAGAACATGCTTCTTTCACTGCGGCGCTATTGTTACTTTGGTTTAAGTTCTTAACCTCCTTCCTATTAAAGCTTCATTCACTCATAAAAAAAGATACCTGTAGCTCTTTATTGAATCTCTGTTCTCAGAAAAATGCATGAAATGATACTTTATTCCAGGTGATATGTTTAAAGCAGAATGCATTCTTTTTCTTTACTAAATTTTGCTTTATTAGTTTTTGTGTTTTTTTTTAAATTATTTAGGCTTGTTCTGAAAGAAAGTGAATGATAGGTGGAAATAAAATTAGCCCTCTAAGTTAATCACACTAAGTCGCTAACTTAATCACGTTAATTAGAATTTGCTAACACCTCCAACAGTTACAAATCACATTAGTTTGCAGATGTATCAAAGAAACATGCTTAATCTTTCAGCTACTTTGTGATCTACAAATTTTCTTTCCTACTTTTTCTGATTGGACCTAATAATGAAAATGTTTGCTCATCTGTGTCCTGAAGTAGATGTAGTCTTAACTTGAACCATGAAACTATTGGCTTAAATAGAATCAATCCTTTTTTAAAAAGCTCACACGTTCACACTTGGGGGGTACATGAAAGTTCACACATTTGCTAACCAACACAGTTCTCTGTTTGTGGGCATGGTAATAAATGAGAGTAATAGACGCTCATCCGAGCTAAGTTTTGTTGGGTGAAGCCACATTTTTCTTTCGGTGGTTCATGTTTTAGGAAGGATTGTTGTACATATTAATAGTGCAGATATTTTTACTTATTTGTTCTACCCCCATAATAATTACAGCATGTAAGAGATGCGATTCCTTCCTATCTTCTAGCCCTTGTTGCTTTTCACACTGCCACTGAAAAGCTACTAAAGGGCACTAAGACCAAGACAAAATATTTTGGGCAATGTAACTATGTGAGATTAAAATTTCACTTATTTTTATTCACGTCTTCCTCAGCATGTGCTCTATCAAGTTGAATTTTTACTGTGTTGCATCGAAGGGAGGATGCAGTCCTGCAATGAGCTGCGATTCGGTGGCTGGCTATGTTTGGGTCAAGGGATTCTGCAATTCTAGCACAGCCTGCATAGGCTGCTTGGGAAGAGACCTCAGGGCTTGTGTGTGTAGGGTTTTGAAAGGAGATTATAAGACACATCCTGAACTCATTAATTCATTTTTTCATTGTCAAGGAAAAATGCCTTAAATGTGGTTTGGTTTTTTTCCCCGTTTCCTTTTTTTCTTGTAAATTGTGTAATCCCACTTTGAATGGTATGAAACCAGTTGCAGGGCTTCACAGGAATAAGCACTTCACTTGGAAGATAAACAACTGTGCATGTTTGGAAGTGCTTGTGCCTGTCTTTTTAAAAATAAAACTAGTCCACTAGAAAACTTTTATTTTAACTTTTTTCTAATTTGTATTCATTTTTCCCTTTGGTGAAGGAACAGATTTTTTGTTATATGTTTCCTTTAACTCTGAGACTGAAGTTTGGCATTTTTAATTTCATTGAGTGATCATGAAAATGGCATTTGTGAGCACTAGCTAAAGCCAGATAGAGTGCTGCCAAAGATTACCCGAGCTTAAAACACTCCTACAGCACCTTGGCCGTGACCTGCGACACCCAAGTGAATGCAGAGCTGCATCTACTCAGAGTTGAAACTGGAGATAGTGACAAATTCTAAGATGTTTTTTCCAACAAGCATTATTTGTAGCCTACTTAAGACTGGAATTTAGATTTTAAAGCCTGAAATACAGTTCTTTCCTGGTCTTCCTTTTCAGATTGACGCAGTACTATTGACACAGCACTATTGACACAGCGTAAATTTGAATTAATTTACTCTCAATGCTACTGAAAGATATCTGACTGTAATGTAAAATACTTTTCTCCAAAATATCTTTCAAACTGTAGATATTAAAAACTCAAAATTGCAAAAGATTATGTATGTACTTAAATTTAGGTATGCAAACAGCACCACTGCAATCAGTGGACCTAATCAGATACTTAAAAGTAAGCATGTGCGCAAATTTCTACAGGGTCACGACCCAGTTCTGCGTTGCTCCAGTTCACGAGAGGCCAACCTCCTTGACCTTGCAAGCCAAAATCCTCTTGTCGTTGAGAGCTGCAAGATGCATAGCTCACCGCTGCGAGAGCTGGTGTGTGCGTACCCCCGCCCAGCCCCTGCGGCGGCTGCTAATGTGGGCTGCGCAAACTCTTGGTGTCGGTGAGTGAAAACGGTTTTCTACTAATCAGTGCAGCTTGAACATCTGCTTGTTCAAGATGGTAAGCCTCAAACGGCACACCCTTTGCCAACTCAAATGGTCTCACATTCATCTAATACTTGTAATAACCCCTAACTGTTGGTCAGTCTTGAAGGAAGTGAGGAACTTGGTAATTGCACAGGTCTAATTGAGCATCTGCTTAACCTGAGACTCCACAAAGCGCCTCTGGACCATATTTGAGATGGACTCTGCTTTTTACCATATCACCACAACAATTCTGCCTATGTTCTTTTGTTAGATGTGAACAAAGGACTTTTAGTGAAAAAAAGAATCGAACCTTCGTAACTTAAACAGTCCTACTATGGCAAGTGGGCTATATATTTTCCTAAAATAAGTGCAATTTATTTACTTTCTACCCTATGTACTTAACTGTTTTGTTTGGTGGAAGCTTATATACTTCTAGAATGAGAGTTTCAGTTTTTTCAGACCACATGGCTATTTTGACATTTAAATGTTATTTCTTATTGTTGGAGTCCAGTGACAGAGAAAATAACAGACAGTAAAAAGGCAGCCCCCTGTGCCCCCTTTCTTTTTAAGAACATGACTTCACTGCTGGAAAATGAAGCACATTTTACTTATATTAGGCACATTAGTATGTCCAGGAATAACACCTTCAGACGGTAAGTATTTTTGCTGAACAAGAAGTTAAGTCCAAATGCCAAACTAGAACATACATACTTGTGTGAACTCTTACAGTGGAATGATATTAAAAGTAACAGCCCCATATGATGGCAAGACATCAGATAAAGCAGCTAGGTGTTCTTTTAGTTTTTTTCTTAATTGGTTTAACAGTGACAAAGAAATAGATTAGTGGTTAATAAACACAGTGATACACAAAAATGAAAAAACAAATTATAATCTTATTCATGTATACATGCACACTTACATATGTATTGGAAATAAAATACGATAATATTTGAGCATAAATGCCATATAAATGTTTTTTTCAACCAGTAATACAGTAGTCAGCTCCATTTTACATCTTCCGTAAAACGGTAACAAAATGGTATCAACAGAGTCCTGTATTGAGGCAGACACACCAGGTGTGAGTTCCATGTCTCCCATGTACAGTTTGTATTCTTGCAGTATACATTTTATTTGAACAGCCAGTGAACAGCGTAAACAACAATATAAGAGAAAATGGATGAAAAACCAGAAAGAATTGTTAAAAAACAGGGATAAAAATCTTCAGAAGTGTGTAATTAAAATATACAGACTCAGATTCTACAGGTTTATACTGACACAGAACCAGAGTATGGAAAAGCAGTGGTATTACTTTGGATTTGCTCAAGCAGCTTAGAACTGAATCTGGCCTGTAAAATTTAACAAGCTGCATTTTGCATCGGATGGCAATGTATATTTCCATAGGCAAGTACTTTGTGGTTTATAAATAGCATATATGTTGTAAAAAGTGGTGCAAATATGGTATTTCATGTTTTTACTGCTCACACTATTACGTTATCCATTGTAACATTAAAGTCACTTAAGTAGCCAGCTCTAAGTATGCATCTTTTTTAGAGGCCTTTTTTTATTTACTTTTATAGTAGAGCTCATTCAAGATACAATGAAATAGCTGTCAAAGGCTGTGCTGGAGGAGAGACCAGCAGGGAAGGGTAACCTGCCTTGGAAACAAACTCACCTTCTGAATAAAGTCTGCAGCCTCTTGATCCAAGGGCATGCAGTTTTTCAGAATCAAGAGAGAAAAGCGAAAGGTCTGTGGCAGCCAGGCTGCCCCGGCTCTCTGCCTCAGACAGCAATTATACACACTGAAGACCGCAGAACGCCTTTCAGACCGCAATGTGCTGGGCCAGTTGCTGAGAGCAAGGACCTTTTTGCTTGTCCCACTGCTCCCCACTCACTGGCAGATTGTATTCAAGGCTCTGTGTTTAACCCATCAGTCCCTCCATGCGTCTGTCTCTCGGAGGTGCTGCCGGCAGCCCCCGGGCAGCTTTCCACAGCCCAGGCTGGTGGTTGCCTCATCTCCTGTGCTCCCCACAGCCACTGATGCCAAAAGTGAAGTGAAGAGGAGGAAGAAAATGAGCACAATGAGCAGGGAGAAAGTAAGCAAATTGAGAAGAGCGTAGGAAGCAAAGGAAATGTGAAGAGAGGAGGAGGATGGAAACGCATTACTTCTAATAATAATCTAATACAGCTTATATAATTATACATTAATATAATTATTAATAGCAACAATAACAACAGTCCTGACTCTATTGGAAGAAATGGGATGAAACTCAGACAAATGGGCTGCTGTCATTCGAGCACTGCTTCAGAAGCTATGCTGATGGGTATCTGAAACAGCAATAGACAAAGACAGTGTTTGCTTACACCTGTATTGTTTTGCATTTTAAAACTTTGAAATTATTCTACAAAATTATTGATACTACTTGGTGTCACAGTAGACTTTCTAATTCACGGCCCCTGCTGTGAAAATCATCACCATAATTGACTTTTCTCTGCTATTTTTTCATATTCCAAGTAAAAACCATAAAATTTGTATGTAAATAAATATGTGATACAAGTAATAATCTTCTTTCATGCTGGCCCCACACCCTAGTGACTGTGGAAACATCTGCATTTATAAATTCTCATACAAAATACACACCTGAATTCTGTGGATCTTTTTCCCCCAATGTCTGTGTAGAAAAGTCATACAATTTGACCCTACAAGGCAGGACAAAGTTGTGTGACCACGTCATAAATAAAGTTCCATATTTAAACAGCCACATTGGTGACTGCAAGTAGTTAAACCTGTAAATAGTTTCAGAGTATCATCTCTTCTTTTTTAATTTTACACTATAGTCACTAGACTGTTGACACTTAAGTGAAATACAGCCCCATACATAGTGTATATATTGGTCCAATGTAGTGTCTATCAAACATATCCATACAAACAGCTCATATGGATATACCACCATCACCTTGTACTCTTATTGCTCAGATATAAACAGTAAAGATGCAGTACAAATAAGTCTGGTTACAGATATTTTAATATGTGCTTAGGTAGTTAATATGACTTTCTATTGCTGAAATGTTAAAACTGCAATTGAGAGACAGAAAAAAATTAATTCCTCAGACCTCGGTGATTTTGTGGTGAAAATTTGCCCATGCAGTAAGTGCATCACTGCAGGCAGAAGGCAGTTCTAGGGTTGCATCTCTAGCGTTTCCAGCTCATAATTTTATTTCCAGTCATAAAGTAGTCAGTATTCTTTTAAGAGGTCCCACAATTAGTACAAAGCATTGGGATCTGCTCTGTCATCTCTGTTCATTACTGCTGGGAAGAAAAGTAAGAAAATGAAAAATAGTATCCTTCAAGGCTCAGAAATAAGAAGGTAAACACAAAAAAAAACTTCAAAAAAAAATCAAAGCAAAGAATAAGAAAACAAAACCAAACCAAACAATTAGTGATTTTTAAGAGAATTTCATGAGCAGGAGAAGAGGCTCAGGATTGTTCTCAGAAGTGCTAGCAGGGCGATATACACTTTTCTCAGCAGATATGAACAAGAGCCCCCAGTGTGACTGCGACTCTAATAATAAAAGCTCTCATACACTCATATCAGTGAAGAATACACACAAGATGATGTACTAATAGGAAAAACATCTATTAAAGAACACTTAGTAGAAAGAAATACCTGCTTAAATTATTGTATCACATCTTAAAACTTAAAAGTACCTTACATAGAACTTCTGAAATTATTTTTTGTTATAATTTTTAATAGTTCCTATTTTTGATTATACACAGTTTTGACAGGGCAGTCAAGTTATAGCCATTAGTCTGAAATTTGGATCATATTTGCAAACAGTTCTAGTGAAAGAGAGGAAATAAAGGAATGGAGTTCAGAAAATACACAATATGAAACACTTAGAAAACTGTTTTTTTTTAAAAACAGGCATTTTTAATACAAAACTGCCAACACTAGTTAAAACAGGTAATGCAGAAAATTTAAAATTCATCAAATAGAATATTTCATTTTGAAGCAACAAAGCAGTTTGTTTAACCCAGGGCTCTTTTATGTTTGTATTGGTTTGATTCTTTCTTCCATTAACACCAGCTCGGGCTGAATTGAAAACATTTTGCTTTCCCTGATTAGGCAGGCTGCCTGAGAAAACAGTTATTCCTTTAATTACTATTTTCTTAGGCCTATAATCTTCTAGACGAAAATACAAAACACTTAGTGCCTGTCATTGCTGTGGAACAAGCATGAATTGATGCCTCCCAAGGTACCAGCATCAGGTTTGGACCCAGGAAAGGGACTGCTGAAGCAGCAAGGAGACCTGTCTGGGTTACTATTCTCTGTTGGAAGCATTGCCTTGGAGGTGGCACCACTGGTGGCACCAGCAGTGGTTCCGGGGAATGCTACTTCCTGACCTATTTGTATGTCAGAATAGGCATTTTTACACCTGGAGCTCCTGGCTCGGGTAGGAGTCAACTTGTTCTTGTATGTGCAGTCTTCTTGGATCTAGCTCATGTGTCTCTTCAGTGCATGTTATTGATACAGTTTTTAGGGCTCACCTTGGAATATTAGCCTGTAGGCATTTACTTTGTGCCTTCTTTGGAGGAAGTTAGTTAATTGGATTTGGTGTCCTGAGGTTTAATTCCAATTTAATTTAACTTGCAGGAGGTCACTCTTAGGGAAGGCAGAACAGTTTGTATTGCACATGAGTCAGCAGATTGTTCAAAGGCTCTGCCAGGGTCTGTGGTCACCTCAGCCTCTTGATTTATGTGAAAGCTAGAAAATCCCCTGCAAACTGTTCTGTCCTTGGTTAGGTTTTAACTGTGATTAGTTAGTCAGAGAATTCAGAGCATATCCTTTTCTTCTCTTAAACAAGCCCAGAAGGAGTTATTAAAAGCTGTTGGTATCATTCTGTTGCCAATAGCATCAATCTTGACCTTTCAATCTATATCTGCATTGCGTACAGCTGTGTTAGGCTCCAAATGCATGTGATATGCAAAAGAGAAGATGCAGGAGCATGGATGCATCAACACGGTGCTCTGCTCGACTAATTAAGCCTACTTCATCAGCAGGCCAGAACAGTAGCATTGCTGCAGACAGTAATAATGCTTACTGCAGGCAGTAGCGTTAATCCACCCAACGTTGTTTTCAAGTAGCAGAACTTGTTGCGTGTGCGTGGCTTGCAGTTTTGCCATCCCATCTACTGTGCCACCTTGCACATCCACCACCTGCCTGTTGCCACACCTGGGTGGCTTGAGAGGAGCCTGAGCTACAGGCTTGCTCCTGTGCCTGGGGCTGGCTCTTCACAAACGCATCTGGTCTTCCCTTTTTAGGGAATACCTACCCAGTAAATTAGTCTTATCTCATTACCTCAAAGTTTGTTGGCCTCTGCCTTTCCTCAGAAAAGGAAAACAAGAAGCCTCTTTCTGACAAATGTTCTGTAATTAGAGTGCTTATATTAATATTAAAGCATATTAGGGTTAAGAAGCATTCATCATATATATGTATACATGCAGAACTTCTAAACAGAAAAGTAGGTCAATGGTCACTTTGCCAAAACTCTCCCAAATGAGTTGGAATGAAGCGTTTAGCTTCAGGCAAGGCTGATGAAATGTTATAATTTGGTTTTATTTTGATGCCTCGTGCTGCGTCTCCTTGGGCCGGGTCCTCCTTCGCTGTCTGGAGCCGCAGGGGCAGACCCATGGCGCTGCTCACGGCCACCACGCTTTGCAGAAGGGGAGGCAGCTGCCTGCTGGGAGCCCCAGCAAACACCTGCACACACAGTCACATGCACTTGTGTCCAACCAGAGACAGGAAATAAAGGCCAGTTTATGCCTTCTATTCCCCTTTGTAGGCGCGTGAGGTAGAATCTGTGAGGTATTACAGGAATTACTGAAAAAAAAATCACTTAGCAAATAGGAACTTAAAATGAAATCTGAATATATCAGTAATGAAGCCGAATGCATGTGTAGGCTGTGTATCTGCAGATAGACGCACTAAACACATGAAAGAAAATGAGAAAATTGACATACAGATTAAAGCTGTCCCAACTGCTCAGCATTCAGCTGTGGTTTTGGAAGAAAAAGACACAATATCACTATGGTTTAATAATAAAAAATTGTCATTGAATTATTTTTTTTTCCCTTTGTCAGAACAGCTCTCAGAGATTTTATAAGCAAGAGAGTTAAAAAATATTTATTATATCAGAGTATAGCATAGTAGGACATACTTTATCTAATACTGGGAGATTTTTAGTAGTTTATACGTTTAAATGGAATGATATAGATAACTCTTAGAATGGAAGATTACATATTTTTCAAGAAATCTGAATCTGACAATTGAACAAGATAATAATCTGGTGCTAATTTTTCTTTACTGCAGTTAAGAGAAGAGGAAGAGAAAGAGAGAACAATGCTATTGATTTTTTAATTTTTAATCATTTTTTTTTAAGAAACACAAAACTCCTACTGACTTCCCATAGGAGTTTAATACAGAGATGATGATATTCACCAAGAAAAATCAAGTCCATGATGAAGGATAACCAATCCTCCTGGTCCATGGGCTTATATACCAATATTTTCTCATGTTACAGAGCCAGCAGTCGCCATACCCTAGAGTGCTGAGAAACGGATGTAATCCCGGAGTAGTTCTTAGCTATAAAGTAACAGCATTTTGTTCTGTCACTACTTTATAGACAGTCCTCAGCTAGGCTGCTGAATCCCATATAATGGGGCATTGGTGGGTACAGAAATCCTCGCTGACTCCCATCCATCCTCCTACCAAGAAGTTTCATCTCACCCACCCTTTCCTACGTGAGTCTCGTCTCCGTGGGATGTGCTCGCACATGCAGAGGAGCATGTGCATTGATTAAGAACTGTGCACAACTCAGAACCAAAAGCTGACCTTCTCCTCCAGCAACATTTTCTTCAAGCTTAACAATTAACAGTAAAGGAACAGAGTACCTGCTACACAGGTGACGCCAAGCTGAGGCCACACTGTGTTCAGGTCTTCCTCCTGTTTCACAGAATCATAGAATCACAGAATGGTTCAGGTTGGAAGGGACCTTAAAGGTTGTTCAGTTCCAACCCCCCTGCCCTGGGCAGGGACACCTCCCACTAGACCAGGCTGCTCAAAGCCCCATCCAGCCTGGCCTTGAACACTTCCAGGGATGGGGCATCCACAGCTTCCCTGGGCAACCTGTTCCAGTGTCTCACCACCCTCACAGTAAAGAACTTCTAATATCCAATCTGAATCTCCCCTCTTTCAGTTTGAAACTGTTACCCCTCGTCCTGTCATTACACTCCCTGATGAAGAGTCCCCATCCTTCCTGTAGGTGCCCTTTAGGTACTGGAAGGCATTTCTGAAGCACAGCAAAGAGCAGACTTGTTCTTGCTGTGAATTATTGACCCGTTTAACCTCTTGAAATATTTTTTTGGGGGGGAAGGGATGGAATTTTTGGTCAGAAAGTGCTCTTTAGTTTTATATTTTAATAATTTTCAACTTTTCTTTGGGTTACTTCTTTTGCCCCAGTTTCCGAGTTTCATTTCCTGTTAGCACCATTTTGCGGTTAAGTTAGTTGTGTGCATGGTACATCAAGATTGTGTTCAAAAATGACAATTTTTCAAAGTATTGTCTCTGGGAAGCCTTTTTGTGATGGTCCAGAAAAATCCAGTGCAATTTTTCCTTGCACAAAAAAGTGCAAAATTTTGGGCATTCTGCCAATTTAGTAATGGCTATTACTGGTGTACTGACCATAGGGAAACTGTCCAAGTACGTAGGGAGAGAGAAGAACCATTTGCTGATAAATTACTGGTAGAAGTGAGAAACAAAGTTTGCTGAAAACAGTTTTTGTAATGAAGTCAGGCACTGACTGTGACTTTCACAGCTGATTCTGCCAAGTCAAACTGGACTATGCCTCAGCCTGGCCTTGTATTTGGGGTAAATTAAGTTCTTTCCAGAAATCAGAACGTTAAAAATAGAAAAAAAATCTTTATCAATGCAGATATGCTACCGAGTTGATAAATGTTATTGCAACTTATGAGAACGTGGTGGCTGCTGGTTACATTACTATCTGTATCTAATGCAAGAAATCTATGTTTTTCCATATATACCAAAGGCTGACATAAGAAATAAAGTTATGGATCAAAAATGTGTTTGAAAATGTGTATATAAAAGGCTAAGTCCCCTGTGGAAGAAAAATCAAGAATAAAAAATGAAAAGATTAGTGTGCAAAAGGAGTTGGAATGAAATACAGCCCCGCACTGTTAGAAAGGGTTTGGAAGTTTTCATGGGACTTGCTGGAAAATATACATTGCTTCTATGAGAAGATTTGGTTTATTAGTAAAAGTCTGGGTAAAATTTCAGGATTTAAGAGAATACCAATAAAGTGAAGACTGACATTAACCAGACCATGCTATAAATACCACACAAAGAGACCAAACAAGCCCACTACTGAGAGACATGCTTGACGCTCTGCTTCACTGCTAGCCTGTAACAATAGGAAGAAACCTGTTGTCTCTGTAGAATTAGTTCAGTTAAATAAACGGCTCGAAATGCTATTGTTTGGGTCTGACAGCAGCTGCTTACTGTGGTTCCTGTTTATGTACAATCAGCTGATACTGCTTAGAGTCTGCTGCAGTGCACCCGTAGTACATATACATTTTAAACTGTGCCATTTGGAATATACGAACCACTTTGTGTCGCGTTGCATAAATTCCTCCTCTTTTTGTTCTCATGAAGTGTTCGCCATAGCTCAGGACACTACGCGATACAAGTTGCTCCTTTAAGGGGGGACATTTTCAGAAATTCACTTCTACAAAGGTGAATTAGCTTATTCCGGCAGTTTAGTTGCATGTGACACTGGGAGCGATTACGCTTTACATACATGACTGCGAATGTAAACCTGAGTTCAGATCGCAGCATAAAATCTGTATTAAAAAAATATTAAAATAAATTATTTTCGTACCACTAGTAGGAAGGTGTGGTTTTTTTCTGAATGGCAGACACAAAGATAAAGGAGCAAAATTCTTTAAGAATAAATTATTTTCACAAGGAGATTGAATTTAACTCTGAGGATAAACGTATCTGTTTTTAGTAAGTGTGCATTTTTTTAGTGAACAAGACAGGTTGCATTTCTCAAAGCTCTCTCCTCCAGGCATCGAAAAATGCAGGCACATAACAACTGCTTCAGTTAGCAGTTGGTTTGCCTTTTACTACTGTAGCAGTGGACATTCAAGCCTGAGGGATAACACAGCTAACATTAAATATGGTCACTATACCATTTAGGTGCAGCCACTCAGACTTTTCAGAACTGTGACCTATAATATTTTACTCACTGTGCTCACTGGTAATCATGAGATAATAATTCACTAAACAGCCAGAAGAGAGCTCAGCTCAGGCTCCACACAGACATATGTCAGAAACAGATTATAGGGCAAGAGGCAGAGAAAATTAAATTTTAACTCCCTCCCCTCATACATACACTCAAAAGACTCTCCAAAACAAACAAACATATCCTCAGCTGAGAGGACGGATAGAAATCAGTACCAAAAACTGGATTAGAGGATTGGTTTTATGGGCGACAGCAGGGAACAGAAAGCAAACTTCCTATTATCAGCTGACTCTCACTGAAAGCATGATCTTCTAATCCAATGCAGAAAAAGCTTCTGTTGAAGTCAACAGAGCTGGACACTTTAAAGTTTCCTGAAGAGTTCACAATTCATATTAAATGAGTAACTGAATAACTGAAAATTAATACCAGCACTTAGACTGTACTCTCTAGTGTAAAAGAAAGAAAGAGTGAGACCAAATTCATGCAGATCCTTATTTCTTCCAAATTATGCTAAGAAATGGAAATGTGTCTTTTTAACTCTAACATGTATTTATGAGTTTAGTAGCAGGGAATTGCAATAAATGTCATATTATTAAGCAGAATGTATTTGTAGCTCATTTTTATGCTTGTAGTAAATTTGAGGCACAAGAATCAGGATTTAAATTCTTGCAGTTTTTATGAGTAAAGACTGCTGAATCAGGTTCCAAACTCTAAAAACTGACACAAAATAAAAGCATCTTTTAGGTAAGTTTTCAGACTAGTACGGATAAGATTCACAAACTGGGGAAGTGTGTAAGTTATCTGGTAGAATATCATATGTCAATGTTTCCTTCTTGGATTAACAAAAATAACCCTTGTGGTGCCACAAGTCTTTTGCGATTTCTTTACAGTCATAACAGTGACTGATAAACAAAAATGAAACATCAACCAATATTATTTTTGGAGATGGGGGGACTTGGAATTGGATGCTAGATTTGGTGCTTTGGAATCTGAAAGTAGGAAAAAATATGTAGGTTGTTGTTTGGGGTTTTTTTTGCCTTTTTTTTTTGTTAATTCAGAGATAATCCATAGTCTTCTACTGACAATAATGTGTTCCATTTAACATTGAATTTACATCAACATGCTGTTCAGTAACACGAGATATTCAGAATAAATTTTTGAGTGTGATTAGAGTATTAACATTCTGAACATGACATTTAGTTGAATTTAAATTCATTAAAATAAAATTAAAAGGCCAGACAGTTGGAATATCAAATAAAGGAAATTTTATAGCTTGATTCTGTTTATTTGCATTCTTCTCTAAGTACTGAGTAAGATGACTGCATGCCTCTGAGGATTTTTTAAATAAGAATGTTTACACATAAAAATCAGAACATAAAATATAGAATCAGAATACCCCTCAGAACTATATTATACCACCATGCATTATTAGAAACAAGAGATCTCAAAGAAGTTTCCAGAAGAGGCTAGCTTATTAAATCAGCTAAAGCATAGTAAGACATACGAAAGGGGGTTCACCCAGTGTTCTCGGGTAAATAAGCTGTACGTGCAGGATGTAATAGAGCTTGCTTTATTCCAGCCCAGTACCAAAACACACAAAGCATTACTGCCTTTCTTCTGGGCTGAAGTGAGTTTGGCCAGAACAAGGCCAAGTTCTTATCATGATAATCCCCATAAGCCTAGAGCAAGGAGGTTTTGGCCTATGTTTAATTAAAGCTGCATTACAGTACTTAGACATCTGTTACGTTTGTACATTATGGGTCAAGGGCTCAGCTCGAGCTTCTCTTCTGTGATCTGTATGGCCTCTGTTGAGCCTTCCCCCCCCAACCCCCCATTACTTTTTATAGCTAAGCCACTACTTCCATGTCCAAGGACACTTTCCTCCACCGGGGAAATGGGAACGATCTGGGCCTTAATTTCTAGCATGTTGAGATTTGCAGAAGAATGTTACAGAGAAACCTCCCAAAAACCCTCACGAAGTTTAATGAACCACACAGTGCAAACTGCAGTGGGGATGGATGCAGACATCATCTTTAAGTCTGACTCTTAGAACAATAAGGTCAGTATCTAAGCAGCGCAGTTAGCTGCATCACTGTATTGTCTTTCATTGAACATTTGTAAACAGTGGTTTTCCTATATTTACATCATTCTTTACTATTTCTATCTTTCATTTTCTATCATACATATTGGCACTTTCTTTCATTCCCTCCCCTCCCCCCATCCGAAACAACCTGATGCAACAAATTCAGCCCTCTTTATGTGAGCCTTTAGTTTCAATCAATGAGACTAACCGCATAACTAAAGATTTGGACACACACTTACTTAACAAATAGCTATGACAGTTTAAGATTGCCCTCTTTCCCCCTCTTAAATTACTTTTATCACAGTTCTATTGATAGAATACCTAAGAATATCTGAGCCCTCCGCAGTCACCTCAGAGAAAAGTCTGGCAGTTTGTAGAGGAAAATTTTGCTTTGCATCCATGTACAAAGTCCCCTGTTGCATGTGAAATGTTTTGTTAAATTAGCTCCTCTCTGACAAATTTATTTGTGTTTCCATGGCTGAATCTCTTTCATTCCTTCCTCACCTTCCACTAAGTGGATGACTCTCATGAGCAGCTGCTCATGTCTAACAAATGTCTAAGGAAAGATGTAGCCTTCATCCTTCCACCATCCACAAAAGGGCTGGCCAAGGGCTCACTACCACCTCAGCAAGGGGGGGGAGCATAAGCCTCTTGGCCTTGGGCAGCTCTTCGGAGCTGTCTTAATTGTCAGAGGGTACAGGTGTGACAAAGCTCAAGGTATTTTACCATCTGGGTCCAAAACGATCTTCTTGCCATTTACATTGTCTCATGTTGGGTGTCTGTCAGGAATGGTGGCTATTTTGTGGTGTCAGTCCTTTTATGAAAGAAATATGTATCTGTATATGCATTTGCATATAAATATGTATATGCATGTGCATATGCATGTGTATATGCATACGCATATGCATATGATAAGGACTAAAAGACATTTGTGAACACAATTCTTTTAGGAAAAAAGAGGTCACTTATTTGTTTTTTCTTGTCCTACTATCTGTTTAGACCTGGTTAGTCTCTTCCAAAAAATTGATGAAATCTAGATGTCTTTTTGGAAATATATCAGTGAAATTAGCTTTCCATTGTCTATCTGTTGTTAGCACACATATGAACTTTGACTGATCAGGCAATGTATTTTGGATACTTGTGTTCTTACAGCCCCTTGAAAAAAATAAAAATATAAATTTCCATTCCCATTCCAGGTAATGCTTTATCTAAGGTAAAGTATCCTTCAAAATAACAAACAATGAAGGAACACCTATGCACATAAATAAATTTATTCTATAAAAAATTTAATCCGTAAGGGTTTGGGTCAGAACTTTGGCCTAATCTACAGGAGGATCAAACTCTATACCATGATAGAAAAGTTAGGGATACTCTTCAGCAGCTTTTTCCCATGATTTTAGGAAAGTGATATATTCTGGCTCTGAAAGTCTGAAAATATCATAGTGTCAAGGTTTATATTCTAGAAGGATGTAAAAGCAAAGATATATAACCTAATCAGTTTGCTGAACAGCAAGTGTATTTCTTTCAAAGTAAATAGCTTGTGCAAAATATTATTTATATAGTTCTTGCAAATTGGTTTGAAGTGTTGTTTAGACAATCTTATTATGTATAAAGATAAAAACTTCCATCAAGAAATTATGCAAAAGAAAATGGACACACCAGCTGGATAAATCTATCATACATCGGCAAAAAGCAACAAGCACTTTTAATTAGCTGAGTGAATGTACTTTGCTGAATGCTGAAAGCACAGACTCACTCATATTAAAATGTGCCTAATTTTCTGTGAAAAAGTCCCATCTGAACAGCCCTGACCATAGTCAATCATACTAAAAGCCACTGGTGCTTAATTTGATTTACCAATATAAAATGCAAATGAGGTGATTAAGTGGAGTGGCAGACATAGTAGGGCCTCTTTCAAACCATCAAGTTAAATGCAAGCAGACAGCAAACTGGCTGTGCAAAGAAAATTTTAGCATATTCGTTTGATTAGTGCTACAAAAATTTAATTAGGTTGGCTAATTACTTGACAAATTGCTCTACACTAGAGAAAAGGCAGAGCATGTTTTATTCCTGCAAAAACCCTGTGTGTATTTTAGCCCAAATGCTATCTGCCAATTTGCAAAAGCATTATTAAATGAATGAAAGATGGTACAACAGTCTCCAACAATGGCAAATTGTATAATGCATATAATTAGACAAGGCACACACCACTATATCCATATGTCCATGATCCCTCATGTCTAAAAATATTTAACACAATATTTCTAGGAAAATACTGTCAAAACAGATTATTACAAGGCTGTCAGTTCTTCATAAGAAGCAATATATAGAAAATACTCATTAGCGGAAAACACAGCTCATCCAAAGCATAGCCTCTTCACCCAAATGAACTCTATCAAACGCGGTAACAGGGATGCACTTTATCGCTACCTTGCGAAAAGGAAATAACATACACTGTTCAGTTAAGGGCTGTATCTCTATGTCTATTTATTGCTAAGCAATGCCAAGAACATTAGTTATCTGGGAAAGGAAAAAGACAAACTTGGATGAATTTCCCATTTTACAATTTTATTGGTGTGAATAGGCCACATAGGAAGAACATCGGGACTTCAGTGTAGAAGAACACATTTTTCGTCTTGTTTGTCTATTTGCATTTACATGCCATGAAAGCTGCCAATTTTTATTCGGGAGACTGCATTTGCTTTTGCTGGCATTCAATGTAACTAATCAGCCTCTACTGACTCAAACATCATGATAATATAAATAGATACCCACTTTATCTACTCAAGTGGAAAAAATAAGTATCATATTATATAAACATAATGCATTGCAATTGGCAATTAGATACTGCATTTAACTCAGGCTAAAACAATATCTTAGGAAACCAAAGGGTATGTGAGATCTCTTTTAACAATCATCATACATGTGCATGCAAGCATAAAATATTTCTTGCAATTAGTAATTCTCAACTTCTACCATGCCAATATATTTTAAAATGTACAGCCTTAGTGAGATGTCAAAAACCTTAAATCAAATATAATTTCATGTTACCTCAGCATAATTATTAGGCTGTGTGATCAGGTTTGTTTCTAATATAACATATGTTACAACAAATTTCAGTGCAGTTTGTCTGAGTAATTGCTAAGCTCACATTAAATAAGAGGCTACACAGGTTTTCTGACGATTTTTAAAGGATGGTAGGCAAACCTGGTATTTCAGAAGTCTTTGTTTATGTTCTGATACTTCAAAATTCCTAATTTTCAGAGGATGGTGCTCATTACTGCACTTACATCTCCTGTGACAAAAATTGAAAGACCTGAAATCCATTTTCTCTTTAAAAGAATCTTGTTTATACCGACATAATCCAGGAAGAAGATTACAATAGTTGTTAGGTTTCAAAACCAGTCAGATGAGGATAGACAAAAATGCAGTCAGCTGCAGTGCTAGCCTCCTCTTCCACAGAAGCATAGGAAAGGCAGCGCACAGGACTCGGCCCAGAAAGCGAGCGCTAGCATCAAAGTAACTAGCTCTGACATGTCCTAACATTCAGCAGAGTCATCCCCAGTGAGGTAGATGTTAATATTACCTGCACATCGAGTGAAAAACGTCACCAATTAATTATCTAAACTGAGATTCTTAAAAACAGTAAATATAAAGGGGAAGAGAGAGGCTTAACTTCAATCCTGTTCTGTCATGTCCACTGCAGGTATGAAAAACTCTTCAGTGAAGCAAGTTTTGTGTGAGATGTTTCAATAAACTGGAATTTTGTAATGAAGACTAGACTGAAAACATTACCATTTTTGGAGGGAAAATAACCAACTGTTGAAATCAGAGATTTTATTTATTCATTTCTTATTGTTGAGCATGCTACGGGCACTACACATGCATTGAGGTGGGAAGAGGGGAAATTTTAAGACCAAGTAAAAGAGAAGAATTCTCCCTTACCATACCTGATAGTATGGTAAGGGACATGAGAAAAATAAATTACCTACTTTTTTTTTTCCTCCATGCTTTGTGTGAAGCAAGAAGCAATTGTGTTTAGAAGCATTTCAAATAACTACACAGGGAAGAACAAATATATAGGGAATAACTATATATGTATAACTATTTATAGAATTACTAGATAGTGAAGCCAGCAGGGTAAAGAAAATCTTTATTAGAACATGTGCTGGAGGCTATAGCTCTTCCTACAGCCATTGTAGACCAGAATACCTTTAGGAATTTATCAATATAGCATTACAATTCTTAATCTTTTTTGAGAATTTCTTTTTCATCATAATTTAGGTCCCTCTCCTGACAGGTGCACCTAGTCACAGCCTCCAGCCATCCTCAGTCCTCTAACTTTCAAACTCTCACCTTTCAGCTTCCATAAAGAGCAACAATTCGTCCTCCCAGCTCCTTCCTATACCCAAGTGACCCTGGTCTCTCTGTCCTGATGTCTTTTGACCCAGCCATGTACATTGAATCTGTGTAAATGAAGCATCTTTCCTGTAGAGGAGCTTCTATGAGAAAATTGGGAGAGGAAGCAGAAAAGTGACGGGAATGGCACCTGTATGGGGGAACAGAGGTCAGAAGGGATTTGTGGCCCTGGTCTCACCTCTGAGGACACATGCGCCAGACTGTGTGACCTGTGCAATGCCCTTGAGATGCCCTGGACAGGGCCACCAGGGAGAGAGCATCCCCTGGAGCCGGCAGCAGAGGCTGGACTGTGTATGAGGAAAGCTTTCATTTTCATCTTTTGCTTTGGGCTTTACTATCTGGGGATGTGCTGAGAACAGTGCTTGTCCTAATATGACAAATGTGCCAGTACAAAACGAAACTCTGGCAAGTTTCCTGTCTGCTTGATTTACTTCTCATTGCCACCTTTCTCTCTGTGAAACAGGGGAGCAAACAAACAAGAAAATAAGACATTTGCTGCAGCAGAAGGGAACATAAAAGATAACAGGTAGCTTTCCTATTCTGAAAAAAACCCCCACTTCTTAAACAAAGTCACAGAATAGGCATTAAATTATTACTTAGATGAGACAATTAGAAGCTGGACCTTGCTCAGGACAAAATAGCTCTTCATTTTTGTTACTGTTTCATTTTATAAAGTAATATTTGAAACAATTTGCAATGGGTAGAGAGACACACAGCCCTGGAACTGACATTAATGAGATTAACAAAAGCTTTGGTTTACATGCAAATGACATAGTTGGTATACAAATTTATACCTTACAGTTGTTTCAAAACACTATCAATTTATCAAAGGACTATATTTAAAAAAAATGTTGCACCACTGGATTATTTTCAATTTATCACTTGTTATAAGAAAAAAGCTGCAAGACTTGGTTTGGACATGTTTTTAGTTTCACAAAGTAGCTCAATTTTTTTTTTTTTTTTTTACACGTTTTGTGTTTTAGATTCTCTCCTGAGTATTGGCTTCCTGTCTTGGAGACAAGACATTGGACTAAGCTGGTATGCCATTTCATTCTTGTGTATACAGTAGGGTGATAAGACTTAGGTAAAAAGGTTGAAAAAACCCACTTTTTTCCTGTAGGTTCTGGTCTGTTAAGGATATGTTACTTTAGCTTTGGTGGAAGGTCACTGTTATGCTATGCGTTGTTAAGATTTACATCCTACAATTAGATTTTTGCTATAGGTTTCTGGAATCAAATTTTGGGTGGCTACATGACATTGAACAGACTCCTTAGCTTTTCAAAGAAAAAATTCTGAGATTCATTTATTTGCCTTAAGACTCACCCAAATTAGCATTTTAATCATCTCCTTGTGTATCATTCTAGATAAAAGGTGATATCCGGGAAAGTAAAGTGTAGTAGTTACGACAACTATTATTAAATGAGAAAAGTTCCTCTATCTTGACTCACTTTTTCAGTCTCTTCTGTTTCTGCTCTTTTCTGACAGTTGTGGCTTGCATATTATTTTTTCCTTACCAATTTATGTATTTACCTGTAAATAATGGTCTTTAATCCTGAAAAGCAGTTTCAGCACAATGAATTCGCAGCAGCAGAATTTCGTTCTAGTCGCTCTTGTGTGTGTCTGTCTGAAAGAGTTAAAACATTTGGAATGGGCCGTGCTAACAAAGGACCACCTGTACTGAGAACGTGAAGGGAAATAGTGAAGTTTCATGCTATCATCATAAATAGCATACTCTAATCAGTCTCTCCTTTCATGTGAATTTGAAAATCCTTCTTCCCTAGGAGTACTTGCTAAAGACAATTATGCAAGAGCAAAACCACACAGTGCTACTGCTGAAAATTGCCAATAGATTCTGAAGTGTTTCAAACAAGTATATATTAGATTGCCTGTGTACTTGTAAATTATAATAAAAGAGGGCAGCAGGCTGATGAGAATAAACAAAAAGCTTCCTGAGCAATGCACCTAATAAAACACAATCGTAAGTTAATTTTTCAATGATGGTTTGCAGTCTGTGCTTATGCCTGAGAAAATGCCTGCTTTCTTTTATTTCTCAATATTCCCTGAAGTATTAGTTACAGACTAGTGTAAAAAATTCAGAGTTTTTCATGATAATAGAAGGAATTCATTTCAACTCCTGAATATATTTTAGCTGTTTGAATGAATATTTATGATGTTTGGAGTGACCATTTGCCCACCTTTGTAACAACAAAGAATTCTACTTTACATGTGAACAAAAGTGGATTGTATTCCATGAAATGTTCTGGTTTTACATTTTGTACACTGTGATAGCAGGCAGAAACACGTGAACAAGCTTTGAACATTAAATTACAAGCCACAGTTTGTTCCCCCTTTACATTAACACAGATCTGAATAACTTCAAGAAGTACAATATATTATTCTTTGTTCATGTTAATACAACTGAAAAGACCCCGATTTTGGATTAATACAACTATTTTTTTCTAACTACAGTCTTGATATTGCAGAACTTGGGGACAAAATTTCAATGTGTGTGTTGTAGATGATGCAGCGAACACAGATGACTTGCTTTCCCTTGTAGGAATTGATTGCGACCTCAGAAACATTGTACGTACTTGTCTACGATAAGCATAATCTTCATATGTACTATGTATTTGTTACTAATTATTGGTAGTAATTAGAAAGTATTACTAATACTTTCATTAAAACCTTGCTTCTCTCCAAACCGAGACAAAGTTTCTGGAATGAACATGCCACACCACAACCACATGTGTCAATAAAGGCATGCAATTTTGTTCTCCATGACAGATTAATTTCAAAGTTCTGATGATTCTGCCTGTTTGATGTGCAGGGATTTAATAGCAATTCCTGGTAGCACCAAATCAAGCTCTTTAGCTTATTTTAACCTCAGATAAAAAGTCATTATTCTGGTTATTTTTCCCAACTTGGACTTCTCGATCTGAGTGAATTACAACCACCTACTAGTCTGCCATGAAAAAGAAAGCCTTTTTCTTTTCTGTTCTTAATCACAATATTCCATTTTAGAGAACACACAGGATAAACTTTTTTTTCTTAAGTTTATGACTGAAAGATCAGATATTTAAGAAAGAAATGTTGATATCTCAGCTTAGAAGCAAATCAGACATTCAGGTCCCTGCAGTTTTGCTACTAACCATTGGGATGGCCAAGCCCTGTAGGTACCTGAGGCTTCCAGAACCCACGAAGTTCTGCTTCTGCACCTGTCCAAATATCTGAGTTATGACAGCACTGAGCACCCAAGGAAAAGAGCTAAAGTGATATTTATCTACTTGAAATCCTGAATCATTTACTGGAAATGTATTCAGAGTGCCAAATTACTATGAGACATCAGAGTGTTGTTTTCTGTTTTGAACGAATGCACCATATGTGTGATGTGTGTAAGGTACTGAAGTGTATGAAAGGCGGTAAGTGATATAAGTATTATTTGAAAAATTGCTGAGCATGTCTTAAAGAAGGTATGTGCATGTGTGTGTGTGTGTGTGTGTATTTGTGTGTTTCTTGCCAAAATAAGAAGTTGATGGATTTGAAATGGAACAATTTGGTACATTAGTGTGATGTTTGTTGGTTTTTTCCTTGAAGATGCTCAGAAGACTGAGGAACTGCTACGTTTTCTTTCATCTGTTAGAAGATGGTGGCTGCAAGACTGCAAAACAGTGATGTAGTGAAACAAACTGAAAATAAAAAAAGTTTTTGTGTGAGCACAGTTTAGTCACTGAAAGAGTTGAACCAAAGATATGGTCAGGAGGCAACGGTGAGGATCAGAAGAGTCATCTGCCTGTAAAACTGAGAAGGGAATTGTGGTAGAATAAGGAAAATAATAACCTTCTTGGACCATTCGGTGTGTTGCTTTTCTTCCTTCCACAGCTTCTACTCTTTTCTTCATTCCACTTTTTTCCTGACTTAATGATCAGCCTAAACAGAGAAGTGGTACGACGTACAGGGGAAAGCAGAGAGGTCCATACCCTGCATATCCTACTGCCTGCTGGTGATAGCAGGGTCTTGAGAAGAGGCTGTATGGAGTGGCTGTGACAAGGGGTTGGCAGCAGGGGGCTGCAGAGGTGGCCTCTGTGGGAAGAATTCGGGGCTGTCCCATGCCAGACACAGGCAGTTCCAGCTGGCTTCAAAGGACAGACCACAGGGAAGGAAGGAGTGAAACTGAGCCTGAGAAGAGGGATGGGAGTGGGCAGAAGGTGTTCTTCTAATTTTTGCCTTTATTTCTCACCGTACAGATGTATTGTAATTGGTAATAAATTAAATTAATTTTCCTGTAGTTGAGTCTGTTTTGCCCATGATGGTAGTTGGTAAGTGATCTCCCTGACTTTATCTCAGTCCATGAGCTTTTTAATCTTATTTTCTCCCCTTCCCTGCTGAGGAGGAGGGGCAGTGAGAGAGTGGCTAGGTGGGCGTTTGGCCATTAGCCGACGTTAACCCACCACAAAGGTACAAGTGTAAACCTACCAAGGCTGGTGAGGGCCTGCAACCACATATGACTGCTCCTGGTTGAATGCAAAACTATGGAAAGTAAACTGTAGTATATTTAATTGAAGCCATTAAAATCAGTGAGGTTACCAAAAGGTCTGAACATCATGCTTTTGGTTGGATTTTGTCAACTCTGCACACCAATACTCCATAGCAAATCTTAAACCCTGCAAAAAATACATATATCTGAAAAGACAAATTCATAATTTACCTGAATTTAGGCTTCTGCTTATATGGCATCTAAATAGTGTGCTGAGTGGCTGCCCTCCAACACCGCACAGTCCCTACTGCCCTGAATATGCAGATTAAAAGCGTGTTGTGCTGAGAAAAGCAGGGTAGATGGCATGCAGGAAGGGCTGCGGCTCCTCTGTGGTCTCAGGCACACTGAGCCCACTGCCGAGCCTCCTCCACAACAGCCGCAGTTCTGGCTGTTGCGCTCCTCTGCACTCTCTCTCCCTCCTGCACTCCTGCTATGGTAGCTCTGCTGCCTTTACTCCAGAGTCTGTTGCACAGGTGACTGGCATTAGGCAGTGAGAGGATTTGTTACGTGTTTTATTCCCCTCTAGCTAAATCCCTAATCTGGCTTTCTCAGGAATGGACTGGAAGTAACATAATGTCTGAACTACCTCGTGATTTTGTGCTATAAGAAACCTGGGCAAGTGCCAGATATGTGACTGTGCATCCTGTGCCTTGCTTTCTTGGGGGAAAGAGCCAGGGACGCTTCCCTGCAGACCTGATGCATCTGACACAATAAAAAAAAGTCTTCCCTGTCTTTCCTCCCTCCCAGTGAAAGATCGCTTCATGTTAAGTGATGCCTTGCTGTTAAAAATACTAATTGATACAAACTAGGTTCTGTAATTAAAACAGAAAATTGAAAAATAATGTCCTCAGGGGTTTCGTTTAGTTGACAAGAAATAGCTGAGATAGCTGGAGAGAGGCAAGAAAGGTTAGCCTTATCCAGCTATTTAAGTGATTCTTGATTAGTGACTGCAGGCCTCTGCCTACTAAACTCTAGTTTGAAATCTAATAGAAGAAAATCTATATGAAGTGACTTTTCTATTGTAACTACGCATATTGCGTAAAGACACGGTAAAGCTTTGTTCACTTCACACTCGAAGTGAAAGTGTCTGATCTATAATACTGACATTCAGTGTGGGTGGTGTAACTCTACCCGAGACTATTTGAGGACCCCAAAGGTACAAATGGCACCTTTGACATTGTAGTCTTGTAATTTCTGAACTACTAATGAATGGCTGAACCTACTTCCAAGGTGCTAACCATTTATGTATTAGAGTACTGAGGCTGATTTCATGTGTAGTTGGCTGAAAAGGGTTTTGGCTCTGAAATCATGATGGGGCTGCCCAAAAGGTACTGGGCTAACAACTACTGAAATGAGCAGAAATGAAGTTCCACCTAACCATTCATCATCAAGAAGAGACTGAAAGCACCGGGCTGATCAAACATAACTTAGTAATGTTTTACCAGCCAGTATTTATTCTAGTGATTATGGTCACCCCTGTTGTGCTCTCATACGGAAAAGAAGCCATTTTAAGTAGGACATTTGTAGCCACTTGCACTTGCATATGGACCTGGATATGGTTTCTATTCTGGAGGGAGAACACAAAAGGTCTTATTCTGGCAAAAGGTTAAAAGGTTTCTTTCTGAGCTGCAGGGACAAAGTTACTACTAAAGAGAATAGAACTCATCAACTCATCTCCACTTTACCTGGAGCAACAGGGATCTCTGGCCAGGTGTACACTCTTGAAGGAGATATGACATATATCCATGCATCAGCATGTGGACACATGTTTCTTGAAGTACAAAAACACTGGTTCAGTCACAGCTATTGGGTGTTCAGCACTTCAGAAGATCAGGCAACTTATTTTTCTACTCAACCCAGACTTTTAAAACTTAATGTTGTCACTCATTTATTTGTTCTGTCCTTCTTGAGCCTTATTAGAGTGATAAGCACACAAAGCTTTTACACACCAATGCAGAAGTAAATTCGGAAACATAATTTGGATCGCCTATGTAACCGTTTCCTTCTGAGAGGCAGATTCCTGTCTTATTCTATGCTCTCTGTGCTACGATGGATGCGGCACTCCCACGCTGAATCACAATGGCTGGAAGAAATGGAAGAAATTTTCATGGGAGAGACAGTCTACCCAAAAGTCCAACCTGGGAAAACAGACTAACTCTAACTTCCCTGATATCAGATGAGATCAGGTTATAGCTGAATTCATCGAAAAATGAGCATTTCTGCTTTTGCAAATTGAAAGATACCAAAGTCACTTGTTCCACTGCACATACAAATAACATCCTTTTTAGCAGCTTTACCAAAATCACTACTTCTTTATGGAAATTTTCCACTGAAACTGAAACAGGAAATATACCAGAAACTTTATTTTTCAACTGAAAACCAAGTATCTTCATATACATTTTCTAACAGTGTATTGGTTATATACCCTATGTCCACACACAGAGATCCTGAAATTGTTCACAAACACTATTGACCTTTGAAGCCTCTACTTCTTCTCATGAAACATGGCATCTCCCTATACAATTGCTAGGGAAAATCAGATACCTTTGTGAGATGAATTTGATTTTAGGTGAGTTAAGTTACTCTTGAGTTGACTATCTCTTTCTATTGACTCCAAAGGACTTACTCATTTGAGTAAGGCACTCAAAATTGGTTGAGATAAACCCACATCAGCATCCCATTTGTTCAATTCTCTAACTCAGGAGAAGAATAAATGCTTCTTCCATGTCTAACTGTTAAGTTGTTTTAAAGACACACAGCTCATCCTGGTTCAGAGGATTCATACTGTAAGGATTTCAAAATTTCCATTGCAGAAAGTTTGTGATTTCACAGTTTTCTTTGATATTGTCGAGAATTAGAATGACCTCTCTATATATTTAAATTCACATAGATATGTTTAGAAAATTTTCTAAAAACTGATTGACCAAATATTTAGATGGTGTGACATACTGGCTTTTAATGGTGAATAGTTTCAAAGTGTTTCTGCACTTTTAAAGAGCTTTATTAAAAGAATGTCTTCATCCAAACCCCCCTATTAAAAAAAAAAAAAATATATATGGATTAGTTTCTTTTTTCTCCTGACTATTATTTTTCTGGGGGGCCACAGGATTGAAAAAATCTCTGACAGGAGCAGTATTTTCTTTGTTGAGGTAATCCTAATAGATGAATTTATTTGGCCATAAAGGTTGTTCTTTTTAGAGTGCTTTGAAGGCATAAGCAGAGGAAAGAATGCTCGAAAGAGCCTGAAATTTGATTTACATCTTTAGAACAAAGAAACAAACGAAAATGTGACTATTGTCTTTATCTTCGCTGTTATTGTATGTGGTATCCTTCTATAATCTTTTCTTGTAATGATACTTAATAGCTGCCTTCGAGATATTAATGGAAATTGTCACAGGCAAGGGAGATATTATTGCATCTAATGAAGCAAAGTAGGACTAGAAGGAAAAAAAGAACAATAAGTTAAATCTGAGCAAATAGAAGAATTCAACTTATTTCTGAGATTTAACCCTATACATGGTTAATTGTCATAAAATCAAAATAAGTGAATGCAGTTACTATTCAGCATACTAGTGCTGAAATTTTTCATGAAAGCTTACAGAGTAGTTACAGTATATAGATTTGGGAAAGAAGAATTAAAGTGTGTCTGATTTATCAGCCCTCAGTACATCAATATAACAATACTACTAGAAAATATGTCCAATTTGTATATAAACTATACCAAGTGGATTCCTGTTGACTGAAGATTATGCATGCTTCAAACCACTCATAACTAGTAAGATAAATAAAAACAATAATTTATAAGGGGAAAATACAATTCTGATAAAAAATGCAACTCTCCAAGAGTCAAAACACAAACATGGGCATCACATTTAAATGTATTTCTCACTATCTCTCCACTCATCTAAATTCTAGAAACATGACTAAAGCATTTCACGCATTTGTCCTGGCCAGTTAAAGACAAGAAGCATGTGAAAGGAGACTGTAAAATATAAATAAATGACTTATCAAATATATTGGCATTTTTGAGCAAATTTTCAAGTAAGTTAATCTTTTGGTAATGGAAGATTCAGTGAAAGACAAACAGAAAGTACCATCAAAATAGAAGCTATGGAACATGGCAAACAGTTTGCCTGATACTTGTTTGTCTGACCCAGAGAAACAAATTTTTAAAACATTAGCTGTTTAATTTTAATTAGAATATATTTTATTTAAATTTTATTTTTAAAGCAGACCTAATTTTAGTTAAAAAATAAATACATGAAAATTGCATTGAATTTGCATGAAGCCCTGAATTTGTTGCAATTGACTTGAATAATTTCAATTAATGGAAAAATGTATTGGATCTATTGAATAGCATATGTTTTGCCATAATTTTTAATAAAGCAAAGTCACTGAATTGGTTGAAGTTATTGACTAAATAACTTCTGTGATTTCTCTGTCTGAGAAAACATTTGTTGAAATGATAAATGTACTTCTGGAAACAATAGTAATTTCTGCAGATTTATTTTTTTTTTAATTCTGTTATTCAGTGTTTGCAATTAAACAGTTCAGAAATATTTAGCAGGTCAAAAAAATATCAAAACCCACAAACCAAGGAAATCTGCCTTTTCTTTTTTTTTTTTAACCTGTGAAGTGGTTATGGAAAAATGAGATGTACTACATCTAGAACTGGAAATTACACTGAATAGAAAAATAGGTGGAACTTCACTAAAGCTCGTTCCTTTGTTTTATATGCAAACAGAAAAAACATGCTTACAAACCCATGATTCTTATTGATGTAATGTGTATGAAACATAATTTTAGACAACAAAAAGTGTCATAAAATGTGATTTTTTTATATTTTAATTGAATTTTAATTTTCATCTAGCAGGAATTTTACAATACCAGAAGTTAAAAATCATTACTCACTCACTAAAGAAGACAATTATCATATGCCCTTCTGACAATAAAAATTAACTTACTGGATTTTATTTATGGAATTTGGGGGCTGTTCTTGTATGTATGTACTTAGACATAATATATCCATTGAAAGTTAAAGAAATGACAAACTTGGTGTGAAGGCTATAATTATGAGACTTATTAGATGCTAACATCAAGAAAAAGAAATACAAATCCAAAGAACAAAGGATCCAATATCATGTAATGAACAGCTATCTATGCTTGCTGCAGCTTTATTTATAGATATGAACATATGCAACTTTCAGAGGCAGATGAGAATGCAGTTGGTTAGGCATGATCAGGAAGAACAAAAGAAAATAAATCAAGATATAAAAGACCGAAAAAATATAATAAGTTTCAAGATTCCCTGATTAATTATTAAATATAAATACAAATTATTGGCTAAAATCACCTTGCCTTAAATATGCACTCAGCAATGCAGCTACTGGAATACTGCTAATGACTACACCTGGAGGTGATCTAGGATTGAAGTGAATAAAATAGCAACGTACTTCCTTTTACATGATATCCACTTGCTGATAAGTTCTTAAAGAAAAGCACAAGCTTTGGCCATTTGTAGGCAATGCCCTTAGATAAACTGTCCCATATATTGCTGTACATAAATCTGCAATTTCTATGAGAAATCTTAATCAAGTGTGAACAGGAAAATATTATAGAGCATTTTTTACGTCTAGAATATTCATGCACGGGTTTGGATGAAAAATTAAAATCTCAACTGTTTATAAACCAAAATCTGGAAAAAAAAAAAAAAGGAGATCCTAAACAATCACACTTTTTGTGGCAGTTTCAAATTTTTCAGTTTTTCCTGACTTCGAATCGAGACATTCTCTGCAATTGTTTCCCATATAATGTTTTAAAGTCAGTAAATTTTATAAAACAAAGATACCCCAAGCCTGTATTCCGAAAATTCCCAAGCCATTCTAGTAAGCATGCATTATAATCTGTACCTGAAATTTGTAGCAGGCTAACACTCTCTGTGTAAAGATTGTGAACCGAGCAGTCTTGAAATTAGTGTTCCATTTAAATCACCTGTGCTATTGCAGAAGAAAGAAAAATATACATCTTGCAAGGCTTTGGGGGGAGGTATTTGCTAACTCTAAAATAAGTTACAGAACATTCCCTTCATTTTCAGACTGTTAATGCTTATCCATGGCTTAAGTAAGAATACTTACTTTTTCTCTTCAATTGTGCACATTACAAACAGAGATTAGTGGCCTTTCACTTCAGGGCTGTCAGAGTTAAAGTGACATGAAGCTATTAACATTCTGTTGTAAGTGGCCAGAAGCTTCCTCTGGGTTTTGGTTTTTTTTTTCATCAAAAGACCACTAAAACCCTTAGTTTGCACTGTATTCATGAAGATCACCCATTCTCTTTTCACTCGGACTGGACACTGGCACTGACTATCTTCAAATTATTAGTACTCCTTTGCATCTGCCAGATATTTTACACTTCAAAAAGTCAGACTATCTATCTCATATAAACTATTCCATGATATTCTGCGTGGAAGACTCTGAACGCAGTAATCAGAAGGCATCAATCAGATCTATGAGATGGCCAGTTATAAAAGGAGATGAGTTTTTGCCATACAACATTCCTGTTGGATTTCTATTTCACTACTTCAACAGTGCCGCAAAAATATCCTGTAAGTACACAACTCTAAATGCCAAACAAAATTCAAACACTAAGAGGAAAGATAGACAGGAATCTAGAGAAAGATTAAGCAAGGGAACATATGCTGTGTTTATTCTTTTGTATCTTACTGCTTTTTACCTCCTCAGTACTACATGTTCTTATACCTGTTATTATGATCCTTGAGAAAATGAAGACATCTTTAATTTACAAAGTTTTTCAGGACAGCCTTCAGAATCTCTGACAACTACCTCAGCATATCTTAAAAATGGATAAAATTTGATCGGTGTCAAAATTTGCCTATTTTGTAGTAAGCACAAACAGCTACTCAAATATTATAGAGACCTGGAAATGGAGCAAACAGCCTCCAAGATGTCTGGAATGGAAAAGATTTTCCACTGTGCAAATTCTGACGGGGAGCATTTTCACTGCTGTGGAGATGTGAGGTGAAACTTTTGGCTGACTGAACACACTGGAAGTTTTGATATCAACTTTAGGCAGCACCTCACCAAGTTTTATAAGCTGCATATAAAATACTTCCTCCTTTAGATATAGATGTAAACCTGAGGGATCCAACCCACGTACACATCCCTCTCTACTCTTTTTCTTCCTGTCTTTTGCTTCTTAATTCACTCAGTTCTTTGCACCTTTGCACGATTTCATCTTCTTTTTTTTTTAATTGTATAATAAGTGTTTCAATGTTGCCATGTTTTTTTAACAGCTCTCATAAGTGCCGTTAAAGCCATGTTTTTTTGCTATGATGTTTTCACTTGCAGTAGAGATAAAGTTTGTGCTTTTGAAAGGCTTAAAAAATGTCAAAGAAAGAGTAACTCCATGTATTGGCTTGTAGATAATGTTACTATGAGGACATAATAACATGTGCAATAGCAATCATAGTGAGAAAACACTGCTATGTGGTTTTGGGTTTTTATGAAGGGGGTGGTGGTCGGTGGTTGTTTTTGTTTGTTTGTTTTGGTTTTTCTTTTTTTATTGTTAAAAGCTAGATGGCAGTTTTCAACCTGCAGGAGCAACATTTCACAGCTTTCACCCATTCAGGAAATTATGGTTTTGGTTACTTGCAGGTACCAAATTTTAGTGACCTTGAGCTATCGAACAGATTTTCTAATATCTTCCGATGCTGGATATATCAGTAACCCCCTTATGACTTTTAACCTGCCCTTAAAAAAATAGATGAAGTCTGAAGATACCATTATAAAGTACAAACAAGCACATAATCGGAGACTTGTCTCTAAAACTGAAAACTCTTCAAATGCGAAGAACTTGGCTGTTATCTGCAGAAATAATAATGATAATTTTCCATGCTTGCACGACACTTTTTTGAAGAGCTGGAAAACTCAATTCTACTGAATTTAACAGGGATAGACAAAGCTGTTCTGGATAGTTAATTCATATAAACTCTAAGATGGTGTTAGCACACTTACTTTACAAATGAGGAGAGACAGAGATGAAAGCTCAACAGAAAAACAGATTAAAACTCAGCCCTTGATATCAATAGCCAACAGCGATGAATGGATTTGTTTGTTGTAAAATAATATCTTGACATATTTGTAAAATGAAAAAAAAAAAATTGGTAGTCAAAACAGGATTGCCAAAAAGCAAAACCAGCAACCCCCTTTCCAAGGAATATACAGAACTTTTAATTTTAAATGAAAGAGGTCCAAGCTTTTTATATACCTGGAAACTACTTTTATAATTTAGAACTGTCTCTATAGGTAGTTCCACTCATGTCAGGATAAAGTTTTAGGATAATTTTAAATTATTTCAAATATATTTTGAACTTAAAAGCACTTTGAATAAGAAGAAAGTGATGTATCTGGAAGTTAAAAAAAAACAACCCACCTCCCACAAACCTCTTGGCTTGGTTTAACTGAAGCAGAAGAGATATCCAGGTAGAGCAGAGTATGATTCACATGAAAGCTCAAGAGTCAGAAACAGAATGAAATTCACTCCTTGTAAAAGTGTAGGGAAAGAAAGAAAAAAACCAAACCAAAACAACAACCCTCTCTGTAAATTATCATCTCTGATTACATTTAAAAAAAAAAAAAAATAAAAAAGGAAAGCAGGGAGCATGTTGCACACTACCAAGCACTACCTGAGAGCTGCGCTTCCCCGCACATGGCCTCATTCTGCACATAGTGAAATGACTAACAAGGGTTCTTCTTGACTTGAGTGGATTCAAGATTGAGCTTATTGGCGCTGTGCCCAACAGGCATCATTGAAACTGTAAGAGCAAGGCCAGAGACTCCAGTGGGAATCCATGCATTGACTGAAGCATGTCCTTAAGCAGATATCTGAGTCCCATAAAGTCAACAGATTTAAATATGTACTTTAAGCTAAGAACATGCTTTGTTGAATCTTGGCCTTTGGCAATTATTTGAGACATCACGTTTTACTTACTTTCTGACTAAGCTGCTAAAACATTTTGAAAAAAATATATATCTTAATGCCAGGGGTCACTTTTATTGGTGTTTTTACATGAAAAAAACAATTCCTGAAAGTATTGTTAATTAATGAAATGACAAGGGCATGCTTAGTTTCATCTCACTACAGATTTGTTCTTGTCGTTCCTGGAAACAATGCTGTATGAAGTCAATTCAAAGCTGCTATTTAAAAAAAAAGGAACACGCTTCGTAGATGTAAATTAGCCTTGGTCAGAAAGGTATAGTTCTAGAGATCCCTGTTCTGGAGCAGATGAAGAGCGTCCCCACAGACACTTGCAGAAACCTGAAAAGCTAAGGATTTTGTTTTGCAGAAATTGGAGAAAAAAAAGTATGGTTAAAAAATAATTAAAAAGAAATTTAACTAAACTTTATTGAATGACCCTCACTATTAAGTAAAAAATTAATCTCAGTAAGTTTGTTGAGATGTATAAATACAGATACAAATAATCGGATGTTCTTATTTTTGAACTAGTTTAACAAAATACTTTCTAAAACTCCCCTGGCTTCATAAAATACAAATTTCCTTAATTTGCAGAAAATTACTTCTGGTCATTCTTTTTTTGAATTACATGCATTTTAAGAACTGTATAGGGAATCTCTAGGAACATAACTTGATTGTTAGCGTGAAAATGATAGTATATTATTTTTCTTTGTTTCAGTGTGTTCTTTACTTACTAAGAAATGCGGCTTATTGTCCCTAGGAAGGGACATAATGATTTGCTTAAAACAGAGCATACACTAATTCCTTTTCCTACAATATCCTTAAGTAATTTATAAGTGCTTATTTCAGACTGAGGAGTTTGACAGTGCCCCTAGTGAATCTTGATATACATGTCTTACAATTCATACACAAATGATACTGCATGAAATATTCATTAGGAATACTCTAAATTATGTACCAAACAACGAGGGTACTGTCGTCGTCACACTTTTCATCTGGTAAATATCCCAGTGGGCACAATGAATTCACTTATATCTCACAAAGAGTTTCCCAACATGTTTCAATTATTTATCATATGGCTACAATCCTCCATGTGCGCGTGCATGTTTTTGTTTTTCAGGCTTTTCAGAAACACACCCACATCTTCAATGCTGCAGTAAAATAGATAAAACCTATAAAGGAAGGCATTAGCTTGTATTTTACTTTAGTTAAGTATATTTCAAAGCAGTTTCTGTGTTTAGACTGCATTGAGGAGATCTGGTCACAGCATAAACAGATTAGACTTCAAGAGGAGACAGTTAAGTGTTTTTAAAAACTCCAGAAGATTTCCCCATTAATTTAAACTGAAGCACACAAGCAAGCGAATACAGGAAAATGGATCTATACCACATTTAGAACAGGCAGGCATCACATAATGACAAGAAGCAACAGGTCTATCATGATGAGATGAATGGTGTCATTTGTAACTTCTTAAAAGGCAGATGAAGAACACATGGTACTTCCTTGACACATGATGCCGAATGACACTTATCACTTAAAATAAGTAGCTAGAAATCTCAGACATAATAGATCCATTTGGAAAGTGCACAGCACGATGCTAACTTCTTACAAATATTTAACATCTTCTGACATGTCACATTCCATTATTCAATAATATAAACTAACATAATCTTGTTTTTTTAAAGTAAATTTAATAGAAACTTAAATTCTTCTACCCACACTTTTCAGTGCCTTAAGCTACCTTTCAAGTAGAGATGTCTTGCAGTTAAATTACTGAGGCACTGAATATCCCATACAATGGAAAAGAGAAGGGCTAAGCAGCGTAGATGCAGTGTGAAGCAGCTTTCCTAATGTGCACCTCTCTTAACCTAATATTATGATTATAGACAAATAATACTTAGGTAAAGATAGACACCAGGTTCGAATTCACCTGGGATGGTGACAATGCTAAGGAGACAATGCAGACTATGACACGATGGCACTAGCAAGAAAGTTGTTTTCACTTTCTGGTTTACCAGAGGTTTCATGGGAAATGCTGCCTTAAACAGTTTTTCCTCCAGTCTGGTTAGGCACCACCACCACTGCTCCATAGCTGCTTGTCCCTTCAGCTGTCTGATACAACTGTCAGGATGCCGTGCAGTAACCACACCAGTGTTTTTAAAAAAACACTTTTTTCCGGTGAAGGAGCAGGACATGTCTAACCAGGAGCATCTTCCCAGTGCAATGCCTAGAACAGAAGTCTGGGCACCACAGTTGAGGTGAAGAAGCAGAATGGGGCAGCTGGAGGCAGCGAAGTGGAAAGTGGGTTTCACTGCCAAGCTTGCATGGAGACTACGTGCAGAGTGTGTGTAATTGTCCGATTTTTACCCAGAGTCACTACTTCTTGCTAGGCAACAGGAGCATCATTCTGAAAGAGCATAGGCTTCTAGACTTCATATATCCACAGGTATTAGTGATAAATTTTGACAATTTGGGAGAAACCCACACTTTTCAAGTATTGAAAGTGATAAAAAATGAATCTTGCTTACATAATTTATCCTTTTATAATTCCAACAGCATAGCAGGGTAGAATTCCTTTCATATATGAAAACTCCCTCCATGTAAAAAAAATTACCTCTTATATTTTTAAGAATGTGGCTCTTACTTCTCCTTTTGTGATGATGTTATAAGGAGAACAAAAAGCCTAAATTTTATATTGCCATTTTCTTAATTTTATCGGAACTACCAGTGCTCAAAATTCTGAACTAACATAAAAAATTTAACCATTTAATTTTATTATTGTCACTAACTCTTGAGATAGTTTTAACAGTACTAGTCATAAACAGAAGACTATTGAACAAGGTGCTGCAGAAACATGTAGCAAAAATTATATTAACAAAGAAATGAAAAAAAACCTCTATAGAAATGCTATTTAGCACAATCTTTCTTTTAAAAAAGCTAAAAATAAATTAATATAACTGTGTGACTGTTACCCTTTTCTTGATTTTCAGGCACTTGAAGACTTCCATCTCCCTTAAGAAAATCACATACACAAACTTCTTTTCTTAGTTACCTCTTGTGGACAGTTTAAAGTAATACACTGATAGAGAAAAAAGTTGAAAACTTTTGAGTTTAGCAATACCGGCATTTTCTTTTCAAACAATTTTAATACCGAATAAAATACATGTTTAGCAGCACAAGACACACACTCCTGACCTTTCTGCAAATAGAGGACAGATAATACACAATTTCTTTCTAAAATATAGTTAGAACAATAAAACTGGTTTTAATAACAGTTTGGGTTTACAGACTTTCTGTTTCAAATGCTACTTTTACTCTCACTCTTTATCCCCATTAGGAAGATGAGATGCCTCAGGGTAAGGGATATATAAAAGGTTTTACCCTCTTTCTGTCTACTCCTTTTTAAAACTAATTACTCCCTCTCATAGCATCCTGGGCAAAGCACGTTGGCATTGTATGTTTACTAGAGAGGGGAGGAAAAACCCGACAACTATCAATACATGCTATTAAATTTCAGGTGAACTAGAAGGTTCCCTTTTATGTAACACTTTACTGTCTAGCAGATGTTATGGCTATTGACCAGTTTGTCTAAGTTTAAGATTAAGGCTATGCTAAAACATGACACTTTTCCTCTTATAAATCTATTTTCTAGAATAGTAAAACCTGTAAAAATAACAGCGCAATGCTGCTAGCATGTTTTTCTCTCCGGTAAAACAATAAGAAAAATAAAATCATGTGGGTTTATTCTTAAAAAGAAACAGCTAATTATTTAACATTAGATGGGGTTTGTGGGTATGTGTATGTAACATTATTGCAGTGCCTCTGCTGTAAACTCCATTGGCTCTTAGCAGCAGATGACAAAGAATTCAGAATTCTGGGCTCTGTAACCATTTCTGTCACTGATTTCTTACAAAACTTTGTGGAAGTGAACAGGTTGAGATCTAAGGTGCCTAAATCAGCATTTAGTCCAGTGGCCGGTGCTTTTTTCCTGTGTCAGAGGTCACAGTTGGTCTGCAGAGCTTGCTTGTAGCCCTTGGAGAAGCCCTAAGCAGCAAGTATGTTTATTTTGGTGACTGTGTCAGCATAGGCAGTCCTTTCTGCCATTCATTTCTGCTCCCATCTTGCCCCTCATTTCAGCAGGAAAAATGTTTGCGTATTTGCACAGCACATGGGCAGATTGGTACAGTTTTTGTGTTTTGTTTCTGTCTTTCTGGTTTCCCAGTGGCCTTCTCCACAAACACAGCTGCAGCCAACACCACTCAGAGGTAGAATGAGTCATGGTGCCCAGGATAACTGCTGAATGATTAAAGCAGTTAAGTATCAAATTTCTTTTTTCATGGAAAGTGCCATACCACCAGCCCATAAAACAACTCTTCCCCCCCTTCTTTGTCAGTAGGGTGCTTCCCAGGCCATCGGGGAATATAAGCACAAAGATAGCACGTAATGTATTTATTTGAATACGGTAATTTTTGTTCCCTCAAAATCCATTTCTATATGAGCACATTTTTGAAAGTCAAACTTTAATTAATTTTATTTTGTTTTGCTTGTTTTTGTTTTGGTTTTGGAACCATGAAGTTTAAGAACTATGAAAATAGCTACAATCAAAAGCTCACGGAAGAAAGATCTGCTTTCACGCATCCTTGGGCCCAGTCTTGCACATATTACTTGAATGAAATTCCCCATCACATAGGACGAAACTCTCTAATGTCAACAAAGTTAACCTGTCCGACATTTTTTCAGACGAAATGTCTGGCTTCTCAAAATTAACCGGTTTCAGTTCTTAAACAAAACAACTGCTTCCTTCACCTGATTTCAAGAGGAACTTTGCCAGCAAAAAGCCTGCAAAAGTGGCCCCATTGTGTCTACCCGCCCTTGAGTGATTGCTGCTTAGCAGTTTCTCTTAAGAAAACTGTGCATAATCGAAGTTAGACAATGGGAAAAACAATTAATATGAATGACTCTGGAATCTCTGAGCTCCTTTGTTATGCTGCCACCAATGTACACAAGAAAGGAGCTATATATGGGACCATATGAGGTGATCAAAACATTAACCAGACATTGTAACCGTTTTTCAATATTCTCAGCCCCGAGTGTGTGTTTGAAAGAAATGTGCTACTTGGAGCACAGCCATTTTTTTAGTGTGCGCGGCCTGTATCTTTGCTTACTCATGGTGGTGGTGGTGACAGAAGTGCCGACGCCGGTCCCAGAAGCAGCGCTGGAAATACCTCCCTCTCCCTTCCTCACATTCAAAGCTAATCCACGGCCCTGTGAAAGACAGGCGTGTAATTTTATAGCAGCCTGTCCAGAAACTCGTAGTGAAACGCATAACTTTATGGCTGGCTTTCCTAAAAGTGCGCTTTACACGATAATTGGCTCATAAATATCTGAGGGCCAGGTTGCGATATTCTTCCTCACCGGGACAGGCAAAGGGCGGCCTTCTCCTGCGGGCATAGCCATGCGCGGGCTCCCGCGGACCCCGCAGGCCTTCTCCCTGCCAGGGGGTCCAGTCTTCAGGGGATACGGTCCCTGTCAGAGAGGCCATGGGGTGCCTCACTTTCCTTGAGCCTCCTGAGTGTGCCCAAAACCGGCTGCAAAGTCTCCCTCCTTCGCTGTGCTGCAGACCTCACTCCTGGCCCCTGCCCTGCGCATCGTCACATTTTAAGGCCAAGCCTCTGACCCCATCTTCACTGCTTCCATTGCGAGAATCACCATTATCCATCTATCTTAAACTCCCAGTTCCTATTAGCCACCGTATTATAAAGGGTGATTTTTTTTCCAGCTGTTTCATGAAGTCTAATACACTATAAAGCGTAGTTATATCTGTATATGTGTGTGCCTGCCTGCCTGCCTTTGTTTACACACAAATCAAAGTATTAAACTTATATCTGGTAAATATATGAGATTATTTTCAATCCATTAGCTGAATCTGAAGCACCTTTAAAAATAAATAACATTTTTCTGTAAGGAAAATTACTAAGTGGGAAATTATTGGAGGCATACTACGCTGCGTATTTTGTGGTATCTGAGTTGGGGTTTGTTATTAGGAATGCTATTTGTTAGGCAGTCTTTGTAAACACAGTATGCTTTAGTTGCTGACCTGCTAATTAGTAGGTCATGTATCTAGTTCCCGGCCAGGGCGGTTTTCTTTCAGGTGGTCTGTATGAAATAGCTGTTTGTGAGATCTAGCAAGATCAGAGCATATTGTGAAATGACCTTCAGAAAAGACTGTATATCACCATGCTGTATGGCTACTTTGAGGTATTGTTTTTAAAAATACGGTTAAATAAATTGAATAATGTTTCCACTACTACTACTAATGATAATGATAATAATAATCTGATGCCCATCTTACTCTGTGTTCTAAGACATAGTCTCCTAGTTTATATTTTTTGGCATAATTTGACAAAAACTAGGAGATAAATCCAATGAGAATTTTTCATTCTAGTGTCTCATCAGAACTACCTCTTACCGAGGTCTGAAGTATTGCCCAACAACAGTATCTGCATGTAATGCAAACCTCCCTGCTGAGGTGAGACAGACAGTAAAGAACTTTTAAAACTGAAGTAGCAACTTCATTTGTGAAATGTGTGTTTAGCTAATTAAAAATGAAGCTCCCAGTCACTGGAGTTACAACAATGAAGTACAATGTAAGCAGAATATATGTGATAAAATACTGAAGTTCTCTTTTTCTTCATATTATAGTCTTATTATATATTATTTAATATGTTTTTTTTGGTAATAAAACATTGGTTGCAATCTCCATTATGTGAACTTCTCTGTTATCGTTATTTTATGTACGTGAATGAAAACAGGGCAATTAAATCCAAGGATTGATGACTACTGGCACAGTTGTCTGCATAGCCAGGTGCCGGCAGGCAGAGAACCCACAGACAAATTCGTATTTCTTTCCACCTCGCTCCATATTGAAAGGACTGTGGAAAGGTACGGTTGTGAGCAAATCTAGGCAGTGAGACAATGTGAGACAATAGTGAGACAATATCTAAGAACTTCTCAGTCTGTTTTTATGCCTCAATTAATTTTTTCTCATAGTGCTCTTACGATACTAAGTTTTGGAAGAACAACTGTGCATATTGAGACTTATTGAGGCTGGTGCGGTACATACAAAATCAGACACTTTTCAGTAGCTTTTCAATCATGGCAGAAGCTTGTGCCCTGGTCCAGGTGTGCAGGCTCTCTGCTTGGCATGCAGAAGTGCAGGATTCAAGGACTGTGACAACCTTGCCTGCCCCCCTTTTCTCAAACACTCACAAACCCACATCTTAGATCATGTTCCATGGTCCCCTCTCGGACTTTGGTGGAAAGACTTTCCTTTTAACACTGCATGTATATGTGTGGCAGAGAGAGACTAGCAGTGAGAAGGTGGAATAGGGACTAGGGTTGAAAAGTCAAACCTTTCTTTAAAAAGACAGCCAGGGAAGGATAGAGGGTCACACAGTCTTTATCTTTTAGTAACATACCCAAACTTAAAAATATTAGTTTCAGCAATTGAAATAAACTTTTCAGTCAAATTATTCAGATATGCTGACATTTATTGTAATATGACAACTTGCTATTGAGTATAAACGTTATCCAAACTTTATTTTCATTTAGACCCTAAACTTACTTGTCTGGTCTGGCGGTATCAATAAGCCAGCATCAAAGCACCGCACTGATGTTGGAAGGAAAACATATAATTTTGTTATGGAGTCTCAAAATGCCAGTGGGGAAAATGTTGGTGCAAATCCAAATATAAATAGAAAATGAGCATTGTTCAGGATTTCCCACCAAGAATCTTGTAGACCATATGTTGTAAAATCAATTTATAAAGCTGTTTCAGGAGTGACCTACATATCAAGCCAAGTGCAGTTCTAAAAGCTTCCACCTAGTCCCCAACATAGCCAGAGAAGTTGGCATTTTACAACAGTTACTACATGGTATTATTGGCAGCAGTTCTACAAGCAACACATATTAGACTAATTACCATTAAACTATATTAGTTTCTGTTGATTTCCTGGCTAAAAGTTCAGAAGATCTCACCTTTTTCCATGTGATGTGCTTGCCAGATTTTACAGAATTCTCAGGACTTCGTAAGTAATATAACACCTTGTGTGAAGTCATTTCAATACAGCAATTGTTTTATAAGAGAAATGATCCTCAACCTGGCTCAGATCTAAGAAACATTTGTGAATGTCACTTTGCCCTTGCCCACCTGTTTTATGTTTCTCCTCCTCCCCTTATCTACCTTTTCCACACAACAAGACAATCCAAAGTGTGGGCCATTTAAGTGTCACCAGGTCTGCAAGGCTTGAAAAGCTCTGCCAGTTAACAAAAAACAAAATCACTGTCGGTTCCATGGAATCACATTTCTCCACCGCAAAGAAAGTCGAGAGGAGAGGAAAGGTAGCTTTAGAGCAGGGGTTTGAATGAGGACACTTTGTGAATATGAATGGAAATTCTACATTCTTTGTTATTTTAACAAGCTGTGTCTGTTCTCCTTGAAAGAAATTGTATGAGAGAAGATTGGATTAAGTAGTTTTTATTCTATTTCAATGCACTTGTGCACTTTTACAAAGATCAACTTACTTAGCCATGTAATAAACTCTTGTTTTACAATAGTACTAGTGCATATTATACCACTGTAGGTATCTGCAAAGTACAGAGTCAGAGCAGGGAAACAAAACATTTGTTTCTTTGGTGAATGAAGCATATATCATTCCCTTCATTCAGTACGTCAGATATAACTTGAACCTTTGCAAGGCAGTCAGAGCAATGCCCAAGTGCCAGTTAACCAACTTTGAGCAGTTTGCACCTATTCAGATCACTTTGTAACTCTTTACAATTTATCATTTGATAGGTTAGTGTTTATTCTTCCTATTCTGTCATTCTTGAAGTAAACATGATAAGAATCCTGAAATTTTCTTGGAGCAGAAAACATTTTCAGTCTACCGAATCCATAACAAAATCTGCCTTTTAGCAATAAAACACCTCTTTGTTACAGGCATTTGTGATTTTGCACAGCTGTAATCTGCAGAAACAAGTACAAATGCTTAAAAAAAGATTAAAATCATCTGCATTCTTATGAAGTTATGGAAAAATTATGTCTTGTAAAGAACTAATTTAATCTTTCACCAAATTCTAAGAGCTTTAATAAGGTTTCTACTATTTTAAAGTTTTCCTTTGTGCCTTGTCTTTCTGACTCCATCTAAACTGGTTCTAGTGGAAACAGGCTATGCAGTCAAAGTTATTGCATTAAGTTACAAATTAATTTTAGCAGTGTGATGCTTAGCTATATAGTTTAATCAAAGAAGGTGGCTGAGAAACAGCATAAGTGACAGAGGTTAGTGAAATAAGAGGGTATTAGAAGGAAAGAAAACAATTCTTGGTAATATAAGTATGTCTAAAGAAAAGAAGCATGAGAATTAAGCTGCAGCCAGTCTTATATATGTCCTGTTTTAGAAGGATAAATGAGATTTTCTACAGAATTTTAAACCTTTCTAGCGAACACTAAATTGAGTCTAATACCATTTAATATTTTTCTTTAACAGAACAGAAAATTTAAATCAAATTCAGTTTCACTGAAAATGTTCTGATCTATCCAAAGGAATGTTATCATAGAAGAAGTTCCTCATATAGCTATCATACAAGAAAAAATGAATCAAATAAAAATGTGAGAAATTCCTGGAAGAAATTTAAAAGATTTTTATTGTGATAAGCAGAACAATGTTATTGTGAGCAGGAAAAGGAGGAAAAAGCTTGCATTTAACAGGAAACAACCAAACCAATTTCATTTGGTCTTCCAGTAAACTGGAGTTTCTATAGGGAAGATTGGATACAGACATTGGATAGAAGTACTTCACCTGAATAATGGAAAAAAGGAGTTTATAGGATGAAATAAGATTATTCATGACAAATTTGCAGAGAAAGAAATTGCTACACGCTATTAGAAGAGTGATTCTCGCTGTTTGAGGTGCTCTAGAAAGATAAAGTACCATATGATCTTATAAACAATCTATTTGTAAGATTGTTCCAGCATAATATTGGGTATTTTGAGAAATTCACATACTATGGAGTAGTACGGATACTGCATTCTATGGTCTAAGATGGATAAAATGCTTGCTAACTGGAAAGAAAAGAATTTCTGTATTTACTCCCAGGAAGATACAGCACAGGAAAAGCACACGTATGCATTTCTGCACTTTTCTGGGCATCTGCTGTGGCTCTGTCAATCTGCTGTGGCACTCTAAATGTGCAAAATTTGTCCAGAGTACAACTGCATGCACAAAAACACGTATTGATTTCACAGAACTCAGTTTAGTTGCTAACAGATAATAAAATTTCAAACAATGCTGCCACAGTATGTTAAATCTATGGTCATTCATGCACTGTATTTGAATTTTGAATATTTCCAATAAAAATGAAATTTCCAATGAAAATTACAAAAATATAAATTATTAATAACAAAATTTATAAATGCATACCTCTAAAATTATTGTGACGAGACATACTGGAGCTGACACTCATAGATAATCTATAGAAGCAATTTGGATGTGACTTTTTTCCCCTATTACTTACCATAATTTCTTCTACTTGTGTTTCCCTTCCTGTATGTTCTGACTCTGTGAACACTTATTCATGCCTTTTACAAGAAGTCGACTTAGTCTCACTCTATATTGAAAGTGGTAAAACAGCAGATGTTAGGATGTCTTGAATAGTTGTCCTTGTTGCTGTAAACAGACAACTCAAGATAGTAAAAGACATGAGAAGTCACTGTCTTGTACCAAGAAATGGGGAACAGGGCATTCTGTCACAGTCTGTGGTAAACATTGTGGCTGAAAAGAAAAACAGGAACAAGAGCCAAGGTATGCTTGGTACTGTGAGAAAACTTGTATAATATGAGCCTAGGCCACTGCAGAAACTCCTGAAGAACATAGAGCTGCTGTTCAGAAGTTGTTCGTACAGTGACGGCAAGGCCATGGAGGTGCTTGGGTGCTGTGCTTCCAAACAAGATCACCTTTAATTTATATATCCAATTCAGTGTTTTTTAATCCATGTAACAGAGTTTTTGTTACTCTGGTTTATGAATAAGACTATGTTAGGTGTGGCAATTTAGTTATCACAGCAGCATCAGTGGTTTACAATGAGTCAACTGTAGTGTTACATAAACAGATCATTAAAAAAATGTTAGCCTTCCAGAAATGATCCAATGCTCAAGTTAGTGGGTGAAATCTTAGCTCCCCTGAGTCAATGGCTTTATTGCTTACATTGTCCACTAACTACAAGAATGTGTTACCTTTGTTATTATTGCCTCAAGAATACCTCTTACAGATTATTGTATACAAACAACTTGCTACTACCTCTTACAACTACTAAAATGATCTGTTTCTGGATTAAAAAAAGAAAAAAAGGTGACATGCTTTGCTCAGATACTCTGAGCTAAACAAATTGTTAGATCTGGGGACAGAAAGGAGTTTAGTATGAATTTAGTATGGTTTGAAGTTTAGCAGGAGATTTATTTCACTCCTTTTTAACATGACGTGTGACCCACTTCCTAGAATCATCTACGTATTTCTATTAAGAAGTCCCTTGCTATAACAAGAACCCAGGATATTGTCAGTGCATTCTGCCACCTCTGTTCTCGCATTGCATCATTTGTGTCACTTTCAAACTATTGTTCTATTGGTCTTACTTTATATTTTAGGGTGCTGGGATGGGTTTTCAGGAATGTGTTATGAGAATTCTGTCCCGAGTAGCTATTGATCTCAAGGATGGATGTACTGCGGAGTTTCTATTTAATGTCTGACGTTATTCTTTCCACTTTTATGTTTCAAAATTATATTAGATCCATTCTCATATATAAGCAGACCGAAAAGAAATGTGTCTTATCACTATAAATCACAATAAATTGAACGAATGTGCCATATAATGATCTGATGGTAGAGGAAAAAAGTTATTTTAAAGGAGAAATACAGAAGAAAGCTTTATTTCCTGGAGGGATTATTCTGTAAACTTGGCATCTTTAATAAGCATCCTATATCTTCATGAAACATTTATTCAATTTCCACTTAAGTGTTACCATTCTTTTGCACTAACTGTGGTAAGCGTTCTTCCAGTTAGAACTACGTGTGTATCCAGCAGACCAATCCCACCCTCCAACTTTTAATTTCTTTCAACAGTGTCCTGTAAATTAATTCAATTCCAAAATAATTTATTTTCAAGTAATTTCTTCATGAAGGACTGTGACTAACTGCAGACAACCCATCAGTTTGTAGCCTGTTCAGGTGTCACTCGGTGGCTGCAGAGCCTGGACAGGCACTCTTAGGAACTTGAAGCTGCAAAGGCAAAAGGCTTCTTATTCTATATCGTTTGGTTTTCATGATGCTGACAGTAGAAAGTCTATCAAGTGGGTGACTGCAGCAGTTCAGAGTATTCAGCTCTGCTTCACCTGTGGTCCTCAAACAGCTTGCTCAAACCCTAGCATTTACTGTTTTGAACTGGGATTGTTTACTGATTTGGCACATATATAGTAGGAGTTTTGCCTGAATACGTGCTTCAGGATTAACTCTAATATTAAGAATCTACATAATGAACTGTCACAAAGAAATGCTGGATTTGTCAACCTTGCGCAGCTGTACTTTGCATCAGCCAAACAATAAAACAGTCCCTGTTGCCTGGTATTTATGTGCTGAATGATGTGTGCCTGCCAATTATAGTCTTGCAAAAACATGTATACGCGTGATGTGGTCATAAGGGGCTGCTGCAACTGGTGTTTAATGGAGCAGTCTCCTAAAACAAAAAACCCCACCATCCCTCATATGTGTATTGATAACATTTTATCCTTGAATCAAACTGATCTAGGGGCATGTGCTTGTTTTCTGAGATATAACTATTTAATTCAGGTTTTTAGCATGTTATTTTGTATTCCTGAGTCTCTAGCCTTGTCTGTTTTGAGGAAAATAAAGTTTAAAAATAAACTGCAAATTTCAAAATTATATTCTTTGTTGTTGATTTCTGGATGGAAGGGTCCATAAATCCAGAGGAGATTTGACTAGTCAGATTTTTAGAAATGTACCCAAGTTTCTTGCATGGGAGTGCAGAATACCTGGGAAGCAAGGGCAGGACCTTTACTTTCAACTCTGTTCCAATTTCCCCAGAAGCCTTGTGGCACCTGCTGTAAAAGAACTGTTTTATTGATGAAGAGAAGTGTAAACCCTGTAATCCTGTATTGCATGTAGTGCAATGCAGTTTTCTGTGTGACTTTCACCACTGAATATAAAAATATTTGCCCAACTGTCATTACACAGGGTAGAAAAAAAAGACTCCAAGTTCACATACTGTTTCTTTGTCCTGCTTCATTTCGTTAAAACGCAGAGGTAGGCTCCTGTACTCAGCTGGTTCTTGGACTGTCAAGGAAGCCTTTCCTTAGGAAAATGTTAAATGTTTCACAAATTGACATTGAACATGGCAAAAAAAAATGCACTTTCATTCAGTTATTGCTAGTTTTCTTTTATTGCTTGCTTCTCCATTGTACACTGTGCTTCACTGTGCACAGCTGGTTTTCAGGCCCTGCCAAGACTAGTTGCAGAAAATAAAAATATTTGCCAGCTTCACTTTAACAACAACAACAACAACGAGAGCTTTTATTCTTTGTACTCTATGTACATGAAAGTAACAGGTCCACACTGCCTCCGTCACAGGAATCTGGCACAGGGAAACTGCTGTTGGCTAGCAGCCGAGCATTTTGTGTAGAATACTACTACTGGTAACAGTTTTCATTGGCAGAGGATTTGTCTCCAGTTGAATCCAAAGCTAGAAGCAGATTTCAGTGATTTTTTCATGTCTGTCACTTTCTCCCTCATCTTGCGTCCATTATTCCCATCCTGAGACTCCAAGCTCTTCTCAAGCATTTATACCAGTTTAGAAAACTAACTCCTTCCATTTGCAGCAGCTCAGCTCTGGCTAACACTACATTACTTTTATTACTACTTCAAATAGAAAGCAGCCCTATGTTGTAAGAGTTTTCTGTTCTTGTAGCTATTGAAAAGAGAGGTGGCTGAGCACCCTGTCTAATTTGAACATGAACATCACTTGTTCAGATTAGCTCCTCTGAACAGCAAGCTTTCTGATCTGCACGGGAATAGGTGAGGGAAAATCAAATGAACAAATCCCTTTGGGGAAAAAAAAAAAAAAAAGAAAACAAGTCTGCAAACCACCTTAGTTAATTTTTGAGAATGAGAAGAAATAATCTGTTGTATTATTATGAGACTGCTTTCTCCCTCTAGTGTCAAAATTGTAGACCTAGACCCATGTCTTCTAGTGTCGCCTCTACCCTATGAAATTGCCAGAGCTGTGTAGGTGGTTAGCTCAAAGTTTGCAATAGAGGAAACTCCTTTTACTTCTAAAACAGATCTCTTCCTCTCCAAAATGCACAATGAGTACAATTACTGCATGTCTTCCCATGTGCACTCTGTGGTTGAAAGGATATTTCTGTAAAATAAGGGCCATTTGTACAAGGTATTTATTCACACTGGGATAAATTTAATGAGGCAATCATCTCACCTCTAACTTTTTTTTTTTTTAAAGGGATTATTTCTTCCCCTGAGACTATATGACAATTCAAATTAGGTATATACGGTGGTCTTGAGACTCAGGAACATTGTGGAAAAGAGAACTGAGAAATGCACAGTTGTAAAAATGAATGGCAAATAGTTCCTCTGTGCCAGTGAAGAACAACAAAACTCAGGAATCTGTTTAAACTGGTGTGTGTGGATTTTAACTCTGATTACTGAAGTCTGGGAGATTTATATTGCTAACTTTTCTGAAGACAGGACTTTAAACCACTTCCTCACATAGACTTCAGGATGGGAAGCAAATTCTTCTGAGATATGCACTTTTTTTTTTTCCTAAACAAAAGAAAGAAAAAACATGTCTCTCTTCACTCACCACAGACTAGACATCTTCAACTGGTGCACTTTGGCCCTACAAGACGTTTCTCAGCCATTTGCTGCCCATACGTTTATATCCACTGCTTTCCCAAGCAACTTCTTCTCCAGGCTAAGAGCAAAGGCACCCCTGAAACATCATGTTTCTGAGGCATCAGCTCTTGGCATCAGTGGATGTCTGCAATACCAAAAGAAGCCAAGCGGAGAAGCACAAATCTGGGTGACAACTCCTTTTGAATAATCTGTTTAATTGTTTATCCTTACCTAAGCTTGCTTGGAATTTCAGCTTCTAGTTTCCATTTCTTATAAAGATTTGCTTCTCCATTCTTTGTGACCCTGAGACGTTGCAGGTTATGGAGAAAGATGAGTTCATTTACTCCCCTCCTGTCAATTGGCTTGTCCAGTATAATTATGTATTAGACATCTTTATATCACCTTACAGATATTCTTGACTCTTATCTCCCTTATGATACACGGGTAAGTCTTTACAAATCACTGAGAATCACACATGTACTTTGGTAATGTAACTTAAAGCAGAGCGTTCTTAGTAATTTAGAACATATACTAGCATCCACAACACAAATGAGTGATCTAACAGAGACAAGTATACATATATAGATATATATTCCTGTTTCCAAGCTCACTTGCAGAAGAGCCAGCTAATGTACCATAAGCATATAGAAATTAAACATTCAGTAGGTATTTTACTATAAATAGAGCTGACTGTAACTTCAGGTTTATGAGATTTTGCAATCCATTAATATCCTTATAGTATACATTAATGTGAGAAATTTTACCTCTAAAACTTCCTGCTTCTAAATAATGCAATACAGACCCAGGATTTTGTTACATGGAATTCGTTAATCCAATTTCAAAAATGAATCTTACTTTAAAATAAGTTTACATAGTAATTTTTCCCTTGAATAACATAATCATTTCACATGATTTACTCATTGACTACAATAATGTATTTCTTCCTATCGAAAAATCCACATATATTTTAAATACACATATATCTTAAAGACACATATATCTTAACCTAAAAACAACAGAATTGTATTCATTTTTCAAGAAAAGTTTGGAGATTAAAGACTAACATAACTGTTTTGTATCTACAGAATCCAAACAATGCTAAACTAAGACTCTGAATTTACAGACTCTAGACTGCAAACAAATGTCATTAAAGATTTTCCCTACTGCAGAACATAAATGGCTAAGAAAATAAATTATTTTTTATCTTCAAATCAGAAAGGTTAATGAGGAATGAATATTCAAAGCTGATTGATTTTTTCTTTAACAACTTAAAAAGGATACTGCTAGTGAGTAGTGACAGCGCTTTACAATGTAACTGGGCCAAGAAAGGTCAAACAGCTTTCTCTATTTCAATTTTTTTTATACGTGGCTATGAGGTAACAGAGTTGCTTGAAATTCAGAAATCCCACCTCAAGAGAAATCTGACATTTTACTTTTTCATCCTAGGAAGAAAAATTTGAAATTTTCCACATTAGAAAATGTCTAATAATGTTGTTTGGAAATATCAACTCATTTTGACTAGGTAATTGCCAGACAATAAAAAAATTTAAAGATTTCATTAAAATTTGTTGGGACAATTAAAAATGCTAAATTTCCCTTTACCAAGTTGCGTAACGGGTTTGGACATCTGATTTCAGTTCTCTCTGCTGGATCACATCCTCAGGGGTGGCTGTGCTCCCATAACATACTCATGACGAGGTTATTATGCACCTGAAATTATGGAATATAAGAATGTGTTCTGTGACATCTTTTTTCTACCACTATGTGGTCAAAGAAAAATATGATTTTTACCATTAATTAAGTAGTTGTGGGTTCTGTGTTTTACTGGAGGACAAGAAAATACAGAAGGTGTGCCATAATCTGAATGTCACAGTATTTTAAAATGCATAGGATTACAATTCAGGGTTTCAGAAATTCATTCACAAAATTTAACACTATATAATTGATGTGGTCGGATCTTTTGGCTTAATGTCTTATTCATTAAAAACTTAGATGACTGTAGTTAACAACAGTGTTAATTAGGAAAGAACATTTCCTGTACAGCAAGCACTATAAATCCATCATAAAATAAAATTCCCTATATACAATCCTTAACTTGAACTTGAGGATGTGACTAACAATCAACTCATATCTTACTGGTTGCTATTCCTTACTGCCCCAGAACAGACACCTCGCTCAAACGGATTTCTTTGGAGGAGTTGTATTTTATAAGAAGGGAATAATTCAAATATCATTTGGCTACAATGAGGCCAAGAATGAGTCCCAATGGCTAGGATAGCCCCTTTGGATATGGGAAAACATCTAGGTCATGCTCCATTCATTCCTGCAACTTAGGTGAAACTCTGGATGCAACAACAACAACAACTATACTAATAATATCAACGTTAACATTAATACTAAAAAAAATATAAATAACCCAACCATAGATAAGTCCCTTTTGTCCCTATATTCCCAATAGGTGTCCTATTCACTTGCTTTGCTTCCTCTTCGTGATTTAACAAATCTTTCTGAGCAACAGCAGCTATTTAACAAGGGATGAAAAAAGAAAATATTCTAAAGTCATTGCGGTCTCCTCCACAGCTGTTTGTGGAACCATGGGAGAAGTCAGGTTGGATTTGGGGCTGGAAGGGACCTCAGGAGGTCTGTAGACTGGCATCATTCTCAAAGCTGGGGCAGCTAGTAGGTCAGACTGCATACTCAGGGCTTTATCCCATTCACTGTGTCCTTTTTAGCCCAATCATCCAGCCAGTATTTTGTTAATCTGGTTGCCACCCAGACTGTACATCTTAACTTGGATACAAAAGTACTGTGGGAGAGGGGTAAGAAAAAGGAAATAACATGGATCTGTCATGCCCTGAGTAAGTTCCCCAGTCACACAACTTTTGGATTCAGAGTTGGAGATAGGGAAAAAGGTGAGAACTGACAGCATAATGTCTTCCTTTTGCTATATTTAGATGAGGGGACAGAGTGTACCCTCAGCAAGTTTGCTGATGACGCAAAGCTGGGAGGAGTGTCTGACACACCAGAAGGCTGTGCTGCCATACAGCAAGATCTGAACGGTCTAGAGATTTGGGCGGAGAGGAACCCAAAGAAGCTGGGTTTTTCCCAAGTGAACTTTCCAGCTGGCCTGCTGGAAAGCAGCTCTGCAGAGGGTGTCATCCTCCCCCTCTACTCTGCCCTGGTGAGGCCACATCTGGAGTACTGTGTCCAGTTCTGGGCTTCCCAGTTAAAGAAAGACCGGGAACTGCTGAAGAGGGTCCAGCGGAGGGCTACAAAGATGATCAAGGGACTGGAGCACCTCTCTTATGAGGAAAGGCTGAGAGATGTGGGTCTGTTTAGCCTGGAGAACACTGAGAGGGGATCTCATCAATGCTTATAAATATCTAGAGGGTGGGTATCAAGAGGTTGGGGCCAGACTTTTTTCAGTGGTGCCCAGCAACAGGACAAGGGGTAATGGGCACAAACTGGAACAAGGAAATCCCATCTCAACATGAGGAAAAACTTCTTTACGTTAAGGGTGACAGAGCACTGGAACAGGCTGCCCAGAGAGGCTGTGGAGTCTCCTTCTCTGGAGACATTCAAAACCTCCTGCATGCATTCCTGTCCAACATGCTCTAGGTGAACCTGCTTTGGCAAAGGTGTTGGACTAGATGATCTCTGAATGTCCCTTCCAACCACTGCCATTCAGTGATTCTGTGGTATTTCCAAGTGGTAGTAGCATGCGTTGTTTACCACAGCTCTGGAAACATCTTCTGGACTTTAATCCCTTCAGCAGGTTTTGAGAAAGGAGCGAGTAGCTCCAGTGCCTTGGCCATGCTCCATATATACCAGGCTTTGCCCTGCTTTGTTTTGTCAGGTCTGGGGGACCCCAGGTTTGCACAGGGACAGAGATGTTAGTGTCTGAGAAACTATTGTCAAAATGCTGGTCTGTGACAATGCCTTTGGATTTGTCAGTGTTTAAGGGGCTTGTTTTATGCTGTAAAGTTAGATTCACATAACAAGATTCTACCTATGTCCCATTTTCGGCACCAAGACTGTGAGGAGAGGCTTTGCTCTCTGTTCATCTAACATAATTTTAGAACCCAAACAGATAACAGGTAAAATGAGAAAGTGATCAGAGGTCTTTCTACAGAATTAAGATTGAGATTTTTGGACCATTTTAGTGGATGTGTTTTAATGGAAGATTTGTAGCTAAATGCTTATCTAGATGTTTAACCTTGGGTATTGATATTTAAAATAAATCTTGCAGGTCTGGAGCTGTAACTAAACTCAGCTATATACAATATTATCTCTTTGCTGAAGTGTTGTAGCACAAAGAGGAAAGGTACCCTTCTAGGGGAGAAATAGGCTGTAGTCCTGTCTTCTCGCAAAGGAGAAGCTTCCTCCTGGGAAGGTTACATTTAAGGAAATTCAATTATGTAGCTGACCACTTACAGCCATTAAGTATGAATTTTCCATGTGAAAATCTCAAAATTGTTGATTAATTGGGCTATAGTTCATGCAGATAGTGCATACATTTATTTTTCAAAAGCTCTTAAAATATTCAAAAATGAAACTGTGTTTTGTCTGTAAAGCCTGAGAGATTGTAAAAAATAAAAGTGAAAGGCTTTCCCTTTCTGCGTTTTACACATAATGATATATATATAAACATAGTACATTGGTTTACGCATACACTAGAGTTTATAAAAGAGGTCATTTGCATACTAAGCCTCAATAATTATTGAAATCCAACACATTAAAAATGCTACCTTGGTAGTATTTGTATGTCATAGAATCATAGGATGCTTTCAGTTGGAAGGGATTTCATGTTTTTATACTAGAAAGACCGTCAGACTATAACATATAATGGGCTATATACTCAGCTGGCAACTCTAATGCTTTACAGCAGTCGACAATCCAAGCTGATACTCAACATATGTGAAGTCCTTAGTGCACAGAAAATCAATAACAAAATTTCCCATGGTTAGGTGACTTCCCTGATCTGAAGGCTGATATCACTAGAGAAAGAAATTTTCCTTCCCTTCACTCCTGATATCCTAATGGATTCTAACTGTACTGAAACAAATAGATTTATTTCAATTGGTCCCTGTATCAGGCTGTATAGTAACTATTTTTCAGGTAATACTTGAGAATTTATTTATTAAATAATGTGAATAATTTTTTTTCTGTTTGTTTAGAAGTTATTTGATTTCACCTTGCACAGTTTATATTTACTCACTGCCAGCCTTAATCACAAATTTCTGCTGTTTGGTGGAGTTAATGTAATATCCAAAATAAGAAAATAGTATATAAATTATTGTATTCCTTCAATGTTGAAAGTAACGAAATAATGATATTTATACTATTTAGACTAGACATAGGAGTCTCAGAAAAGCAATTAATACTCTCTTGGGCTGTGTAAAGTCAGGAGAAATGGTGTAACTGGATTTTCAGTTTTTCGGTTGCAGCAAATTTTTTAGTATTTCTAACTCTTTCTATTTCACTGAGGATTTAGAAATGTCCAGAAGCTGTTTTCTTTCAGAAGAATGCTACCAGAACATTTTGCATTTTTGCATGGGGAAAATCTTGGGAAAAATAGTTTGAGAATGACCGGCACATTTCATTGCTACAAAGTCAAAATGCTTGGTTTTAATATTTTTCATTAAAATATTGTCTATTTTTAATGTTAATAACTTCTGCCATGTAACAGAAATCTCACTTCACACCTTGCCTTAAAACTAGCCCCCCTTTCACATTTGATTTAAAGCAATAGTTAAAAATACTTAATTCCTGAAAATGTCAAAATGGAATTTCTTATCACAGTGGGTAGTAGTTGCTTTCTAATTTTTCTCTTAATTTCTCAGAACATACAAAGGAAACTGTCTGAACTTTGTGCAACATTTCTGTTTCTATGGCACTGTATTTTCAAAGGAAGAATGGTGCAGCCAGTGTTGCTCTGAGTGGCTGTTATGTGCGGGGTGCAGGTTCTGGGCTAGTCCTCTCTGAACAATCTGGAATTCTGTTTCGGGTGAAAGCCAAGAGAAATTGGCAATCTTGGCTTTTTCAAGCTTGCCTGCTATCAGTAGAACAGAATACTACTTGAAAGGTTGAGCTTGGTTAAGGATGATCTTTGTGAAACCGTAAAATTTTTTTTCTCAATAATATATAGCTAAGCGATAAACAAGGGACATGTCTCAAAATGTAGGAAAATTTAAATTTACTGTCAAATAAAAGCATAATCTATGATAGGTATTAACAAAGCCTAAAAGGAGAGCTACTTTGGTAGGTTAAAAGGAATGCTTGGTTTTGGATGGAAGTGGAATTTCATTCAGTTGAATATGAAGCAAAGTTTAGCGTCTTGCAATTCTAATTATTTTGTTTTTTTTATTTTTGTTGTATACAGGAATTGTGAGAAAGAATGCGTTGTACACCGATGACGTGCTAGGAAACAGAGTTTGAGAGAAAGATAAGATTATTTTCAGATGGACCTTTTCAAATTTAATAGACTTAATGGATTATAAGCTACTTTAAGTGGTAGATTAAATAAATTACAAAGAAAACATGGGCACTTAAAGACTGAAGGGGAATATACCTTTGTAAGTTATGCTGTCTGGCTTAGAAACATTGAATAAGGTTATTAAAATTCTTTGGAAGAAAGTTTAAGAGCAGTTAAAAACACAAATTGCATTCTGAGATATATAAAATACTTTATTTTGGCAGCAATCTAGTAACACCTGCTATACTTAGAGCCGTAGAACATTTTCCATTAAAACTCCCTGTTTTCTCATCACTTTCCTAAAAATGCAACCTTTGACGTTGAATCCTTGATCCTGTCTAAAAGATATTTTTTTTTAGTATCAACAATTTTCTATAGATGCCAACCTTTTCCCCATTTCCCTAAATGCCTACAGCAGGCTAAGACTGCAACAATTTATAGAAGGATTACAATTATTTTCATTGAATACAGCCCTAGCAAAAGAAATGGGAAAATGGCATTAATGAATTAATCTTCCACTCTTCCTCCTCAGAATTCTGCAATGTTTTATCATTCATCATTACGGTGTTTTATCATTGCTGTTATTTTCTGTACCCCTTTTCATATTCAACCTTCTTAAAATGTGGTTACTAAAAATGGACAAGGTACTACAGAAGATGTTTTAGCAGCACTAAGAATAAGTAACAACCTCTTTAATGAATGTGCTAAGAATACATCGAATTAAGGTTTTTTTCAAGTGGCATCACAGTATAAGCCAACATGGGTCTTTTGATCTCCTATGGCCTTCAGATCCTTTTCTGAGATAGTGCTGAAGAATGATTTCTTTTCAGTTTTTGTGTATGCATTTGACTTTCCAACCATAGTATCTTGCCTTTGTCTTATTTTGTATATTTTTTACATTTCTACACTTAGCTGAGATTTTCTGAATTCTAATATTGTCCAGTAAACTGCCTCTCTTCTTTTTTTCCCATCTTTTAAATTGTTAATGAAAGTAATGATTAGACTCAGCTATTTGGCCATGCAGACCTCAACATGGCCTCTCTTGGACCATTATTTTGACAGGTTCCTTCTCTGTTCTTTGAAATCAAATCTGGTATCCTAGAAGACAGTAATTAATAACACTGGGATAGTGCTGGTTAGTTGTTTACAAATTCCAGGGTAAACTTTATTTGACCTTGCAGACTGATTATACCTAGAGGAAACACTGTTTTTCTTTTTTTTTCCTTTCTTCTTTTCCTACTGTTCCTTCATGTAGAGTGCACTCATGTAAAGGTCACATTAGACATTAAATATATAACATACTTTAGGCATATATATTTAATCTCATGTTTATTAATAGACATTCAGTGGGAGTCAAAGTATCGTATTTAAACACTTTTTCAATAAAGTATCTTGTGAGATATAAATGCATCTAAATTTTCTTCATAATCTTTCAACATCGTGTTTCTACAATCTTTTCTCCCTACCATTTTTGTTCTTTGTCACTTGCAATCCCTTTTGCTTCTTAATCATTCTTGTTTTATAAACATTTTCTGTGAACCGTTCCCTAATAATTACTCTGGCTCTGGGTTTTATTTCCTGTAATTGTGACTACTCCATTTTGATTTTTAGATTCTGTTGATATAACTACAATGATTTTTTTACCACGCTTCTTATATTTCTTGTATATGAAAACAATTTCCTCTTAGCTAATTTTTAATACAGTTTTTTTCAATAAGATTCAGTGCTTTAAAGCCCAGTTTCCATGAGACCCTACCTATTGATTAACTATATTTGCTCAAGTTAATTTTCTTATTCTATTGCTTTCACTTTTTTCTTTTTTTGAGTTATGAACTTTATTATTTACTTTCATCCAAATTGCCTTCTGTCTTTAAATCCTCATCCAGATCCAGTGTATTAGCTAGAACTGAATTTAAAGTAGCTGTTCATAAACCCTGAAAAAACATTGCATATATTCTTCCATTGCCTGTGTGAAGACTCATATACTGCAAGTGTGATGAAGTTTGGTGTATCCTGAGCTCCTCAGCACAAGAGAGACTGAGACATACTGGAGAGAGGTCATCAAAGGGCCACAAAGGGTGACTAAGCATGGGAACATGTTGCCCAGGGTGGCTCTGGGGTCTCCATCCATGGAGATATTCAAAAGCTGTCTGGACGCAGTCCTGGGCAACTAGCTCTTATGTGACCTTGCTCTAGCAGGGTGGTTGGACCAGATGACCTCCAGAAATCCTTTCTAATCTCAATAAATTTCATTTCAAAAAAATCTATCTTAAAAGTAGAATTTGAACACTGGATCATACATCTTGGGATCATCTTGGGATCATATTTAAGCAAAGAGGATAAAACAAAGTACTGACCAGGTTTTCATTTACTGAGGATTGTCAGCACTGCACAGTACATGGTCTCACATTTCTTAAGGAAAAATTAGAATGTGATAATGAAACTAAGGACTGTACTATAATGCATGCGTACCAAAAGGTTAACCAAAGGTTTTACAGAGAGAAAATTCCAGCATTTCCTTTTTCTCAGTAATTGGCACTACTACATCAAATTTTTTTTAACCTATATTTAATATGTTGCAGAATTTGTATTGAAAGAAGAGGTTAACAAGGGGACATCAAAGCCATTTGGACAGCAGAAAAGGAAATAAAAGGACAACAAAGATAAGGCATGGAAGATTCAGCATGTAAAGCCTTTGGGAGTAATTTCTTTGCATGAGGGCCCATTAATGCATGTAGTAAATTTCCAAGGTCAACAAAAGAAGTTGGTACAAACAGTTTCATAAAAGAGCTGGGCAAGAACTTCCACGGAGACAATGCTGTCATTTTTACTAGGAATGGTAAAGGACAAATCAGGATATTTTCCCCCATTAAATAGTCCTGCTCACGCCACATTCTTCTTTTTTTAACTTGCTGCTCTATAAATGGGTCTTTTCCAACAGTAATAAAAATCAATACAAAGCCCATTTAAAATGCAGAATATAGAAGACTAATGAATTCTTAGCTGTAGTATTTTATAGAGCAAAGTGAGCTGTTCTATATAGAGGCACAGCAATATTGTGTGAGGCCAGGTTGCTGTTCATATCTCTGTTAAATGGATGGAGACAAATTCCATCTCTCTCTTTTCTCTTATTACAGTGGGACAGAAGGTGTTTGTATGTATGGGTTCACTGCCACTGCAAAGATACAGGCCTCTAAAGGTAGGTGATTTTCTTCCTTTTGTGATTATTTTTTATTCGGGATATTATTATTGATTATTGTTATTACAGTGTTATGTTGGAGCTAAGCTGCTGTTGCAATTGGAGCACTGTTGGGTACAGGATTTTCCCTACTGGAGAAACGAAGATTTTTGTTGTGAAGTTGTCCCTTTTGGGACAGAGAATAAACTCCTAGACCGTACTACTGCAGAGTTCAGTGTCAGAGATTTTGTCATTTTTAAACATAATTTTCCTCCAAGCACAAGTGGTATTGTTCAAAAGTCTGTTCTGGACTGAGCTTTAAAATATCTCAGGCATGGAGAAAAATGTTGGAGGAGAAATTATTTAAACCAGAAAGGACTTAATTATATGCAATGGAGGGGGACATGAGCCACATTCAAAGCGAGTATATTCTTCCCTGGATGTGTAGGTGTAACTCCCTCGTGTATATTAAAAATGATCACTTACAAAATGATTTTAGATATATTAATGGACTTACCGCCAATCTATTTCTGCTTGTCAGATGTGTCACCTCACATCCTTAGAGTACAAGAATGGCAACACTCTCTTTGCTTTTGACAAGTGAACTAAAATGGAAATCAAGGTATTTCTATACAGGCTTTGCAAAGGAATTTACCATTTTAACTGCAACAGGGATAGGAACTTTCTGATATTCAGAAAGGTCCCTGCCAAGCAGAAGACTATTCGTAATCGGAGATAAACACACAAAGTTTCTAATAAGGTCAAAGTCACTAAGTTATGCTATAATTGATGTTGATTTTATTTTTTTGTGATGAAAATCTTTTGTTTATTTTTCTCCAAAGATTATAATGAAAAAATACAATTGTGTACAATCTTATATACAGCAAAAATTCTTTACTCTGATTGCCATTCTGTCCTGTTCTCATTTGTCTCATTAAAATACTGTAATTCATTTTCCTGAAAGCCTGCTTTATTCCTTTTTCTACTTTTCTTGCTATTAAAACTTGTAGAAAGATGTGGTTGTAATCTGGAGCTGTACCTAGCACTGTAACAGGTGTTGCATTAGCCAGTGAAAGATTTCTTCTTGCCTGACTCAAAGTAGTAGCCAAAGCACCCAATGAAGTGCCTGGCAGCTAAATAGGATTTCCTCATTTAATGACCGTAATGCTGTTGCCTAGCATCTCACTGAGCTACTGTTTTTTAAACTTTTATGCTGCTATTGTACTTATGTAGATGTTTTGATTAGTGTATCATTCAGTTGCTGATATTAGTCTTTGCTTACGGACGCTTGTGTTCACTCAGTATGTATATAAATGATGTGAGATATTATTCCTTTGAAACAGATGTATAACTCTCATGCCACTAATGCATTTCATCGCAGTTGAGTAGTACAGACTTTTATACTTTGTCAGCAAAAGATTTATAATCTGTGAAGAAAGTTGTGCATGGAACAGTACTTCAGAATGTGTTGAAAATGTGTATGTATGCTTCATGATTCTGCTTCAAATCAGATTTTCATATTAATATCTATTTTTATGATATTGTTTAACATTAATTAGAGTAACTGTGCATAATCAGAAAGGTAATAGGTAAGGCATACCATTGCTTTAGATTATTTACATGTACATAGTATGAGATAGCCTGTGTGCAAGAAAACACAGATTTGAGCAAATCTATGCAAAGGAATTTTTGTTCGTTTACTGTTTCAAATGATGGCCAGTGGCCTAAGCTTTACTAGACTGATGCCTGGCATGAACTCATATAACTATACTGTAATACAGTCAATAACTGAACTTTGATCGCCAGTGCTGTGGGCAACTGCTATGATAACAAGATTTTCCTGGTTCAGAAGAGTGAGAAGACTATGCATAGTAAAGAAGAAAAGATAATCCCCTCCCCTGCCTACGAGGCAAAATGGTGGCAAATCACATCAGTGCATGGAATGCAATGTTAATATAATCACTTACTATTTTGTGAACTTTCAAAATGAATAAATATTGCTAATTTTGAAAATAGTACACCACAACGGGGATGCATGCAGAACGTGCCTGAAGAGATTTAAGGTTACAACCAAGAAGTCTGAAGAGCTTGCAACTATAAGAGTCCAGCAAAAGAAAAGTCACAACAAATGTAGTTTTTATAATCAAGAACAACATCCCTCTTTCTGAGAAAAAAGATCCACAGCAGCAGAACTATAGGTAAATTCTGCAAAGTTTCAGTCTACACACAAGGCCCAATGCCCAGCCGATATTAAGCACACACCCATTCTTTCCATGGGTTCAATAACTTCAATTAGGCTGTCTTAATGTGACTCAGGATGTCAACTTAATATTTCTTATATCTGGAACCTTCCTGACCCAGAAAATTCAAATAATTACTCTAGTGAAATTGTTGCACTTTATATAAAAAAAACCACCTAGCATTCCATAATTTATATGAAGCACACACTCAGTTACCATATATATAGTATATACTTACTGAGATGGATATAAAAGCTGCACTCATCATGAGCTTTGCTCAGATAAAGAGTCAGAAGTTCATTGATTATTTTTTTTAGGAAATTTGTGCAGTATTTCTATCAATAACTTCGTTGGTTTGGTCGTGAAGAATACATACGTTTTTAAGATATTGCCTCTTTAAAAACAATGTGCTTAACAAATGTGAATAATTTGTATTTTTAGCAATTACATATTTTACAAATGAGGGCACATGCTTCTGCAAGAAGGTACTTGTCAATCTATAGATGGTCTAGTTTTTCTGCTGCTAAACTATACAGAAAGTAACCACCAGAGACCAACCATTTGAGTCCAAAGACTATGCTTATTCATAGTGATTTCTAATAAAAACTGATAAGATTAATGCCTATAGTGCGCTACCCAAAAAAGACCTGTTTGGTGGAGGAAACAAAGTAAATAAACCGTTTGCTGGTTTTGTTAAGTACTGGTCCGGCTACTCCACCTTTTAAGTATGTCATTAATTCAGAGTACATGCAGCAACTTGAACTGCCAACTTGGCATACATTAGTGAAAGGCATACTAGCTAATTCTCACAAAAACTGCAATTTTCTTTCATAATCATTAACATTCATACACATCCAAAATTTTTATTTATTTAATTAACTTTTCTCACACAGTCTAATTTTTTGGAAATGAATTTATGGAATTGAAATCAATCACACATTCTTTTTTCAAATACCATAGTTATAGCTTAGGGAAGAAACAACTGATGGCACACACTGGTGTTTCTGTATATTGGTTAGCTAAATGATGCACTACTTTAATTTTTAATGGGATAAGGAATTAAGTGAATAAATAAAAATTTGAAAGGTATCTGTGTTCATGAACCAAGGTTTAATTTCATTCTTTCCTTGTTAAAATTATTTAGAATTTACTATGGTGGCTGATCAGCACCATTCATATTTCATGACAATATACAGATCTAAATAAACATGCCGTAACTTTATGTGTTTCTTAATTATCCCTTGTCATGATTAACACAGCAATACCTGTGATAATAAAGTGTCTGTAGTTAAGCATTATCTTTCTGATGAGCAGCCAGGAGTCAAGACAAATGAGATTAATATGGATGCAGAAGGTCTCAAATACCTTCAGATAGCATGTTCTGGCACTTTCTTAAGTACAGAAAGAAGAATCAGAAAACAAACGTCAGTGGAGGAGCCTTAGGAAAAGGCTGTTCCTTAACTTTCTAGATGGCAATCTGGAGAGCGGTACATCATTTAACACTGCAGTAATTTTTTTTTCCTCCTTATTGAACATAGTCTTCAAGTTTGGATTTGGCCAGTCCCAGAACATAACAACCTTCTGAGCCATGGACTTTTGTTTGGTGGAAGTGTGGAGCCAGAAAATTCATATGCAGCCATAACTCCAAAAGAAATGGCCCTGGATTGACTCTACTTTAAATTCACTGCCTACATGTAGCTACATACTGCCTCCACGCTGCAGCAGCTTTTTTACTGGTGCCTATAGGGGATGTACTGGAGAACCAAATAGCATGCAGGACACAAGCGTCCAGAGATCCACTGACCTTTTCTCATTTAAATGATTTTTTCCTCCTCTAAAAGGGTAAAGTGTGGTCTGTAAGTCACTTTTCAAAGATAAGCATGTGTGAATCTGACAGTATAATTTTGCCCTTAATAAACAGAATTTATAGTGTAAGCTGTTTCAGAAGCCATGATAAACGAGATAATTGGACATTATTCCATATTGTAACACAGACGGCCAAAATTATACCATTTAAGACACTTAAGAGGATCTGTTTGACTTCTTAAAAATATACTTTTACAATAATGAAATTCAAAGTATATACTTTTCTTCAATGACAAAGGTATTTTGAGAAATCCATCAATTATCATTCTAAATGTGTCTTTGTAAGCCAGTTTATATTGACAAGAATACTGAAATATAATTCAAAGCTTAACTTGACTTGTAACGGTATTGAGAATTCTCATGTAAAACAGCATTATTCTTTGCTTACCAACACTTTTATGTCATATGTATAAAAATCAATGTTCAATCATGTAATATTCAATATATTGCATATTTATTATTTTGTCAATATGCAGGGGAAAGGCATAAAAGGAACATAAAATATTAATACAGTCTTTTGCAGATGCCTGTGAAATCTCATGTGTATGTGTAGTGCAATAAAACGTACATTTATAAATAAAAGCACAGAAACCACTGTATTATAAGTCAAGATTAAGAAATACTCCCAGTTTTGCTATACTTCTACTTTCCTGGTATTTTAAAAGCCTGATGATCTAAGAGCACACACATTTACTTATCTTTCAAAGACATAATCACACTGTCATCCATTTCAGTACCACAAAAGATGGATAGCATAACATGGACTTAAAATGGGTTCATTAATTATCAAAAAGATAAGTGTTTCATCAGGTATATACAGCAGATAATATTTATCTTTTCTCATAGAGAAAAAAGATTAAAGTAATTCTTACACACATACTGGAAAAGAAAAAGGCTGTACCACTGAAAGTTTCATAAAGTGACACTAGATAATACACTCTGCCACTAAAGACAACCTTACACAAACACAACCACAGATGCCTTCCATCACATTCAACTTTGGCAGCTAAATACCAGAATGAAACCGTATATTCCAACTTTAACTATTTCATAAACTTCCTTTTTTATCTTAGCAATTACACACACACACAGAGACTGCTTTTCAAAAGTTACTGTTTCTGCTGCAGTATTTGATGACTACTTGATAGCTATAGAGTAAATAATTTCATTAACTGTATAACACAGCGATACATGAAAACAAATACCATGACTGTGACAATCTCTGAAAGGAAATATCAAGTCCATCCAGGTATTACTAGAGAAACTGCTAAGTGAAGTAAAGAAATATTACTATAACCCTGGCAGAAAAGAAACTCTGACAAAATAACACAAAGATTGGGTTATTCTGACATATTTATCATGCATCTGATCCAAAACAAGATCAATAAGAGACAAAAAACCTCTTGAGAAACAACTGATTAATGATGTACTGTCATGAACTGGAGAATGCATATTGCATTTTTAATTCTCTTTTTTTTTTTTTAAAACTCGTATTTCATATTAAACCTTTCCTCTGAAAAATGTTCCCTAAATTGAGACTCTGCAGCTGCAGTTATCAGTAAATGAGAAAATTCAATAAGAGAAATAATTTCTCAGCTGTATTTCCCCAAAGAGTATGCATTATGTTTGTAAAGATGTTCTTTCACAGGCCATATAACCGTTGTTTTTTCCTAGAAATAGGTTTGAGATAAGTAGGTGGTTGATTAGATATTAAAAAAAAAACCAACATCCTTTGTAGTATAGAATTTACATGCAAGTAGCACCCGTTTTGCTAAACATTTTTAGCCTGCTATAGATACTGATTTTCAAAGTTGTACCTGTCACAACCTTCTTTTCAATTAGAAATTTGCAGCAAAAATAGAAATGTTATTCTTAAAAACATCCCAAGCCAAAAACTCAAAGCAACACCTCTCTCCTTCCAATTACAACAACAAATCTTGAGTGAGGAAGAAAAAGCAGTGCTTAGAAATAATACCATATATGGCTTTCAAATTTGGGCTCAATCAAAAATCAGTGAAACCAGTGGGGACTCCCATTAGCTTTACTGAACACTGGATCATATTCTTAATACCAATCACTAAATCAGTTTACTTGCAATATTGTATATAATTGACTACACATTGCAAACCTAAACTGTTACCTAATTTTACTTAAGGTAAAATTGAACCTGAAAAAGACAATTGATTTATATGTAACTTACAAATACATACCCTTTTCGAATATTTGTTATGATCTGTCCCCACATATAAGATTTACAGCTCTGACAGTTGCAGAAATAAATGTAATCAAGAAACACCTTGAAAAATTTATTTGTAATAAACACAAATAACCCCCCCATGTTTTGTAGTTTGGCAAAGAGTCGGTGATTCTAAGTAATGTGCCCTCCTATACATTTAGCAAAATAATGCTTCAGAAGATCAGAACACGGAAAAATATGTTGTTAGCAAGGTATCTAAGGGCATTTCGTTAACTCAGGTGAAAATACAAGCCATTAGAATACTGAAAGGAAAACTATTAAGAAGTTGTATCAGTTTTGTATGTTGCTTTATTTAGCAGCACTTTTTCTGTAGAATTACAGCTTGCTTTTTTCATCATGATTATTGATTCATCCACATGCCTTATGGACATTGATAAAGAGATCTATTGAATCTTAATGGCAAAAATGCTGGTATTGAAAAAATGCTAGTATTGAAACTACCACAGCTCAGTGATTTTTAGTGTTAGGGACTTCTTGAGAATGTTGTCCTGACAATTTGCATTTCCACAGCTTCAAAAGAATGTTTTAATGGTACATAAACTCTTCAGATGTTCTAAAAATGTTAAGGAAAAGAAACACAGTTTAGTTCAGGCCTATTCTTCCCAAACCTGAAGAAATATGTTTATTTCAAGTTAAAATGACAGGGCTGTTCCTACTGAACCTTTACAGAGATATGTAACAATAAAAAAAAAAAAAACAACACATAAAAAGAGCACAAGGTTATTTAAGTCTAAATGCTAATATTAGTCCCATTAAAGGATTAAGTAATTAAACATATGAAGAACTACAAATGCATTGCTGTTTAATTCTCGAGCAACTCAAAGAAATACTCAGCATTTAAAGTCTGTATACATTCCTTGAAATATATGAAGTGCACAGAAATGTAAAAATCCGGTATTGATTAAACCCTGGCCACAAAAATATTAATGAAATTTGAACTGGTGAACAATGTACTGGTCCGATAATGATGTGGAGAATACTTTAACTGATTTTTTAAATTATAATTTGGTATTTCCTAGAGAATTTATTTTAATTATGGATAATTTCATTTTTTTTTTTTGTTTAACTAAGGTCAGATTCAAATTAGACACCAAAACCAAAATGAACCTTTCAGACTGAAACATTATTGTGTTTAAAATGACACATCTTTTTTATACCACATACATACACACTATATTCAAACTATATAACATTTCAATACTGTGAATACTTAATGAATCCGATGATGCTATTTCGGGAAAATGCCAATGACATTCTTACACACCAAATGTATCTCTGCAATCCAAACAGAAAAAACACATAAAAATCAGAAGTGGATTCAGCAAGCATATACTACGAAGAAGTTAGCTCAGGGATTGCAGAGTGAATGACAGCCTATTTTCTGCAGCTAACTCAAGATTAGAATTGGCACCTACCCTTATGCTAATGAACACCTAATTAGAGACACCTCCTATTCAATAAACTGCTCTCTTATCATCAGTTAGATTACCTGACAAGCCCTTTCACTCCAGTTCTGGCCCACCAAGAATCTTCATTCTTTTTCTCGTCTTCTTTTCTGCGAGAGAACTGATCCCGCTTAATCCCTGGAATAATGTAGCTTCTCTTGTGGAAGAGCTGGTTTCCCTCTTCCCCTTTTTACATCAAGCTAATGGAGCCAGTAGGTATTCTATTGATCTTTCTCTATGTGGTTTCCTCAAGGATTTGACAGACTTCCTTACAGGTTAAACATCCAGGCTTTCTGAAGTGGCTATAAAGCTTTGTTTTTGATTTTTCAAACTTTTTTTCTCAAACCCTTGCTCATCCATAATCTTTAAAAGCTCAGTTGATGCCATGCAGAGTACAGGCTTATTTCTTTGCTGAACTAATCTAGACACTGTCTAGTGTTGAGTACAGTTGTCTGATTCAAATCTTCTGTTACAAAGCAGATGACATCTAGCTAGATGTCATGAGAAGAGACTAACAATGACAATTCACTTATCCCTTAGAAAGAATCAATTCTCCCACAATGCATCTGTCAGAGAACTCTCACTCAGTAAAAGCAATTTTTCTAGCTGTCTGACACTGTAATTGCTCTTAAATTTTCAATGAACGTTTTACAAGAACTCCCCTGAACCATGATGAAAAACTTAACTTTTTCTAAAAATGAGAGGCTGACAGGATGAAAGAGGTCTTTCTCTTTAAAGCTTTGCTTGCTTGAGTAGGAATTCTTTCATATCATCAACAAGCTGTTGAATAGAGGATAGATTACTTTCCATTTATTTCATCAATCAGATTAAAGGCTCTCCTTCACAATGCCCTTTAAACAAGAGCTGTTTATGATGTCCTCCCAGGTTCTACTTTAATGTAGTATTAAATCACCCTGAGCAGAGAGGCAGGCAAAGCATATAAATATGATGAATATCTGACAACATTTAAGCATTGCATACATTCAGGTCATTTCCCTATTTCTTGTCACTCTGCAAAAAATGTGAAATCCCTCCATCCTCCCAAGCAGTTTTTAATGATAATGTGTCATTTTGATTTGCACATCCTCAAAAAGAAAAAAACAAAAAAAAAGTTGATACATCTATCTATCTGTCTATATAAATATATATAGATATGTAACAGTTCTATATCTAAGCTCTTCTGACAGAATTATGCATGACACCAGCACATGGAACTGCATGTCCACACACTTCTTTAATTAAGATTTAGTCTGAAAGATGGATTCACTTGTAGGTGCAGCTCTGTCCTATTTTTAGTATACATAAATATTACACAGGAAAAAAAATGAACTGCTTGTTTCATTTTGTACACAGTGGAACAGTTTTATTAGTATGAGAAATATGTACAAGCTGCAGCCGATTGTTCAAGAAAAATCAATATGACTTTTGGTGTTATTATTGACTACCACATTAAAGGCACCATTTCTTATTATCTGGATAATTCCTCAATTCAATAATACTAAGCATACTAAAACATATCATTTTCCCTCGTTCACTGTGGAATTATGATACACAAGAATGAATTCTGAAATCTTTACATATCATGATACTTTTTAATGTACTATTTAGACATTCTAAATGCCAGTTATTTGCATTAGAAAGGGGGAATTCTAATACAATCAATAAACATAAACTGATAAATAAACTCCATACAATCAACACAGAAATAATGAGATCATACTGAGACTAAATTTACATGTTTTTGACAATTTTGGGTTATATTTTGGGTTGCCTTTTTTTTGCGATACCAACCCCATAACAATTCTAAAAGCAGATACATCAGCTATTATTAATATACATACAATATGCAATAATAAAATATGCATACATTAATACACATAGAATTATGGAATGGTTTGGATTGGAAGGGACTTTTTAAGGTCACCTAGTCCAACCCCCTTGCCATGGGTGGGGACATATTTTTATTTATAAAATAATGTACAAACCCAAAACTTAAATAAATATTATCGATTTATTATGTTGAGAAGAATTGTTGTACTTTTTCCTTCCAAAATACTTCCTTGTAAAATGTTGAGTATGCAGGGTGAGAGGAACTATTAGTGTGTTTGCTAAGGTGGTAATACAGAGAGGCCTTCTGACTATGTATCTTATATACATTATGGGGTTGGAGACGTTAGCAGGAAATGCCCCTACAAAGCAGAGTTCGTTTGCTTTGATGGAAACTATAAATTTCTTAACAAAAGGGGATTATACTTCCCTTTATCATCCCCTTTATGGTATGCTACAATTAAAATAAGAGTGTACAAACTTATTCCAATCTCCAAAACCATACTTTTATAACGTTTTTAACAAAACCTGCCTTTAATATTTGGACTTCTTTCACAAACACAGATTTCTCTCTCTCATAGGCACTGATGCTTTCCTTTCACCTTTAGCTCATGTTCCCAAGTACATTACACGCACAAACTCCTCCTGAACTTATCAGCAAAAACATTTCCATATTCCTCCTTTCTCCCCTGATTACACTCTCCCTGTGACTGTTCGTTACATTAGTGTTTTCTCTGCTTTTTCTCTTTTCACAGTAAAATTGCAAGAGCTGGCAGGTTTGTTGTGGTCCCATTGAAGTCTATGGGAAATCTATTTGTCTATATAAGGACTCTTAAATTGCTGGAGGAAATCTATAGGTTGATTCAGCATCAGCTTTGCAGAGCTACTTCCACACAGTATAAAAATTCATCTGTTTATACAGATGCCTAATTAACCAGTAATATTTATCTTTTTTTTGCTAAAAAAGTGTAAAAAAAATATCAAAAATCTGTGGTCTGACTTTTTGGACAGTCCTGTATTCTGAATCATCCTTAATAGCCATAATATGTTGATCTCATATAGCAGCAGTATCTTCTGAATGGAACTATTGAGAAAAAAAAAAATTTAAAGTTTTAGCAGTTTTGAACTATCAAATGCATTGTGCATAAAAATTTGCTCATTTTGACAAAATATCATCAGGAAGTATTTCTTAGAATAAAGAATTTTTTTTTTTCAAACTGAAGAAATTATTTCTTATCGCAACCATAGTGACAAAGAAGAACAAGGGATGCCAGGTGGAATTTCAATTTGTCTAGTGGCTATTTGTCTAACTTGAGAAAAGAGAAATGATCAAGTAGAAACTCAGATCATAGTTTTGTAGAAGCCCTTGGTACAGGATAACTCATCATTGTAGGTGGATCTCTTTCTTCTAATCTTAAGGAAAAAAAAAGGAATTAGTTCTTGCATCTTTATGAATTTTGCAGGATAAGGAGAGTATTTTCTTCCTAGATCAGTTGACAAAAATCCCTGAGGAGCTACCCAGAAATGCCTCCATTTTAAAAAAGATTGGGTCCTGCTTCCCTTATAACACAATTTAGACAGCTGTTAGGAAAACCAGAAATTAAATATTTTTTGAGAAAATGTACAAGCTGCATTCTGATAAAAAAATTTGCATTAATTTCATACCAGGTTTATTCTAATATCTTCAGGTATGCTTAAAAACACAATACATTTTCTTGTTTTAAAATTTAGATGGGAGACATTTCCCTTGTTTCCTAAAGAGACAGTTGTAATATCCATTTTGTTATCTACTCTAATTAATTTGGAGAAAATAGGCAATATGGACAATCCTTTTCTGGGTGTCAATGGTATTTCCAACATGTACCACAGAAAGGGAAAATCCTGGGCATAAATCACCTTTTCTGCCCAGAAGCCTGTTCTCCTTCATAAAAGAAAAGCAAACCCAATAATTCTATCAGTGCGAGTCAACTTTCTAAAGACTTGTCTACAAGAAGTGCTACGGTTCTGCAAACATTTTCACTCTCTGCTTATTTTAGAAAAAGCAAGTGTATTTATTTTCACTGTGGCACTCCCAGCTAATAAACCTGCTTCTGCTCTCCCTGAAATCAGCAGGGTGATTTCAATAGGAGCAAAGTTCAAGGAAGGGTCTACGGAGGAACCCATCTTTAAGAACACAAGAACACCAAGGCTGTCCATTATCTTTGGTGGAAAAATTCACAGACTTTAGATTAGACACTTATTGAACTAGGCCCTGAAAGTTATATATTTTATATATAAGACATACTAAGTAATTTCACAGTATGAACATGCAAGTAGGAGGAGATGATGACTGTTATTACTGATATTCGTTCAAAATATTTCAGATCCAGACATTTTACAGATAAGAAAATTATGATCAAATGAAACAATTTGTAATTTAGAAAATGTTTTTATGCTGGATTCTGTGTCATTTTCCTTCTAATAAGAATACTTGCAATAAACTTGAACCACAGAAGAAGTCAATTTAAAAATTCAGCAAGAAAAAAACTGCTTGCTTAAAGGATATGAAGGAGTGACAGGGAATATGTGATCAAAGCACTGAAGCTATTTATACACTGATTTTGAGAGGGATGCCGTTGGTGTGGGACTTTCTGCCCTCGAAATCTCAAAGAACAGAAAATAACCCAAAGGGCGAACAATGAAGATGCTTCATGGAGACTTAAACCATGTGGAAATGGTGAGCTATTAATCCAAGCAAGATTTCCTTAAACTGGAAAAGTGCAATAAACATCTGACCTTTCAAATAGTTGTCTGAACTCCAAACTTCTGGGGATTCCCTCATCGTTTGAGTTTTATAACTTTATTATTAACACTTTGCTGAAACAGAAACATTGGCCGGCTCATCTTGCTGAGAAGGAAAACTATAGCAAGCAATTATGATACCTCAGTCGTTAAAATACAAGGCTATACTTCACCAGAGTTAATTGATTTTACATCTGGCACATCAACTGATTTCATAAAAGCTGAATAGTGCCTTTGTCTTCACCTTAATACTATGGCATACACAGAAAATTATTTCTTTAGATCATCCATTAAATCAATCAAAATGAAATGGAAACAGACAGTTATTTGAGCTATTGGAACTCTATATTAGCAAACTGCTTTAAAGACACTAACAACAAAAGCCTACCTGGGAGGCAGATGCTAGGGAAAAAGTCAGGAAGAGAAAATTTTGTGAATAAAGAAAAGATACATGCTATTTTTCAATCATATCTGTATAGTCACTGTAAGATTGAGGAAATGGAACTGCTTATGGAATATTCTAATTCATTTTTAGGATTATAATTGTTTTCCCAACAATTCTACGACGATGCACTGAGATGCAGAAAAAATTTCCGCTCACATCATATACTTTGCATCTCATTAGATGAACTTATAAACAATTTTTCTCTACAATTCCTTTCATTGTATTTATTTCTCTTGCCAGATAATAGAAAAGAGGAATAAAAATAACCATCACTAAGGAGAAAATATCAGATAAGAACAAAAAACTTTGCAGCATTGTACATGTAGAAGCTATTCGTAGCTCTTTGGTGACATGTGCTGTCTTGGAAGGATTCTTTTCTTTTATCCATACCCTTTAATTGGACAAAATGTAAAACACTGTGGTTATACAAATTATATTTCAAATTTTCTTATGATTTTCAATTTGCATAAATCAAAATTTTTTATAACTTTGAGTTGGATTCTTTGAAACCATTTTGATTCTGATAATGAACTCCTTTATATTAAATTCCACTGAATTTTTATATATTTTTTTCTATATTTCCAATACATTACTTTTTGATGTATTTTTCTGTGCTTTCTGTTATTGCATATTTTTCCTAGCATGTCAGTTGTAATTGTGAACCTGCAAAGGATGCTTAAGCTGGTCCTAAAATAGGTGTTTAAGGCAGACGGAATGAATCCACTGACTTTTGAGTGAGCTTGTTGATTTGATAAGACTGGATTGCTTTAGAAAGCTTATATTATGAGTTAAGAAGTCTATCCAAAGTGGACACTGAAAGTTACATTAAAACATTGCAAATATTATTTTGGTATATTATGAAATGTTACTAGAACTCAGGCAAAACATGTCATTGAAGTAATGCCAAAAGTATAAAAAATGAAAGGAATTACACTAAAGACGAATGTTCAGGATTTTGACAGTAAGGCTTAGGAACAAAAATTGTGTAGGTAAATTACTCTGCCAAATCCCCACATCTTTCGCAGCCTTTTAAAGGACTCAGGCATCCACATTTTTTTTCAGATCAGTTGGCTATTTTCTACTTGCCCATCTTTCCAGGTTAGACAGACACCAAATTCAGAGCCAAAAAAAAGTGATCATGAAAAACTTGTCACTTGGAGAGGCTCTGGGAGAAGATAATTGTGAGTGGTTTCACCAGCTGCTTGTGTTGGCCTTCACTCCTTTACCACTGCTCCTTTGCTACCTTTTATAAATACAGGACTGGCACAAGCAAGAATTTAAAATATTAGCACACCAGCAAGTTTACATTGGGATCAGACCATGGCAACAACATGCATGTTTTAAAAATGTTTAGTAGGAACTATCTGAAGAAATAGAAGTGTTCCTTTTAAATTTAGAATAGCATAGGTGTTTGGGGTTTTATTGATGGTAAGATCATCACAGAAATAACCACTTTGATATTAAAGTTTCTTGTAGGCACTGTTACTGAAGTAGTTGATACCCAGCTACTAGAACTGAAGAAAGGACTATAAAGATCATCCAGACAGGGTATTTAGTAGTTAAAAAGTGATGTGGAGGGAAAAGTAAACAAGCAAGCAAGTGAAGTTTTGAGGATGGAATAACTGATAAATCAAAAGGTAAGATCAATTTCAAGCAAGTGGAAGGCACATTACTCTGCAAGCTATTATTTAAATGTGGGAATAAAATATTCTTACAATTGTTTATATTCTTAAATGTTTTAAAAGAGAGGAGAGAGATTCCAGCTAAAATAATCCAACTGACAGACCAAGAATATACTACACTTACTTTCAAGAGTAGGTGTGTACTCAAAAATTTTCCCTGAGAAGGCCAAAGGAAAGTATGCTTGATTTTTTAAGATATGAACAAGGGCCTAGTCAGAAGGCATGATTGCAGGGAAAGCAAAACAAAGTACACCTTAAAAATGTGAAAAAATAAATAGCAAGATTTAAAGGACTGGGTGAGAAGCTGAAGGTGTGTTTGCATCTAGGGTCTTGAGTGTTGGAGAGAGTAAGAGAAGAAAGAATGCTAGTAAAGATGGGGAATTTGAGAGCGTCAGGGAAGACAGTTAATGGGAAGTGGATGCTGACAGAGAAAATCTTCCAATCTGATACATTTATGTTACAGGTTCAGGATTAAATCAAATCCACAGGACTGAATTCTCCCTAGTTCAGAGTCACAGAATAAGACTTAATTGTTCACTACACTATGTTTTGTGCCTCATGCTGTATAATACAGGATCAAACAGGCATTTTATATAGCAGATTTCCCACATTGAAGGGATAGGAAACGTTACCAGTTTCCTTGAATGCTCTGACCTTTTCCTTTCATACATTATGAATGGTGGCTTTTGGCTTTTATAATAACAAGTTTATTATTGCTTGCAAGGAAATGCTTTGCAACATGTGGTGGTGGTAGGAGAGACAGATGTCTATTCTGTGGACTCTGGTGACCAAAACTGTTATCAAGAAGTTGCCCACTACTACAGGAGGTGGATGTGTTCCTATATGAAAGAAAACCATACTCAATATAAGCCAGCAGTGGGAGACCTCATGGTGTGGAAAATGAGGAATCTAAAAGGAAGGGAAAAGGCAGATATAGTGGTATCATTCACTGACGCATCAGTCATCATCACATATCATGAGAGTGGAACACAGGGTGGAAGATTCTGAAGAAACATCTGTGGGAGAAAGAGTTCCTGAACAAGAGTACAAGGGAGATTTTTATGAGGTGAGATGCATAAGGAGGACTTGGAAACTAAAAATGAATTAAAAAAAAGTCTTATAAAAGGACTATGAAGAATGCCCATGGAGAAATTAAGAAGAGAGAAGATGGAATGGGAGCCCTAAGTGTGAGACATCCGAATTAGGGTATTTAATTTAAATGTGGATTACTAGAAGATTAAAAGTTAGAAACTTCGTTAGCCTAGAAGTCATGAGAAAGGACTATAAATCAAAAGGTAGAAACTGGGCAAGAGGAGAGATGGAGTAGATAATGATTTGTTTGTCATCAATACTGAGTTTGAATGTATTTCATAGTACTGTCTCACTAACAAAATGTCTAGCACATACCTTGCAGAAACAAGTTTTATGTGTAATAAGAAAGTAATAGCTGCATTTTCAAGCAGCATACAGCTGCTGTTGTCTAGTGGCCATAGATAGTAAAGGTGTCTTTGAGCATATCATTCAACGTTGCCCATTCTAGACTTTTGGAGTGGTATAAACTCTGAGACAAAAGGAAATACTAGGCATTTGAGTAAGGAAGATACGGAAATTGTTCTCCAGCTTTTTATTTGAGTGACCACTGAGTAAAAGTCTTGGTATTTTGGAAAGACCATGAAGGTACTTTGGGTCTTTAGTCCATTGCATGAGTGTCCCATATCACCATTTAAATCTCTTTCTAGTTAAAAGTATAGGTGTGAATGTACTGAGATAAAAAATGGGACCAGGCTGTGGAAGAGAAAAAAGAAGCCCCCAGTATTCAGAAATATGTAAAAAAGATGTTTCATTTAAACTTCAGAAGAGAGACATCTCAGTGTTATTATATGAATTATTTTATTGCTTTTTGAATGTCAATCTGTGTGCCAATCTTGTAATTTAACTATGTAACAACCAATTAAATTCTACCTTTGAGATCTTGGCTTTTTTCAAAGGTACTTCATACTTAGGACACCAGATATACCTTCAAGGATTTGAGGACGTGATTTTGTAAAGTCAGCAGAAGTCACTCACATGATACAGCAAGGACAAGCAGAGGTGAATGTAAGTGGAATAATCATTCACAGTGTTGAAAAAAAGATCAGAAAAGGATCATAAAAGCCAGCACTATACCCCAGGGCAGGTGAGGGGAATCAACAATTTAAAAAATGTGGTATTCTGAAAACTACTCATCCCCATCCTCAAAAGGTAGGCATGATTCTTTTTATTTGCAAGTGTACCCTATATACTTTTCCTTTCTTTTTCTCTTTTTCTTTTTTTTTTTCCTCTTTTCTTTTTTCTTTTGTTTTGAAAGTTACAGTTTCTATTATAACACATTTTTGTCGATCACTTGACTGGGCACCTGAACAAATTTTTGCTGTCTCTTTCTCGATTACCTGCATTGAGTATTATGTAGGTACCACTTTGCATCACAGCAACTAAGTAATGACAAAAGACAAGTTCTCAGTTTACATCTCCATCCACAGGCTCTCTCCCCTCCTATTGGCCTTAGCTATCATCCAACTAAAGAACAAATGGATTTTGACAGCTGACACAATAGGAAGTTATTCTTTCTTTAAAAAATAAAAGTTTTGCATTGGATCAGTCAGCAGAATCAACTCACCTAATATCCACACAGATACCAGACCTGAGAGAAGGAAAACAGCAGGAGGGTGCAGCCAAAACCAAGGGAAAAGGGAGTATCCCACTGTGGAAACAGCTTGTTCGATTAGTGTTAAAAATGTATCTTGGAGCACAAGCTGGTTTAAAAGAAAGTCTGTTCTAGGAAAAAAAAAAAGGTAGAAAAGTCATACAGAACAAACTCTACAAACAGGTAGTTTGATAGTGCGCTTTAAGTTAAAACTTTTGGCATAACTGTAGAATTTTTCTCATTTTAGTGGTACATTTCAGACTAGATATTAGGAAGAAATTTTTTACGATGAGGATGATGAAGCACTGTAACAGGTTTCCCAGCGTGATGGTAGATGCCCCATCCCTGGAAACATTCAAGGTCGGGTTGGACAGGGCTCTGAGCAACCTGATCTGGTTGAAGATGTCCCTGCTCTTTGCAGAGGGGTTGGACTAGATGACCTTTAAAGGTCCCTTCCAAGCCAAACTATTCTGTGATTCTATGATTTAGGCATTTCTAGATAGAAACAGAGCTATGAGAATTTATGCTAAAATAACTTCCCCATATACCTGCAGGTAGATACATATATTTTGGTTTAATATAGTTCAATTACCAGTCTCATTTATTACCCACCAAGATGTGAAACCACAAGGTAGGTTAAAGTATCATCAAGGGTATCTTCATCACTTCAATATCATTGCCTTAAAAAGCAGTGACCAGGAGAAGTAGATGACCTCATTTCAGAATTATTACAGTACAGAGAACTCAGTTTGAACATTATAATTCATTTTCCTACAGAATATTTCAAATTTATGATCAGTTTCCTGACATATAATAGCTAATCGTTAAGGATAGCCACTTTAACATAATATGAATACGCATTTCTCCATAGGTAATACAACAGTTCCTGCATTAGCATTATTGACTAAGGTGCATTTAACTTCTTCACTAATACTTAATGGAAGGTTAATGTATAAGTCAGAAGATTAAATGGCTTTTACTTAAAACAAGTATATTGATTAAAATAACTTAGTGTGGTTTTTAAAGATGATGATATAAAAGTAGTCACACTTTTAAATATTTTATTAAATATTATGAGCAAAATGTGGGCTAAACTGACCAAAATTACTGGAAGTTATTGTACTAATTGTACTTTGAGCTAATTATTGCTCATAGTTAACAAATGAATGTTTTATACTGAAAGGTAACAAATCATTCCTGCCAAATTCAGCACTTGAAATTAGCTCCATTCCATCAGTCTAGAAATTGCCCTGCGACTGTGAGCAAAGTCATACGCCACCTTTTCTTTTTTGTGCATGGCAGTACTGAAGAACACGGTAACCTTCCAAATACAGATCACCTTTTCATTGCCAATAAAATGTACTTCTATTTCCTTTTCGTGTGCTAATATTGTTATTCAAAAGTATGTGTTAAATTTTATACACTTGGTATCTCAAATTCTAACCTGTAGCCACAAAGCTGGGGCTAGGCAAATTGTCTTGTAAAGGTTTTTGATTTAAATTCAGGATTCTGCATGTGCACAACAGTTAGGATCTGATCTCACAGATGAATGAAATAAGATGCTTGGGGCCATTTGCCTGTTCATTCACTTTAGTTTCAGCTCAGTAAAAAGCTTGTGCTGAGAATTTTTTATGTAATGCTACACAGGTCTTCTCCTGGGGGCTCTTGCTCCCTACTCTCCTGAGTCTTTTCACTATTGTGGACCTCTTTTCATCAAAGGAAAAGGAGTAGTTTGGGATGAAAATACTACAACAATTCTAAAAGACGCAGGTAGGCAAACACATTGGGTAGTAATGGCAGTGTATTAAGTTACCTGATGTCATTGGTGATTATTGTGTGTTGCTGAGGTACAAATCTTAGGCCGAAAACAGACGAGCCTGCTAAAGAATAGTTTGATTATACTGGCTTTGGTGAACCGGAACAGCTCTAATCTTAGGTGGATGCTGAGGACGGAGTGGTGGTGTTTAACGGCTACTGCAGTTCTGTTCTTTTGCAGAGAGGCACTGCACCTGCAAGCCATCTCCGTTTACATCTTTCAGAAACACAGCTGATCTGTCATGGCTCTTGCTTGAGCTAGATTTTCACACTGACCTAGATAACAGTAATAAGGGCACATGATGTAACAAAAACCACCAATCATAGTTGAGTTCTTCAAACATCCCTTTGCTTATTGAGAAAAGAACAGATTGGCTGCAATGTTTCATAGCTCTAGTAGGAGATATTTTCTTTTTCTCTTCCTTTTAAAATTTCACATGTGCTTCTTTACACGCGGTACATATTTACTAACACTCAAGAACATGGAATAATTTCTGTAGCAGAAAATAGCAAGATGAGACATTGAGATATCTTCATGCTAGAAAAGGAATGACCACAGAGAGATAAGGCAGTCTAAAAAATTATGAGTGACACTGTGAAGACAGTAAGAATGAGGCTGCTCACCGTATGTCCCCAGACACGAACTAGCAGGTATCGAATACAGGTATCAAATGCAACTATGACAGTGTGTGTTCAAAGAAAGGAAAAGTTCCTTCTTGCAACATAGTTCAGCTGTAAAATAGGTTGCACCAGAAGGCTGTACATGCTGTGAGTGTCCATGGAGTGAAAAACTTACTCAAGAAATCCAAAGAAGTAAAATCCATTATGGGTTATTAAATTCAAAACTCTGCTCCTGGATGAGAAAGTCCCAAGCAGGAATCTGAAAGAGCATTCTGGAGAAACACTGTTCTATTTGATAAAGTCAGTCCAGAACTCCTATGACTGAGAAGTTATAAACAGACGACTGAAAGGAGACAGTTAGTACCAATTAGTGTAATATCTCTGCCTAGTCATAGAACACATGAGAAAAATCTGGAAAAAATAATCGTCTCAAAGTTGGCCTTGTCCTTTCTCTTTCTCTTCCTCTTCCTCTTCCAGACTCCAGTGCATTTTCTCTCTTTCTGTTATATCGCAAGAAAAAAATCTTCATTGACTGTCTGCTTATTCCAGCATCACAGTCCTTTCACTCTGACATTATTTCAGCCCTGAGCTGGACACCTGCAGCTTTGTGCCAGTCATTTTCAATTCCTGTTTTAAAGTCTCTGTGGGCTTGAACAGGTAGCATGCTCGTTACAGCAATGGTGTCAAGACTTTCTGGGTTTCATTGTTATTACACTCTTTATCCATTAAACCTTGAACCAGAAGAGGGTGATGCTACTTCATCTGAAAACATGTCTAAAGAAAGTTGCTATAAAAAGGGCTGAAAGTACAAAGAGTATCTGATTGAGTAATTGTGAACTGATTCAGTTTAAATTAAATTGTAGTAGGTTTCTAAAAAGAGGTTAGGTTTCAAAGGGGCAAACCTTAAGAAATTGAAGGAACTCATTAGTAAAATCATTGGCTACACTGAGCTCTGAGATATGAATGCGGAGGGGTAAGTATTTTAAAGAAATCTATCAAGTCAGTGGTAGTGCCATAAGATTACAGGATAGGAAATGTAAGACTTGGCCTAAAGGAGCAGGGGGGAAGTGAAGTGTGAGAGGAGATTAGTCTGATCTCAATAGTATGCTAGGCTTTAACCTTTAAAGAGTTGAATGAAAAGATATTGAGATAAAATAGAAAACGCAAGACAGGTTTGCTAAAGGCAGATCATGCCGGACTAATTAGATATCCTTTTTTTTTGATAATGATTTTTTTCAATAATGATTTTTTTCTACACAAGGGAAATATAAACTAGATTTACTAAAGTATTTGATATGGTTCCACATCGGAAATTACTACTTCAGCTAGAGAATACAGGGATTAGGACAAGAATTGTAAAGTGGATAAAGAACTGTAGAGGACAATGAAAGCTTACTGAGAAGGAGCTGTTGGGTTCTGTGGAGATTATTTGGGGAGTTCAAGGATAAATCTTGGTACTGATCTGTGTATTTCTGTTAATGACATGAAAAAAAAAAAGGAAAAAACCCAAGAATGTTCTAAAAAGGAGCATGAGTGAAATTTTCAATGAGCAACACTGAGTTACCAAAGCAAAAGGTGTATGTAGATATCATCTGGGAAAAAAACTGAGTGATCTGCAGGGACTAAAATAGTGGAAATGAGTGAAAGATTGAAAAATGGAAGCTTATTGATTTTGGGATCAGTAACTCCTGTTATATGCAAAGATAACAAAAAGAAAGAAGTTAGAAAGTTATAGACCTGGAGATTTTAATCATTCATAGAAAGAAGGGCTATTAAGATGATTGGAGGGAGTTAGACTGCTATCAAAAGTGGCTCCTTACCACCAGGGAGAAAAAAATATGGGAATTTACTACTGAGAGGAAATTTATTTCAAAGTGATTCAAGAGTATTTTCTTCTAACAAGCCAAATGAAGGCTGAAGAAAATATGTGAACTCTTCAGTATTAAAAGGTTTAAACAATAGAAAAAAACCAAACATTTATGACAGATCTTAAAATTGCCGTGAAGAAACAATGTCTGTTATGAGGGTCAGCTGGAACTCAGTGACCCAGAAAGTCTTTCCAATCCTGTGTTTACACATTAGAAGCAAGAACAACAAGCAGTCTGGCAGGGTAAAATGCCTGTATAGAATCACAGACTGGTTTGGGTTGGAAGGTATTTTAAAGACCATCTAGTGCCAACCCCTTGCCCTGGGCAGGGACACCTCCCACTAGACCAGGCTGCTCAAAGCCCCATCCAGCCTGGCCTTGAACACTTCCAGGGATGGAACATCCACAACTTCCCTGGGCAACCTGTTCCAGTGCCTCACCACCCTCACACTAAAGAATTTCTTCCTAATATCTAATCTAAAGCTACCCTCTATTGTGTATTGAGCACACATTTTAACGAAGATTACGGTCCTATATCTCCTTTACATAAATCTGTGAATACCGTTTTTACCAGGTATTGTAAAAGGACGAAATTTTCAAAGAGAGAGAAAGCAATGTGAATCAGAAGTAACAACCCATTTGAAAGGTCTGCTGTAGCCCCTGGGATTAGAAACAGGGTGAATTGTTTGGGTCCAATACAAGGTGTCTTTCACAACTGGGAAGAAAAAAATCAAGAGAGGAATTTGGTACTCCAGTGAACTGAATGTCTTCCTCCACCTCCTCCAAACATAACTTTCTTCTAAGCTAAAGCAAATGTGAGAAAGAAACGGAGAAAGGTGGGGTTTTTTTTGTTTTGTTGAGAGCAGTGCTTTCCCATGACAAAGTGAAGACATGGCCCTGACACGGGCTGGCACAGGCTTCCTTAGAAAAAGCTACAGCCACCCTGTGCATTCATCCACCCCAGAGCGTGCAGCCAAGGGGGCAGCAGCAAAGCCAGCCTGTGCACTGCGTGTCCCCGCTCGTGTGTGGCCAGGCAGCGTCTGTGAGGGCAGGCAAATTACCGGGGCTGCCAGGCTGACTGAGCTGCCCTGAATCCCTCTGGGATTGCATGAGAGTGACCTGAGCTGCTGAACTGTCTTTGACTGTTGGTATAACAGTTATAAACAATAATTATTAATACTTCCCTAATGACAACCTAATCACTTGAAACATTCCTAAAGTATTCAAGTTCCTTTAGTTTACAATAGATTTTAACTAAATGATAAATTTTACAAATCTGTTGAAATGCCTTTTTCATTAAAGAGTGCCTGAAAATATATAATCTGAAGATTAAGATTTTCTTAAATCTGACTAGTGTTAATTTGCAGATAAGCAGATAGGTTTACTTAAAATAAATCTTGGGAAAATTGAGTCTATCATAAGGTCAGCTGCTGTAATTTCAGAGTGCTTAATGCTCTTACACTCCAACGTTTTACACAGGGCAAGAGTTGCCTTGTTTAGAAGAAAGGCCGGGTCCCACCTGAAAGGAGGTTCTTAGCACTACTATGCGTGCATGAGAAGCACTTGTTGCCTTGTGCTCCAGTCTTGACAGCATTTGCCTAGATTTTAAAGGACTTAGAGCAAAAGGTATTAGCCAGAGTCTAAGCTGGTATCCTGGTTAAATCAGTATGATATTTTACACCACCTAAGAATCAATCTCAAAGTATGAAAATAAATATACTTAAAGTAGTATGATTTAGATTTTTATATTAAATGCTTTTAATGAATTTAAATTGATAAATCTTATGAATGTAATTAATCTAATTTTATGAATTTTTATACATTCGAAATTAATTAAATCATTAGAAAGAGGTCCGAAGATCTCTTTTCAGCTACTCAGAAGCTCCACAGCTCTGTTTCCAAATTGGATTTGGAGGAGAGCTTCACTTTTTATGCTGGAACGTCTGTTATTTTTAAGATCTTACCATCAAGTCAGTGACAAAATTGCAGTGAAACTCAAATTCTTCCTAACTTCTGTGCGTGCAGATAATGACCTACTTTCCTTTTAAATGGACAATGTTTGAGGTGCCAGTATTTAAGCATGGAACCAAAGCTTGGGAGAAGCCCATGTTGCACACTGCATTTGAAGTAAAGGAACACTTACTTTGCTGAGCATTCCTGAAAGTCCAGCTAGAAGACTTTCAATGTCATACAGCTTTGAAAAAATCTGACAGCAGTTCAGGGTGCTGGACAGTGAAAATTCAGCTTTTTTCTCATCTGTGAACCCAACCATCATTACACCTAATGTTAGAATCCGTATACGTCCTTGAGTAGGCAGGTGGCTATTCTAAAGTAAGTATGCAGCCTCTCTGCTGCGTGCATGGAGGCAGCGCATGTGGTGTCCAATAAAAGAAATGCACACCTCAGTGTCTCGTTTCTCAGTGGCTGGCCCTGATGATGAAAGTACAGATACCAAAGCTGGACTTTTATACCTGTCATGCAGTTCATGAGAAGAGAATAACAATTACAAAATTTAATTTCATAAAAGCCAGCATGGAAAGGGAATTGTGTTTGTATTAGAAAAGGTCCTACCAAAGAGAGTTCCTAAAAAACATTCCTCTCGTTAGCTTAATCATCTAATTTAGGGATGCAGGTATGCACCTTCATTTCCCTCATACAGTTACAATCCAAGCTCAGCCATCATAACTTACTTGCTAACACATTCATTTGCTCGCAGAGCAGTGATTTACATTCAAAGTCCTCAGCCTAGTTAGACCCAAATCTCTTGTTTTCTGCCAATATGCAGGGTAGGGTAGGAGGGCACAGCTGTAACACTTCACCTCTTCCTGTTGCAATGCAGGCTGAAAAAGGGTTATGAAACAATTAGGTGGCAAAAAATAGTAGGAGGGAAAAAAAGGAGAGTTGAACTGCAAGCACACTCAACCTAGAGGAGAAATTTAACTTCCTACAGTATTATTTCATTATTTTAAAGACTGAAACCTTTAAGAGTGGAGAACTGACATAGCTCAATGCTTTATTTGCAGGTTTGGAGCTACCTGCTGCTTATGGCCCCCCATTCCTAACCCTGTTTATGCAAAGGCTCTGATTTGTTATGGCAAGTTATGATGACTGCTGAGGTGGCAGAAACAAGACTGAGAAACTGCCTGTAAAGTTGGGGGTGTACCCTGAACTAAACCCCTGCTGAGCTTTTCTGTTAAAATAACAGAAACATATCAAACACATCTTAAAAATAAAGGGTTTTAATTGCACTCTGAGTATATTGACTGGGTCAGATTAACCACGGCATACAGTACTTTCTATTTTTAGTTCTGGTTAGTTTAAATAATCAGATGTACAAACTCACACTGTTCTGTGTATGCACAAACCAGGGCACCAAAGCAGAACTGAAAACATTGTAAGAAACACTGAAGAGAGTTTTAATGTTTATCAGGAAGATTGTTAATGACTTTCTAAGAGGGGAAGATAAACTGCATTTTTTTTTCTAATATTAGAAGATACAAAGGCGAAAACTTTCTCTTATCCTGGGTTTAGATACAGGAAATTATAAACCACCTACATTCCTATTTCTTTTCATCCCTAGATACACACTTGCAACCCACTAAATCACAGAATCACAGAATGGCAGTGGTTGGAAGGGACCTCTGGAGATCATCTAGTCCTACCCCCTGCCAGAGCAGGGTCACCTAGAGCGGGCTGGACATGAATGCGTCCAGGCAGGTTTTGAATGTCTCCAGAGACGGAGACTCCACCTCTCTCGGCAGCCTGTTCTGGTGCTCTGCCACCCTCAAAGTAGAGAAGTTTTTCCTCGTGTTGAGATGGAATTTCCTGTGCTCCAGTTTGTGCCTGTTGTCCCTTGTCCTGTTGCTGGGCACCCGCCCTTTGGATTTTTATAAACATTGATATGTTTATAAATATATATGTCTCAGTCTTCTCTCCTCCAGGCTAAACAGACCCAGTTGTCTCAGCCTCTCCTCATTAAGACAGATACACCTGTCCCCTGATCATCTTTGTAGCCCTCTGCTGGACTCTTCCCAACAGTTCCTTGTCTTTCTTGAACTGGGGAGCCCAGAACTGGACACAGTACTCCAGATGCGGCCTCACCAGGGCAGAGTAGAGGGGGAGGATGACCTCCCTTGATGCTCTTTTTAATGTATCCCAGGATACCATTGGCCTTCTTGGCCACAAAGGCACATTGCTGGCTCACAGTCCATTTGTTGTCCAACAATCAATCTTTTCTTTATAAAAGAAGTTGTTTTTGTAAGAATTTTGTGAGAATATATGACTGCTTAGCGCTAGTTTTCTATGGGAAAGAAATATGAAGCTGTTACCAAAACCAGAAAATCAGGCTTAATTAGAAAAAGTTTGTTACACAGACCCAGGAAATATTTGAATAAAAAAACACAGCTTATCCATGGCAGAACGAGTAGTAGTACGCAATAAAGATGTCAGTAAAATATGTAGTGAAAAACCACAAATACAAGAAAATGCAGTTCAATTTGCAATTTTGGAAATTTTCAGGAAAAAATAGAGATCCTCAGATTTTAGACAGTTAATTGATGCTAAAATCCCTTGTACTGATAACATAAACACAATCATAATGACTATATTGATCACCAACTTAAATCTAATGATTAGAGAAATTTTAAATTTCATCTTGGCCTCAGGTAATCCCCCTTAGACAAAGATGGAGAGTCCTATGTGCTTAGTATATAGCACAAAAGGAGCCTGATCATGCTTCAATGAGAGTGTTTCATTGACTTGAATAGGAGCAAGATTGCTCCATCAATCTAGATTTTCTTTCTTCTCCTTCTTCTTTTGTTTCAGATTGGTAACTCTGGCTTGAGCTGTCAGTCAAAAACCTTGCTAGATGAGACTCAATGACACATTCGTATTTTGAATGACATTAAGGATTTATATTATACATATATTTATGTTTCACTTACACTTTAACAGCAATAGGTCTTTAGCACTTGAGTGCTGAAGAAACTTGATTGCTTCCTGATGTTAGGAGTCCAACTTTGGGTTACATTTTTTACTTAGAGAATGAATGTTTTTTAAACTTACATAAATTCAGGTTTTATCCTTACTATATTCCGTGAACGGCTTACAAAACTTTTGATTACATGTCTAATTCAGGAAAAAATTAGTACAGCTTACCTATTGTTATGACTTGCTGCATTAATTGTTCTTGATTATGATAATTAACCAGCTACATGCTCCTGCAAAGTATATGATCTTTTAGGTGCTTTTCAAAATGCTTTCAGCCAGCAAGAAAAATACTCAGTTTAGACAAAATTTCAACTCTGAAGGCTTTAACTGAACAGTCTCAGTGACATATCTTTGTTTCGGATTCCGTTTAATTTTATACTGACTCAGAATCTAAAAGCATCTCCATATTATTGATCTTGAACTGCCTAGAATTATGTAAAATCATTCAAGTCAGTATAGATTCCTTGCATTACTCAAGCATTATAACCTGAAGATTTCAGTATTTAAAAAAACCCAACTTTTTGTCAATCTACCATTTTTCTTCTGTCTGAACTGTACTCCTGGTGAGGTGAATGGATCTCTGCATCACCAGTAATAACTAAACCTGGGGATAGTCTGTTTCTAATAAATCAGATGTCAATAAGGAAAACTGACTTAAGGCATAGTTCTCCATTTTTTTCTCTCAAAAGGTTTTGTACAGGAGGTAATCCAACAGTTTTCAGCCTAACTGGTAAATACCTTTATTTAAGGCTCTCCAGGCAATAACATGTCTAATCAGATAAGTAGTAAATAATTATTTAAACTGTTGACTATTGCAATATTCCAGCAGTCTGCAAATTCAGCCCTACCTGGCTACGTGACAACCTTGCGAGTTATCAGACAAAACACAGGGCTGAAGGTGTGCCATTTTGCAGCTTGAGTTTCACAAGTGGTATATAACCTAATACTTTTTTCTGACTTAAAAAATCTATGGTTGTACGAGAAGTACAATGGTTTTCTGAAAAAATTACAGAAATGTATAAAATGGTATTTCATACATTTTTCTCGCACAACATACACGATATTTATTGCAGTTTTTAATATAAGCTTCAAATGTATTAGATATTATCAGTCTTGGCTTTTGAATACAGTGGTCTTCAAAGCTATTCTCTTAAGCAGTATCAGTATGCCCAAAACCTTACAGGCAATGTAATTTTAGCCTTACTTTCATTGACATCTCTCGCCTTTCTTTTGTTCACTTCAGACTTCTGATTCATCTGTGCTCTCATTTTGAAATTCTCACTGTGGCATTTAATGTGATCACTGACTCTTTCCCACCATCCTGCTCCTTTTATTCTCATTTTTGTTCTCATTCAGTCTTTCAGAACTGTTGTATTATACTCTAAATTACAATTTATAATTATTATACTTTTAAAAAAGCATCTAACTACACTTCTTTCTTGTTTTCTCCCTTTTGATATTCTCCAGCTCTTAAAATGACTTCTCAATATATTTGTTTTTACTTTTTTTGAACATCGGATCTACTGAATTAAGTTTTCTTTCTTTTTTTCCAAGCACGTTATTCTGTTCTTGCTCAAGATAACAAAGAATTTACATATTTCTTTTTTTAACTAATTAAGAGATTTATTTCTTTTATTGATATGTATTTTTCATTGTTTGGCAATAATTTGAATTAAATTAACTAGGTGTACCTAAAATGTATAATCATAGTGAAGGAAGAGTATAAAAATAAGTTTTAGGTAAATTACCTCTTCGCACTATTAAGCTTTGCAAAGGTTGGTGTAGTTTGATGCACTATAAAACACTTCGTACAGCTTTCACAGTTTGTACAGCTTTCACAGTTTGGGTATGATCTGTCTTTCCTCTCCTATCTGACAGGGATTAGATGATTTTTCTAGCTCTTCAATTTTGCACCCTTTTCTGAGTTTTGGAAGGAAGGCTGGAGGAACTTTAACATCAAAATACAGTTGTTGAAACTTTATTCTAAGAAATAGGAGATGGGAAGCTGTAGGTCCTGTAGGAAACTGAGGAAGTCACTAGATGATGTCACTGCTTCCTGGATTAATATTTTCACTTAATTAGGTTATTATAGTCATTCTCCCATTTGTGCAGTGGTGCACTAAGGAAACAGTTTGTCTTAGTCCAGCAAGTACAACACTTCCTAAAGATCCACCCTCAAACTTTTGTAGAAATATCTCTCATGTACTTCTGTTACTCTTTTTTCTTATTCCTACTCTTCAAGAAAACACCCTACAAGTTCAGAGTCAGCGGAATGATACAGCAAGGAGTAACCTACCAAATGACTGAGGGTCACACCCCAATATCTGTGCTGCGTCCCTCAAAATACACAGTGTCAAGGTGTGTTAATTTTGTAATGACTCATGAAACATCTACCCAGCTATGTCTGTATTCATAAGTAAAGCAGACCCATTCTTCGGTCTGAGGCTAAATGGAACGGCAGAGATCACATCCGTATACAGAAATCCTCCTCTAGCTGGGTAAGTCTCGCTGAAGTGGATGCCAACTCTCAGAGGGACCAAGAGCAAGTTTCAATGCGACTGAGTTGCAGGGAGAAGAGAACACCTGAATAGTAGGAGAACCCTTGCCTTCTGTTGTGACACTTTTTAACATCTGTATAAACTGGCTATGTGGCTTACATTTTCCATGCCTATAGTAGTTGTATTTGATTAATTACTCATAACTTTTTGTATTGCTTTCATGCACTAACTTTGCAATTGTATCAACAAGCAGCTGAGTCCTCATCTTTACTAATCCATGCTGTTGTTCCTAAAAACATATAAAAATGTGCTTCTCTTAGTATTTACTGCAGGAATTGTAGTTATATTACTGAAGAACAGCTGCTACATTCTTCAACACTATATTTACTTTTCTCTAGTTGTCTCCAGTTTTCTATTGTGGTTAGCAAATAACCATGAGTAGTTGATACTCATAGTTATTGATTACAGCCCCTCACTTGCACTGCCACAACTATCAGCGCTCGCTTGTCGCAGGCTGCTGCCGTCACTCCTGGCCCCAGCCTGAGACATTCCCTACAGATCGTAACCTACATAGAAGCATCCACCTTCAGGGGTTGTACAGTACCAGAAGTGGCTGCACCAGCCAGGATAAGACAAGCCACAAGACCTGATCTCCACTTCAACATCTGGGCATCCCCCTTTTGCTAGCAGGGCCTCTGGGACCACTATGAGCCCCTACATACCAGCTGCTGCTTTAGCTGCCTTGCTTCTTTTCTCACACCCTTCTGGAAGTGCCCCCAGTCGTGGTGTTCCTTGACTACCAGATAAATAGGAAGCCTGTTTCTACTTTGCAAGGAACCTTGCACACTGCCTTGTAGCCTTCCCACCACGGTTCATTTGCCTTGAATTGCTGGATATGCTGTGCACTGCTTTCTCTCATACCCCAGCCCCAAATAGCGACCCAAGGAAGGGAACATGAGGCCTGGGAGGGTGTCCTGGTTCCGGTGGGGATAGGGTTAACTTTTCCTGGTATTCCATGCCATGTGAGCCACGCCCACCCTGAGCTGCCGGGGGAGGGGGCAGGAAGTTGCTGCTTAAAAGCGGGCTGGGGCGTCCCGGGTCTGGGTGGTCGCCGAGTGGCGGGGAGCGGCGGTTCCGCAATCGCGTTCGTATATTCCCCGGTGGTGGTGGTGGTGGTGGTGGTGGTGGTGGTGGTGGTGGTGGTGGTGGTGGTGGTGGTGGTGGTGGTGGTTGTGGTGGTGGTGGTTGTGGTGGTGGTGGTGGTGGTGGTGGTGGTGGTGGTGGTGGTGGTGGTTGTGGTGGTGGTGGTGGTGGTTGCCTGTTCCCCCTAAACTGCCTTTGTCCCAACCCAAGAGTCTTGCCTTTTCTTACGATTCTTCCTGTATTAGGAAGGCGCGAGCGAGCAGCACGTGGTTCTTTGTTGCCATCTGAGGCTAAACCACAACAGAGGGCAATGGGGTGCTTCAATGGTGAAACCAGGCTAAGAGAAAGCTCAGTGAGGAAGAAGATTTTAAGTGAGCTCTGAAGCCTGAGAAATGCTGAACTGGACAGATTATATAAGCAAATGAGACTGGAGCGAAGAGGCAGTGTTAAAATAGAGAAAAAACTGGAGGAGGGACCATTTGGAGCAGGTGAAACAGAAGGTGCAATCCAAGAGGAAATGGACAGAAAAAAAGTGGTCTGTGCCCACTACAGATTGCTCTTTCAGAGCTTGAAATCAAGTCAACATGCTTGAACCTAATCTTTGTTCATCTCTCTGGAAATAGAAATCTGCCTGAGAAAATAATTCTTTAGTCCATTTGTGCAATGGAAATAATAACCTTTCACCTGACAAATTAAGACAGTAAAGTTTGAGATGCCCTTAAACTGATGACTGCTGGAGAAAGTCCAAGTTAGTAGGTCTGTCTTCAATGCAGAAGGCGAATTGAACACTCGAAAAGCACAAGACACCACATAAAACATTGAGAAGAAATTAAAATTTGCATCTTTTGTACAAGTAAGTAACTGGTTCAGGGAAGGTAAAAAACACAGTCTGAACTCACCAGTTGAAAACTGTATCCTAATGCAGATGCACAAACACGCACAAACAGAATCTAACACTGAATTGTAATTCCCTGTCCAAAGCAGTGGGCAACCAGTTGCCAAATAGTATATACTTTGTAATAACACTGAATATTTTTAAGGAGTACTTTCATAAGAATATAATATTTCTGGTTTTAACAGTTCTTTGAAATCTTCTGAATTCTAATAAAGAATTTAAGATATGTTAGAAATGGGTTTAGCCTGTCAGCTTAAGGTATTAATTCTTTTAAAATGTTAACTAACTGCAGGGATGAAAATTTGAAAATGGTCACAGAAAATAAATGTTTTGTACCTGTCAGAAATTACTGTGATTGTTTGGGTTTTCTTTGTTCTGTTTTGTTTTATATTTTTAATGTCAAGTTGTCTCACAGATTCCCAGGTCTTACTTCTATGATTCTAAACCTGGACCAAGGGAAGGCAATATAAATCTTATTTTTTGAATGGTTAATCACATCCTGTTAGCAGACACCTTTCATACATAATGAAAAATGTATCATCAAAGAAGTTGTGTATTTTTCTGAACGCTGCTACTTTCTAGTATTCTGCATAAGTTAGTCACTGTCTAAACCCGTTTCTCAACCTTCTCAACAGCAAAATACCTATTGCAGGTGTATAAATTAAACATCTCCCTCTCTTGTTTCCCTTCAGTTTGTCATACTGCTCTTAGTTTCCACATTCTCCCATTTTCCTTCAGCCTTTTTCACAACTATCCTATCTGTTATCTGGATTTGTCATGTCTCTGACGGCATGGCAAAGTGAAACAGTACAGTCACCAGAACTTAGATTGAGTTTACTACTTTCTATCAGCAATTTCAGCTCCTGTTTCAATCCCTCCATCTTTTTCTTAAGCAAAGAAATCTGCTTTCAGCTTAACTGCAGACCTCCTGTTCTTGGTTCATAAATCTAAATGCTTGGTTACTTGGTTCCTTTATTATCTACTTTAATCCTGGTTGATGCTTCTTGACTTGTTGGAACCTGTTAGTGTCAAAGCACTCCACGACATCTCTCCCTGTGACATTCCTCAGGAATTCAATCTTTATTCCCTCCTTTTTTTTCCCCTCACACAAAAGGTTGTTCTGTTGCAACTCTAGATAATAAACATTCACATGCCTGTGGTTTTTTGCTTTTGTTCTTTCAGAGGAAAGGGGTCTCACAGTACTGGTGATTCTTGTCAGTCTTACTGTACTTAAAAATACAGAGAGATTTAAGGAAAATTAATTTGATTTTCTTTCCTACTGAAAATACAAAACTTATACTCCTCAATTCTGCACTAACCTGGTTATGGAAAGGAAAATTTATGCTATAATAATGCCCTTCTTTTTACCCCATTAAAGCTTTGATGTTTTTTCTGGACAACGTGCTTTTAATTTACACAGAACTTTTCAGTTTCTACCCCCTTTTCTGTTGTTACACCTGCATAATGGGACTAGAGCGTACACAATATTATATAAACAGTAATGATATTACACTACTGGTATGTTGGGGGCTGGGTATGTATTTATGGTTAAACTCCAACGTCAGTTGATGAAAACAGTTCAGGAAACAAAAGCTCATGCATTTTTATCAGCTTAGCTTGCATAGACTTTATACAATTTGTTTAAAACATACATTTAACATATTGAAAAGCTATAGTAAATCCAGTTTTTAAACCTAATTCTGAAATCCATGTTATGCATGAATAATTACTGTTTAACAAAATTATAGGTGCTAGGATAAATGGAAACCAATCCTTCATTCCAAACAGCAGAAGAGACCTAACAGATAACACAAAGAGATACCATATGAGAATACATCCACTGAACATCCACTTAATTTGCAAGAGTTCAAAGGACATTCAATCCCAACAGAATGACATCAAAAAGGATTGTAAAAATATCTTGTCAAGCAGCATTGTTGTGCTGTCTAGCTTTTTAATCGTAGCATAATGTTAATGCTATTAGAGTTTCTATAAAGACACACAGAGGTCAAGGATGCAAGAGGGGAAAAAAAAGAAAAGGGGAAAAGAAGAAAAGATGATATGTGCTAATTACATTTTCTGGAGCTTAGCATGATGGTGTGACCTATCTTTATGCATTTTGGCCTGATGATATTATTTTAAAGCTATTCTGTCAATATTAACTGGTTCTAGAGTAGGGTATGAAGTGTGTCATAGAAGATCAGGGGAAAATATGGGACCCTTCACTGGTAAAAACTGTTCCCCCCAGTTCCTCTAACTGGAAAATCTTCCATTTTCAGTTCATCCAAATTTATATTTCAATTCTTCCCTATACAAGAAGACGAAGCAAACTGCATATTTACAGCTGTACATATTTACAATGAATCTTGTTCAGTAAAACTCATTTCATACCCATCTAATTCTGCAACAGCATGTGCTGAGAAGCACATGGTTAATTTCAATTCTTCATAGATTTCAAATTGGTTACCTTATTGTCAAATAAATAGTAATGTCTACATGCTATTTTCACTTAGTTTTACATATTCACACTTGACTTTTTCTCAGGTAAGGATGTCATTGAAAACACAGCTATTTAGTGCAAGAATTTTGTGGC